>NC_086448.1:456865798-457222673 GCF_028390025.1 Pseudophryne corroboree | reverse complement strand
AAAAGGCCAAAGGTCTCCCCTTTTTTTGCAGGTAGGTGAGGGGGAAAAGGAAAGAAATCCACAGCATCTCCCGGATCGCATGAGCAGAAGTCCACCCCTGCTTCTGCCAAATCTGCAGCATAACGCTGGGGCTCCCTTGTGGGAGTCCGCTCGGGTGGGAGCACGTCTGAAACTTTTCAGCCAAATCTGGATTCAATCTGGCCTGGGCCAATGGGTCTTACAAATAGTGTCCCATGGGCACAAACTAGAGTTTCAAGACGTCCCCCCATGCCGTTTTTTCAAATCAACCTTGCCAGCTTCTCTTCCGGAAAGAGAGGCAGTAACAACGTCAATTCAAAAAATTATGTCAGGATCAGGTCATTGTCCTGGTACCCTTGGCACAGAAAGGAGAAGGTTTTTTTTATTCAAGCCTCTTCGTAGTTTCGAAGCCAGATGGCTCGGTCAGACCGATTTTAAACCTGAAAATCTGAATCTCTACCTGAAAAGGTTCAAGTTCAAGATGGAATCCCTGAGGGTAGTGATTTCCAGTCTGGAAGAAAGGGACTTCATGCTGTCAGTAGACATAAAAGATGCTTACTTGCATGTTCCCATTTATCCTCCTCACCACGCTTATCTGAGATTCGCAGTACAGGATTGCCATTACCAGTTTCAGACATTGCCGTTTGGACTCTCCACGGCACCGAGGGTATTCACCAAGGTGATGGCGGAGATGATGGTCCTCCTTCGTTAAAAAGGAGTCAATATAATTCCTTATCTGGACGATCTCCTGATAAAAGCGAGATCCAGGGAACAGCTGGTGCAGAACATCGCACTCTCCCTGTCAATACTCCAACAATACGGTTGGATCATGAATTTTCCAAAGTCGCAGTTGGAACCGACGACAAGATTGTCCTTTTTAGGGATGATTCTGGACACAGAAGTACGGAGAGTATTTCTTCCAGTGGAAAAGGCTCTGGAAATCCAGAAAATGGTCAAATAGTGAAACCAACAAGCGTGTTGATCCATCAATGCATTCAGTTGTTGGGGAAAATGGTAGCGGCCTACGAGGCCATACAGTTTGGCCGATTTCATGCCAGAGTATTCCAGTGGGACCTGTTGGACAAGTGGTCCGGATGCCACCTACACATACACCGGAAAATAATCCTGTACCCCCAAAGCCAGGATTTCGCTCCTGGGGTGGCTACACAGTTCTTACCTACTAGAGGGACGCAGGTTTGGGATTCACGACTGGTTCCTAATAACCACGGATGCAAGTCTCCGAGGCTGGGGAGCTGTCACACAGGGGGAAAGCTTCAAAGGAAAATGGTCAAGTCAGGAAGCCTGCCTTCACATAAACGTTCTGGAATTGAGAGCCATTTACATCGGCCTTCTACAAGCGGTACATCTTCTTCAAGATCCCGTGCAGATCCAGTCGGACAATGTAACAGCAGTCACGTACATAAACAGGTAAGGCGGATCGAAAAGCAGATTCTCCTCTGGACAAAAAGACATGTTAAAGCTCTGTCAGCAATTTTCATTCTGGGAGTGGACAACTGGGAAGAAGACTTCCTCAGCAGACACGATCTCCATTCAGGAAAGTGGGGCCTCCACCAAGAAGTCTTCGCAGAGGTGATGAGTCTTTGGGGAGTTCCTCAAGTAGACATGATGGCATCTCGTCTAAACAAGAAGCTTTATAGATATTGTTCCAGGTCGAGAGACCCTCAAGCAATAGCAGTGGATACACTGGTGACCCAGTGGGTGTTTCTGTTGGTATATGTTTTCCCTCCACTTCCACTGATTCCAAAAGTTCTCAAAATAATAATAAGAACAAGAGTTTGAGCAATCTTCATTGCCCCAGACTGGCCAAGGAGGGCTTGGTATCCAGATCTTCAGGAGTTGCTCATAGAAGATCCTCAGCCTCTTCCTCCTCAAGATGACCTACTACAGCAGGGGCCGTGTGTGTATCAAGACTTACCGCGGCTATGTTTGATGGCATGGCTGTTGAGCGTCGGATCCTAGCCCGAAAGGGTATTCCCAAGGAAGTCATCCCCACTCTTATTCAGGACAGGAAAGGAGTAACGTCTAAACATTACCACTGTATTTGGAGAAAATATGTGTCTTGGTGTGAATCCAAGAAGACTCCTACGGAAGAGTTTGAGTTGGGATGTTTTCTCCATTTTCTGCAGGCTGGTGTGGATGCGGGCCTTAGATTGGGGTCAATCAAGGTCAAGATTTCGGCCTTATAAGTTTTCTTTCAAAAACAATTGGCCTTCTTTCCAGAAGTTCAGACGTTCGTGAAAGGGGTTCTGCACATCCTGCCTCCATTTGGGCCTTCAGTGGCACCATGGGACTTTAATGTGGTGTTGCAGTTCCTTCAATCGGGTTGGTTGGGAAATAGAGTTGAAGTTTCTCACTTGGAAAGTGGTGATGCTTTTGGCGTTGGCATCCGCAAGGCGGGTGTCTTAATTGGGGGCCTTGTCCCACAAGAGCCCTTACCTGATCTTCCATGAAGATAGGGCAGAGTTGAGAACTCATCAACATTTTCTTCCAAAGGTGGTTTCCTCTTTCCACATAAACCAACCTATCGTGGTGCCAGTTGCTACTGACACGTTCGCTGAGTCAAAGTCTCTAGATGTGGTTAGAGCTTTGAAGATTTATGTCGCTAGAACAGTTCGAATACGGAAAACAGAGGTTTTGTTTGTCCTGTATGTTCCCAACAAGATTGGGTGTCCTGCTTCCAAGCGCGCTGGATCAGAGGTACGATTCAGCAAGCTCATTCTATGGCTGTATTGCCGTTACCGATGTCGGTGAAGGCCCATTCTACTAGGAAGGTGGGCTCCTCCTAGGCGGCTGCCTGGGGGTCTCGGCATTACAACTTTGCAGAGCAGCTACTTGGTCAGGGTAAAACACATTTGCAAAATTCTACAAGTTTGACACCTTGGCTGATGAGGACCTAAAGTTTGGTCAATCGGTGCTGCAGGTCATCCGCACTCTCCCGCCCGTACTGGAGCTTTGGTATAGACCCCATTGTCTTGATGTCGTCCCCAGCATCCTCTAGGACTTATGAGAAAATAGGATTTGATAACCTACCGGTAAATCCTTTTCTCCTAGTCAGTAGAGGATGCTGGGCGCCCGTCCCAGTGCGTACTTTACCTGCAGTTTAGTTATTACAGTTACACAAGTTGTGTTATCTTGGTTTCAGCATGTTGCTGCAATTAACACACGCCAACAGGCGTGAACTATGTTGAATACCATGTGTGTGGCATGGTTGAGGGTGTGAGTTGGTAGATATCTCACCACTAGTTAAGTAATTCCTTTCCTCGAAATGTCAGTCTCCCTGGGCACAGTTCCTACAGCTGAGGTCTGGAGGAGGGGCATAGAGGGAGGAGCCAGTTCACACCCAATGAAAAGTCTTTAGAGTGCCCATGTCTCCTGCGGATCCCGTCTGTACCCCATGGTCTTGATGTCATCCCCAGCATCCTCTATGGACTAGGAGAAAAGGATTTACCGGTAGGTTATCAAAATCCTATTATTACAGGATATAAAATCAATTCCATTATTATATGCTCCTTACAAGGCGTGGCATCAAATTAGAAAACGTTCTAAACTCACTCTGGCACATTCCTTGTTTCAGCCTTTATTAGGGAACCCGGCTTTTCAGGGAGCAGATGCGGGCAAGATCGTACGTGGTTGGCACCTCCAGGAACTCAGTTCATTGTTTAAATTTTTGAATGATGGCGGTATTATCATTGTCCCAATTACAAACTCGATACCCGACCTTGAAATTTCCCTTTTTTGCATATTTTCAGATGCGTAGTTTTGCTACACACATTATGACGCACCTACAGCCCATTGGATGGCATTGTACGACGACGTTTAGACTCCCCCCATTCTACATCTTTATTATACTCATACTGTACCAGACGGAAGATTGACTATACTAAACTTACTACGGGCATAGCTAAATGGAAAGATGTCTTTCCGGGAGTAGATTTGCACACTATTATTAAATGGTCTAATTTGCTTAATAAACAATTGGTATCTTCCTCTTATGCAAAGATGCATTTAAAAATTTTACATAGTACTTACTATACCCCTCGGCTGCGATTCCTTACAGGGGCAGCAGACGATTCTCAATGTTTCAAATGTAAGTCCCCTGATGCTGATATTATACATTGTTTATGGTCTTTTCCAATTATACAATCATTCTGGGAACTAATACAGATGTACATCAAGGTTAACTTGGGTATACCATTTACAATGACAATGGCATGGGCCTTTTGGAATTATGTAGAACCTCAAACTCCCGCTTTATCCAAGGGTACAAGACTGCTTCTGGCTCGCATTACAGCAGCAGCAAAGAAAACAATACTATCTCAGTGGATACAAAAAGATCATATTTCTGTGTCTCTTATGTTACCCCGGTTAATATTTCTGTTCCAAATGGATTGGACAGAATATTCTTTAGATGTTGAATCTCGTGCTCCTAAAGGGCCCTACACACTGGCCGACATGACTGCACGATATGAACGATCTTGTTCATTAATGAACAAGATAACATTCATATCGTGCAGTCTGGAGGCTCCAGTGATGAACGATGCGCGGCCCCGTGCTCGTTCATCACTGGTCCCCCGTCGGCTGTACATGCAGGCCAATATGGACGATCTCGTCCATATTTGCCTGCACTTCAATGCAGCCGGGTGACGGGGAGAGTGAAGAAACTTCACTCCCCCCGTCACTGCCCCCCCGCCGCCGGGTCGCCCGTCGGCCGTATCTGCCGACGGGCAGCTCGGCGGTGGATCGTCCAGTGTGTAGGGCCTATAAGTTTTTTGCGATATGGCTACCTTTTTTAATCACATTACCTGTGAATACCAAAGAAAGTATTCCTAAAGTGGTAAGATTAACGACGTGGTATAATATGGCAACTCTCACTGATGGGTCACCACCGTTTTGAGCTTCTTCAGATAGGTCTTTTGCTGTTGGATATTTACCACCTCACTTATAAATATAGTCATACATAAGTATAATTGATTCACTTTGATGTACTGTATTTCATGATCATTAGGGATTATACTATTTTGTTTCGCAATATCCCACATTTAACATATCACAATAATATACGGACAGTGGATTCGTCTGTTCGCCTTTAATGTTATGTATTAATAATGTTACATGTGTGTTACTTTTCTTCTCTTCAATGAACACAATTTAAAAAAAGAAAAGAAAAGAAAACAACAGAAGGGGGGAACAGAGATTGCTACTCACTGTGTGAATTTTAAAATTATTGTAAAGCTCTGAGATCTTATTCTGGTGAAGTGGGTGTTCCTCTCACAGAATTATTCCACATTCACTTAAATTCTTATAAAAAAAAACAATTCTTAATCCCATGCCTCGCCACCAAATATCACAGACCTGCCAGTCGCTTCTCCAGATACACCAATCTCAGAATGACCACGTGACGTGGGGGTCACTTTGGATACACGGGGTTATACAAACACATTTGCCGCCACAAGCAAAAGTCTTATTTTGCGCTGAAGTGCAAAGTATGCTTTTGCTATTACCTGCAAACACACTGCAATACTTAGAAAAATTGGTAACGTGGGCCACACAAGGTGTTCGGTCTTAAGAAGAATATAACCAGAAACTAGAATTTAAATTTTAATTCCAAGAATATTTCAGAGCTTTAGTTACAAAAAGTGTTACAAAGATTATTAGGAATCAAAATTAATAAGAGATAATAATTCAGATGCCTAAATTTACACAAATTTAGGATCCTGTTGCAAAGTCCCAAAGATGGAGAGATTGCATTCCCACCATCTCTGGAGAGTAACCCGCACCAAGATAGAAGATGGTACTAAACTGACCAAAAAGTTGGGGTACCTTCCTAACATTGATATATATGTGTGTGTGTATAAAGTTGCCGACATAGATATGTAATTAAGGTTCATATGGTGCCACCAACTGGTTTAGTTAAGGATATATTTTCAAATCCCCACAAGGGGGGGGGGGGGGGGGGGGCAAGAGAGAGACACCAGTTATAACTGGGGTGCACACAACCCAACCAAAAAACAGATTTCATACTTAATTACGGATTTATTGAAGCTCTCCCATGTTGGTATTGTCCACTTGATATTAATATAGTCCATTGGAGGCTAAAATGCCCATATACCTCTAATAGTAAAAATGTAAAAAAATATTATTTGTCATATGGGGACTAACCATCCTTTATTGTTTGACGAGCGAAGTATTAAAATTAGAGAGATGTGACAAAGAATGAAAAAACAAATATTGTGACTAAAGATTTAAAAACAATTAGCAGATGTGTCCATTTATTTGATTATTATATGGGCTTTTTTATCCACACATTCATGAACCCTGAAATTGGGGCTGTATGAGGTGCTGTATCAGCACTAATTCTGTAGATAAAATTTACGATTGCCCCGTTGATCAGATAATTTGTGAACTGATAGAGCTGGTCTCTCACAATGAGAGAATGATGTAATCCACTATTCAAGGGGATGATACACAGTATTTGTAACACATGTATCGAAATGTTACAGTATTAACTCAGTGTAGTGATCACACTCTGAAGCCTTTTGGGGTGTGCACACTCGAGATGCGAAAGCATCTCACTGGTGCGATCACCTCTGCCTGATTGACAGGCAGAGGTGGACGTGGGAGGGGGCGAGCAAACGGCGTTAGAACGCCGTTGGGGGGAGCGCGGTACATTGCTGGGGCGGTCCGCGGCGGCTGTGACCCAGAACACGGCGGGTAGCTAGGCTGTGCACGCAGGGAGCTACTTGGTGGGTGCAAAAACATTGCCGCCATGCAATGGTTCACATCTGTGCGGGGGCGGGGGAGTGGGTGTAGGGCCTGACATGCAGGGCGGACTAGCCCTGTGCTGGGCGTCCCTCCGCATGTCAGAGAATCTATAATGTGCTAATTTTAGCACATCTACAATCAACTCTGAATCACCCCCTAAGATTGTTGCCATACATTGCCAGATTTAAGTTTCAGCCAGCAAACTAGTTGGCTCGTTGGAATTCCAAACTTTATATGTGTGACCAGCTTAAGGAGATGGGTGAACAGTTTTATGGTGAAAACCAGTATCATGGTGTGCTTCAAAGTGACTACCAGATGAGGTAAAGGTAGTATTCCCTTTGTTTTGTACATTAAGGTATACATGTGTCCCTTCCTCCAAAGGAATATCCTTTTCCATTTTATAGAGACCCTGGCCAGTGACACAACCTTGTAAAATAGGTACTATTAACCTTCAGTACATTGTAACATAGACTCCTAATTTATGTCAAGACTCAAAATATTAGCCTTCACCTCTTTGTATTTTATATTGTAATGAGGCATTGCAATGTCTTAGCATATTTGATCTTCCTAGGTCTTGGTGACTTGATCAAAGGTCCTAGGTCAAGTCTAGTTGACTTGATCAAAGAAAAACATCTTAGCATTGATTCACTATTGTTTGGCCTCCTAACTACATCAAAAGTCTGATTAATATTTATGTTTTGGGCCCTTAGGATGTTAACCCTCGGCTAATTATCAATTAACAGAAAATACCCCACACATTAAGACACAGAGGTAAACTTTTCTTTGCAGCTTCAGGAGTTTCAAGGAAAAGTCTGTGATAAAAGACACCCTCTGGGATTTAACATGAGGGGAATCCCATAGATTCCATATTTTACACAGAAGCAATAGTTTAGTACATGTTAAAACAGGGATTACTGCGCAGGGATATGGGCAGTTTTATTGAATAGCTCCGGATGGGATGTAGTTGGACTCCCGAACGACAGGATGCTGGCGGTCAGAAGACCAGAGCCAGAATCCCAACACCTGTCATTATGCCAATGCCGGAATCCCTGATAGCTGAAATCCCAAAAGTATCCCAAAGGTTAGGCTGCAAGGGATTGGTTAGGACTTGGCATTAAGGAGAGGTTTAAGCTGCAGGAAGGGAGGGTTAGTGGCAGGGTTAGGGATAGTTTAGTTGCTCGCACCTGTCAGGATTTTGGCAGTTGGGATGCCGGTGTAAGTACTCTGTGATGCCGGTGTCATCCTCCCGTACCCAACCCCTCCGGACATAACCCTGCCAATAACAGTGTTACAAAATGTCCCAGTTTCCGCTGCCACTGGGTTACTCACCAGTCACCCTGTTCCTGATTCCAGCTCCTCTGCAAGCACGTCACATCTGTCAATTTCCCGAATTTCTTGCTGATAAGTCTGCTCATCATACAGACTGCAACACATTCAGTTTTAGTATGGGACTGAGGGCCTAATTCAGTAAGGATTGCATTTGCAAAAAATGCAATCATTTGCAATGCAAATGCAGGAGGAGGTGCATAACACTTCCTTCCTGCATTTGCGATGTGATGGCATTTGTTATGATTATCACTACCATTGGCCGTGATGGTCATCTGCGGCGGCAAGCTAAGATGGCAACAGCGGCTTGTGGAGACGCAGTCCTTGGCCTTGTCACTCCCAGAAAAAGGGACCGTTTTCTCCAACGCTGGCCGCCCCCGTACCTCCTCGCGAACGCCTCTTCCTATCAATCAGGCAGATGCATTCGCATCCCTGTGATGCGATTGCAGAACCCATTGTGCACATGTGCAGAATGGGTCCTGAACGTGTGCAGTTTCCCGAACATCGGGATACTGCAGTAAGGATCATTGAATTAGGCCCTGAGACACAATCACATTGCTAAATCTCCTCCAAGTTGATTATGCATGCAAGAGTTCTTCTATGTGTTTGCATATTCCTGATTACAGCAGTGCTATCAGTTCCTTAGAGCCTGCTGCTGTCCAAGGTGCACCATATTTTCCCTATGTTTATTGTTTACCTCATGTGTTTTCACTCTATGGGGTACATTTACTAAGCAGTGATAAGAGCGGAGAAGTGAGCCAGTGTAGAAGTTGCCCATGGCAACCAATCAGCACTGAAGTAACATCTATAATTTGCATACTATAAAATGATACAGAGCTGTTGATTGGTTGATGGGGAAATATCTTCACTGGCTCACTTCTCCGCTCTTATCACTGCTTAGTAAATGTAGCCCTATCTCCAGTTGCTGGTCACCGCCGTTAGCACACTCCCTCCCACCGCGCGACTGCCGCTGCCTGTCAATAAGGCAGAGGCAATTGCAGCCCTGAGAGTGGGCGCACTCCCCAGAGGGCTTCAGACTGCCGTTGCAGCGATCGGGTCTGAATTAGGCCCCAAGTCTCTTCCCATGAAGCCATGCCCCTATTTTTCCCCGCTCCTTCGGTGTGTACAGTCTCTGTTTTGAATTGGGGGGGGCACACACCAAAGGAAATGTTCGCCCTGGGAGCCGCAAGGTCTAGAACTGGCCCTGGCTAGGCAATAAGCATCCCAACCAAAGAAATGCATAATATGAAAAAATGTGGAGCAGTCTGTGACAGAATATTACATAACACAGCTAAACAAAACATTGACTTTCAGTAACATTAAAAAAAAACTAAAGAAAAAATAACCAAGAGGCAATTACTTGCCAGATTGCTGTTGTATATCAAAAACATTACTACCTGGGGCAGCGATGCACAAATGGGACCAATTTGTTTTTCAGAATAAAAACAAATTGCAAAATACAGCTGCTGAGGCTGAGGTTCCCATTTTCAAAACTCCAAAACTAAAAATAAAGAGATTACAATTTGCCCATCTCAAAGATGTCTGCCTAAGGCTTCCCAACCATGGTGCATGGCGTTACTGCTACGGCTGCTTCCTATTCCACCGGATTTCGATCCCACTCGGCACCCGTACCCAGTCAGTGTCACTACTCTATGGAAGCTTCTTCCTCTACACGTGTTAGTCACAGTAACCCCGCAAGCCGGGCTATTGCCGGCCCCGCCCCCTTCTTGTGAAGGCACTGTGTAAAGCGGCGTCCCGGAGTGCACACAGTGTCAGCCAACCTTCCTTCTAGGCTCTCTCCGAGCACATCCGCCCTTCTGCAGCCATACTCACACGGTGCTGCGTCCGGGGGTTCTGCCAGGTGATGGGGCGCAGGAACCGGCGCAACCGTCAGAGGGACAAGCGCCCCGCAGTGCAGCGCACCCCGGCTGAGGAGGAGGAGCGGCGCCGGGCCAGGGAGAAGGCGGTAAGTGCGTGTTTGGGGAGAACCGTTTAATACCTCCACGGTAATAAGTTTAGGAGGAAGCGAGGTGACCGGCAGGTGATGTGCGTCTGCTGAATCAGTGACATGACAGAGATGGTATGCTCCGCCAGCAGCAGAGCTCACCAAGCTGCATTCAGTAGGACAGCCTTGCTCGACACTAGTGTTACTGGGTGTGAGTTCAGAGTATGAGACCGCAAGGATTAGTATAAATATACTGCTACAGAACACCATTAAACTTGTTAAGAACTTAATTGCGGGCTTGCTTAGCTCGCCATGGTTTGGGCACAGTGGCTCGTTCGCTACAGGTGACTATTCCCATTAGATGTCCACATGTCATACATCCCTACTTTTCATTTCTCCTCCCTGGGAGAAGCCTGGTGAGTAGATGCTGCAGAGAACTTCGAGGGATGGGATTGGGCTCCGAAACCATTAAGCCTCACCTGCTCCTTCGAAAAATGCAACGATTTGTGGGTTCTTGGGAAGGAGTCGGCTAAAATTCGTGATTCACATAATTTAACCCCCCACCCCCCATGGACACGTAAATTCCGGTGGTTCTCTCCATCCTGCCTGTTGTAATGGTGTCCGTACACTTGTGAGATGTCTGGTACAATTCTTCGATTTTGACCGCATCTGTGCGATAAATCGCAGGATTGTATGCACATCTTATGTACCATGAGACGCGATGCGCGGGCACGCTGATCAAATCTCACGTCTCAAGATCTACTGCGCATTTGCATGCTGTTTTTACTAAGTCCGATTTATCGCACAGCGACGTGCGATCTGTGAGTTATTTAGCTCACTTCCTGGACACTCCCATCCACCCTGGTCGTGAGGGGCATGCGATAAATCGCATGATTGTATGCGCATCAAATGCACAAAAAAAAGCACTTGATGCGATTTATCTCAATGTGAGCTTCAAAGGAAATTGGGCTTGATATCGCATGCAATTGCCTAAGTGTATGACTAGGGCAGGATGCGGGAGATCTTCCCCCAAAATCGTGAAGTTCCGGCAACTTCCAGGAGATTAGGGAAGTATGCCATAAGGAATGTGACTGATAGCCCAGTGTTCCCATGTTCTGAACTTGAGCCGTGTTACTGTACATTTAGGGTGTTTAAAGGGCATGTTAATTGGGATACTATTGGGTTTTCACCTGTCATACTACTTATTTCTTACCTTGACAATAAGTTGTTGTGTCGCTGGGACTTAATAAATCTGTGTGGATCATTGGGTCGACATGTAAAAGGTAGACACTTGGAAAAAGTCGACAGGTACACAAGGTCAGCACAGAGGAAATGTTGACACGGAGATGGTCAGTACATAAAAGTTCAACACAAGTTTTTTTTTTTTGGGTGCCATTTTCAATGTTAAACCACATGTAACCCCAAATAATGTAATGTGTGGCTCACAGTTACTATTTTCGATTTGTAGTCCACGTGGATAGTAAAGGATGAAAAAGACCAAAACTTACGTTTACAATTATCATGTTGACCTTTTTGACCTGTCAAACGGCTACCCTATTGAATACAAGGGTGGTTCAATAATACCCCTTTTACACCGCCAGCATATTACATGGGGTATTGCACATAAACGTGCATAACCCGTGTTGCTGCTCGGTGTAAAAGGACCGAGTTGGAATAATCCGGGTTGAGTGACCCGGTATTCCAACTGGGTGTGGTATTGACAGTCGACAGTAACCAGGTCGACCACTATTGGTCGACAGGGTGTCTAGGTCGACAGGGTCTTTAGGTCGACATGTTCTAGGTCAAAAGGTCGACATGAGTTTTTAATGTTATTTTGGTGTAGTTTTCTTCGTAGAGTGACCGGGAACCCCAATTAGTGCACCGCGTCCTCTCGCATGGCTCGCTTCGCTTGCCATGCTTCGGGCATGGTGCCTTCGCTCCGCTACCGCTTCGCTCGGCACAGATTACCGTTCCAGTCGTAGTCCACGTGGATCGTTAAGTATGAAAAGGTTCAAAAAAAGGAAAAAATTGTGAAAAACTCATGTCGACCTTTTGACATGTCGACCTAGACACCCTGTCGACCAATAGTGGTCGACCTACACATTGTCGACCTAGTTACTGTCGACTTTCAGTCCGGATCCCATTCCAACTCTGGTAGTTTGTAGGAACACGTGTTCAACCTGGTAAACTGTGCAGTGTAAACGGTAGGACTCGGCTTCCTGTTTACAGTGAATGTACGGGCGGGTCTTGGAGATCATGTGATCTCCCATTGCCGCCCCCGCCGTGTTACAGGCAATGCCACCAACCCGTCAATATGCCAGGCTGGTGACTGTGGTGGAAAAGGGGGCTGACGCGGGTAGCACCCGTGTCAGGCTCCCTGGCTGTGACCTGAGAAATTGGTCTAAAAATGGCATTAGTAAGGTAATGATACATCTCACTTGTGACTGGGTTGAACATGTTACAGTATATATGAAAATGAGTTGTTGCCAGCATGCCGACAGTGGTCAGAATACTGACCGCGGCATCCCGCTGTTTAGAATCCCAACAGTGGTCTGGAAGCATGCTACCCCTTACCCCCTAAACAACCCCCCTCCCTACTGCAGGCTAAATCTAACCCCTCCCAGGGGTGCCTAACCATAAACCCCCCTCCCCACAGCCTGACCCTTAAACCCCCCCCCCCCCCCCCCATAGCCTAAACCAAACACAATTTCTCTAATGTCCTAGTGGATGCTGGGGACTCCGTAAGGACCATGGGGAATAGACGGGCTCCGCAGGAGACTGGGCACTCTAAAGAAAGATTTAGTACTACCTGGTGTGCACTGGCTCCTCCCTCTATGCCCCTCCTCCAGACCTCAGTTAGAATCTGTGCCCGGCCAGAGCTGGGTGCTTTTAGTGAGCTCTCCTGAGCTTGATAAGAAGAAAGTATTTTAGTTAGGTTTTTTATTTTCAGAGAGCTTCTGCTGGCAACAGACTCTCTGCTACGAGGGACTGAGGAGAGCGAAGCAAACCTACTAACTGCGGCTAGGTTGCGCTTCTTAGGCTACTGGACACCATTAGCTCCAGAGGGTTCAAACACAGGATCTTAACCTTGGTCGTCCGTTCCCGGAATCGCGCCGCCGTCCCCCTCGCAGAGCCAGAAGTCAGAAGCCGGAAGAAGCAAGAAGACATCGAAATCGGCGGCAGAAGACTCCTGTCTTCACATGAGGTAGCGCACAGCACTGCAGCTGTGCGCCATTGCGCCCACACTACCCGCACACTCCGGTCACTGTAGGGCGCAGGGGGGGCGCCCTGGGCAGCAATTAGGATACCTCTTGGCAAAAGGACACACATATACAGCTGGGCATTGTATATATGTACGAGCCCCCGCCATTTTATTTACACAGACCCGGGACAGAAGCCCGCCGCTGAGGGGGCGGGGCCTTCTTCCTCAGCACTAACCGGCGCCATTTTCTCTCAACAGCTCCGCTGAGAGGAAGCTCCCCAGGCTCTCCCCTGCAGTATCAAGGTAGAAAACGGGTAAAAAGAGAGGGGGCGCACATAAATTTAGGCGCAAATTATCATAAACAGCAGCTACTGGGTAAAAACTAAGTTACTGTGTAATCCCTGGGTTATATAGCGCTGGGGTGTGTGCTGGCATACTCTCTCTCCCCAAAAGGCCTTGTGGGGTCCTGTCCTCAATTAGAGCATTCCCTGTGTGTGTGCGGTGTGTCGGTACGTTGTGTCGACATGTTTGACGAGGACGGTTACGTGGAGGCAGAACAAGTGAATGTGGTGTCGCCGCCGACGGCGCCAACACCTGATTGGATGGATATGTGGAAGGTGTTAAATGATAACGTAAGCTCCTTGCATAAAAGGTTGGATAATTAGTCAGGGTCTCAACCCATGTCTGATGCTACAGTTCAGAGGCCGTCAGGGTCTCAAAAGCGCCCACTATCCCAGTTGGTTGACACAGATGTCGACATGGATTCTGACTCCAGTGTCGATGACGATGATGCAAAGTTGCAGCCTAAAATGTCTAAGGCCATTCGATACATGATTATAGCAAAAAAGGATGTATTGCACATATCGGAGGATAACCCTGTCCCTGACAAGAGGGTTTATATGTTTGGGGAGAAAAAGCAAGAAGTGACTTTTCCCCCTTCACATGAGTTAAATGAGTTATGTGAAAAAGCGTGGGATTCCCCTGATAGGAAAGTACTGATTTCCAAAAGATTACTTATGGCGTATCCTTTCCCGCCAACGGATAGGTTGCGCTGGGAATCCTCCCCTAGGGTAGACAAAGCGTTGACACGCTTATCTAAGAAGGTGGCCCTGCCGTCACAGGATACGGCCGCTCTAAAGGATCCTGCGGATAGAAAGCAGGAAGGTATCCTGAAGTCTGTCTATACACATTCTGGTACTCTTCTGAGGCCAGCAATTGCTTCGGCCTGGATGTGTAGTGCTGTAGCAGCATGGACAGATACTCTGTCTGAGGAGTTAGATACCCTGGACAGGGAGACTGTTTTACTGACCCTAGGACAGGAAAAAAGCTGCACCATGCAGCTAGTTCCCAGGAACAAAAGTCCTCCCCGGCTTCCACTAAATCCACCGTGTGACGCTGGGGCTCCACAGGCGGAGCCAGGAGCGGTGGGGGCGCGTCTCCGAAATTTCAGCCAACAGTAGGTTTGCTCACGGGTGGATCCTTGGGCTATACAAATTGTGTCTCAGGGATACAAGCTGGAATTCGAGGTGACGCCCCCTCACCGTTACCTAAAATCGGCCTTGCCAGCTTCCCCCATGGAAAGGGAGGTAGTGTTGGCAGCAATTCACAAACTATATCTCCAGCAGGTGGAAGTGAAGGTTCCCCTCCTTCAACAGGGCAGGGGTTACTATTCCACCATGTTTGTGGTACCGAAACCGGACGGTTCGGTCAGACCCATTTTGAATTTAAAATCCCTGAATATTTATCTGAAAAAATTCAAGTTCAAGATGGAATCGCTCAGAGCGGTCATTGCAAGCCTGGAGGAAGGGGATTTTATGGTGTCTCTGGACATCAAGGGTGCGTACTTGCATGTCCCCATTTATCCACCTCATCAGGAGTACCTCAGGTTTGTGGTACAGGACAATTCCAGACGTTGCCGTTTGGCCTGTCCACGGCACCGAGAATATTTACCAAGGTGATGGCGGAAATGATGGTGCTCCTTCGGAAGCAAGGGGTTACAATTATCCCATACTTGGATGATCTCCTCATAAAGGCGAGGTCCAGGGAGCGGTTGCTGATCAGCGTAGCACACTCTCAGGAAGTGTTGCAACAGCACGGCTGGATTCTGAATATTCCAAAGTCGCAGCTGATTCCTACGACGCGTCTGCCCTTCCTGGGCATGATTCTGGACACAAACCAGAAAAAGGTGTTTCTCCCGGAGGAGAAGGCTCAGGAGCTCGTGACTCTGGTCAGAGACCTCCTAAAACCAAAACAGGTATCGGTGCATCACTGCACGCGAGTCCTGGGAAAGATGGTGGCGTCATACGAAGCCATTCCCTTCGGCAGGTTCCATGCGAGGATCTTTCAGTGGGATCTGTTGGACAAGTGGTCCGGATCGCATCTTCAGATGCATCGGCTGATCACCCTGTCCCCCAGGGCCAGGGTGTCTCTTCTGTGGTGGCTGCAAAGTGCTCACCTCCTCGAGGGCCGCAGGTTCGGCATACAGGACTGGGTCCTGGTGACCACGGATGCAAGCCTCCGAGGATGGGGGGGCAGTCACCCAGGGAAGAAACTTCCAGGGGCTGTGGTCAAGTCAGGAGACTTGTCTGTACATCAATATCCTGGAGCTAAGGGCCATATACAACGCCCTGAGTCAAGCGGAGCCTCTGCTTCGAAACCAACCAGTGCTGATTCAGTCAGACAACATCACTGCAGTGGCCCATGTAAACCACCAGGGCGGCACAAGAAGCAGGGTGGCAATGGCAGAAGCCACCAGGATTCTTCGTTGGGCGGAGAATCACGTACTAGCACTGTCAGCAGTGTTCATTCCGGGAGTGGACAACTGGGAAGCAGACTTCCTCAGCAGGCATGACCTCCACCCGGGAGAATGGGGACTTCATCAAGAAGTCTTCACGCAGATTGCAAATCGATGGGAACTGCCACAGGTGGACATGATGGCGTCCCGTCTCAACAAAAAGCTACAAAGGTATTGCGCCAGGTCAAGGGACCCTCAGGCGATAGCGGTGGACGCACTAGTAATACCGTGGGTGTTCCAGTCGGTCTATGTGTTTCCTCCTCTTCCTCTAATACCAAAGGTGCTGAGAATTGTAAGAAAAAGAGGAGTGAGAACAATACTCATTGTTCCGGATTGGCCAAGAAGGTCTTGGTACCCGGAATTGCAAGAAATGCTCACAGAGGTCCCATGGCCTCTGCCTTTCAGACAGGACCTGTTACAACAAGGGCCCTGTCTGTTCCAAGACTTACAGCGACTGCGTTTAACGGCATGGCGGTTGAACGCCGGATCCTAGAGGAAAAAGGCATTCCGGATGAAGTTATTCCTACGCTGATAAAGGCTAGGAAGGACGTGACAGCAAAGCACTATCACCGTATATGGCGAAAATATGTTGCTTGGTGTGAGGCCAGGAAGGCCCCTACAGAGGAATTCCAGCTGGGTCGATTCCTACACTTCCTATAGTCGGGAGTGATTTTGGGCCCTAAAATTAGGGTCTATAAAGGTCCAGATTTCGGCCCTATCCATTTTCTTTCAAAAAGAACTGGCTTCACTGCCTGAGGTTCAGACGTTTGTTAAGGGAGTGCTGCATATTCAGCCCCCTTTTGTGCCACCAGTGGCACCTTGGGATCTTAACGTGGTGTTGAGTTTCTTGAAATTCCACTGGTTTGAGCCACTTAAATCTGTGGAGCTAAAGTATCTCACGTGGAAAGTGGTCATGCTGTTGGCCTTAGCTTCGGCTAGGCGTGTGTCAGAATTGGAGGCTTTGTCATGTAAAAGCCCTTATCTGATTTTCCATATGGATAGGGCAGAATTGCGGACTCGTCCGCAATTTCTGCCAAAGGTGGTGTCATCCTTTCATTTGAACCAACCTATTGTGGTGCCTGCGGCTACTTGTGACTTGGAGGATTCCAAGTTGCTTGATGTAGTCCGGGCTTTGAAGATTTATGTGACCAGAAAGGCGGGAGTCAGGAAGACTGACTCGCTGTTTGTCCTGTATGCATCCAACAAGCTGGGTGCTCCTGCTTCAAAGCAAACTATTGCTCGCTGGATCTGTGGCACGATTCAGCAGGCTCATTCTGCGGCTGGTTTGCCGCATCCAAAATCGGTGAAAACCCATTCCACAAGAAAGGTGGGCTCTTCTTGGGCGGCTGCCCGAGGGGTCTCGGCATTGCAGCTTTGCCGAGCTGCTACTTGGTCGGGTGCAAACACATTTGCTAAGTTCTACAAGTTTGATATCCTGGCTGAGGAGGACCTTGTGTTTGCCCATTCGGTGCTGCAGAGTCATCCGCTCTCTCCCGCCCGTTTGGGAGCTTTGGTATAATCCCCATGGTCCTGACTGAGTCCCCAGCATCCACTAGGACGTTAGAGAAAATAAGATTTTACTCACCGGTGAATCTATTTCTCGTAGTCCGTAGTGGATGCTGGGCGCCCGTCCCAAGTGCGGACTTTCTGCAATACGTGTATATAGTTATTGCTTACTAAAGGGTTATGTTATGTGGCATCAGTTGAGTGATGCTTGTTTGTTGTTCATACTGTTAACTGGGTATGTTATCACAAGTTGTACGATGTGATTGGTGGGGCTGGTATGAGTCTTACCCTGGATTCCAAAAATCCTTTCCTTGTAATGTCTGCTCTTCCGGGCACAGTTTCCTTAACTGAGGTCTGGAGGAGGGGCATAGAGGGAGGAGCCAGTGCACACCAGGTAGTAGTAAATCTTTCTTTAGAGTGCCCAGTCTCCTGCGGAGCCCGTCTATTCCCCATGGTCCTTACGGAGTCCCCAGCATCCACTACGGACTACGAGAAATAGTTTTACCAGTGAGTAAAATCTTATTTTAATTTGAATTGGTCCTGGACCACCAATCCAGGGCACCCGTGCAAGTACTCCAAGGCACCCCAGGGAGCCATGGCACACTGTTTGAGAGCCACTGGTATAAACAAAACATTGGGCTCCTTACAAAAATCTACGTTGCATTTTGCCATGACAGACAAGGATTTTGGCTTGAAGCAGGGCAGGAAAGCGGCCACAGGCACCATGTTTATTTTTTTTTTCATACAAAGTTTTCTTTATTAAAGCATGACAAATACAGACATAGGGGTTATCCAATTAGGCCTGATCCGTTTTCGGCTGATGAAAACAGCCAGATATTGCGATTAATGACAGATGGTAATTATCAAGGTTTCCGATAACAGGTGGTTTTCATCAGCCGAAAACGGACCCATGGTTGCGCAAAAACACAGCGGATCGGGGAATACTGCGCCGAACCAAATGTTGAAAATATTGTTTTTACTGAAGCTGATGATGCTGCTAGCAATTGCTCTACTGCAGGGCTGGCCAACCTGTGGCTCTCCAGCTGTTGTGGAACTACAAATCCCAGCATGACCTTCCACAGTTTTGTTGTTAGGGAATGCTAAAACTGTGGCAGGCATGCTGGGACTTGTAGTTCCACAACAGCTGGAGAGCCACAGGTTTGCCAGGCCTGCTCTACTGCTATTATTGGTGCCACTGTTAATACAAAATCGTGGTCTAACAAGAGGTCATTAAACAGGTCGGCTTTTGCTTTGAACTTCACCAGTGTTGGTAGTGGAAATTTTATATAACTGAATTCTTGAAACACAACTGACCAAAGTTACTTTTAACAATACATTAAACACCTTTGTTTTTGATTTAAAAAAAAAAAAAAGAAATCCCAGTGATTTGAATCGGCACAACCTACCTGACACCGATCCAAATTCTTTAATAAACGCCATCAGCGGGTCAAGGGTCCCCCTCATGTCCCATATAAACAAGAACATCATCCGCAAAGGCAGATCTCTTCACTACCTCCAATCCAACGGTGATTGATTCTGAGCACTGGATCCAGAGCCAGGCACCAGATTTTGTCATTCTGAATAAGTAGTTGTGCAAGGGTTAAGCAGCGTTGGTCAAACAATTCGACAATTGGAACCAACACAGGGTGGTCACTTACCTAAAACTTTTTTGGTCAAGCCAAATTGCAAGTGGGTCATATGTAAGAGACCACCCTGTGTATCTTGACAAATGCTTTGACCAACACTGTTTAACCCTAGCACAGCTATTTATTCAAAATGACATAATCTGCTGCTTGTGCCTGCTTTACCACCCTATTTCATGCCCAAATCCTTATTGGTCATCGCAAAAAGCTATTTAAATTGGTGAGTAACACTTTTTCTCTAACGTCCTAGTGGATGCTGGGACTCCGTCAGGACCATGGGGAATAGCGGGCTCCGCAGGAGACAGGGCACATCTAAATAAAGCTTTTAGGATCACATGGTGCGTACTGGCTCCTCCCCCTATGACCCTCCTCCAAGCCTCAGTTAGGTTTTTGTGCCCGTCCGAGAAGGGTGCAATCTAGGTGGCTCTCCTAAAGAGCTGCTTAGAAAAAGTTTTTTTTAGGTTTAAATCTCAGTGAATCCTGCTGGCAACAGGATCACTGCATCGAGGGACTTAGGGGAGAGATTTCCAACTCACCTGCGTGCAGGATGGATTGGAGTCTTAGGCTACTGGACACTTAGCTCCAGAGGGAGTCGGAACACAGGTCCTCCTGGGGTTCGTCCCGGAGCCGCGCCGCCGATCCCCCTTACAGATGCTGAAGACGGAGGTCCGGAAAGCAGGCGGCAGAAGACTCCTCAGTCTTCATGAAGGTAGCGCACAGCACTGCAGCTGTGCGCCATTGTTGCTACACGTCTCACTGATTCAGTCACGGAGGGTGCAGGGCGCTGCTGGGGGCGCCCTGGGCAGCAATATTAAAAACCTTTAGTGGCAAAATAAATACATCACATATAGCCATTAAGGCTATATGTATGTATTTAACCCAGGCCAGTTTTCTTAAAACCCGGGAGAAAAGCCCGCCGAAAAAGGGGCGGAGCTTATTCTCCTCAGCACTCAGCGCCATTTTCCTGCTCAGCTCCGCTGGTGAGGAAGGCTCCCAGGACTCTCCCCTGCACTGCACTACAGAAACAGGGTAACAAAGAGAAGGGGGGCATAATTTGGCGATATTGATATATTAAAAGCGCTTATATCAAAAACAACACCTTCTAGGGTTGTTTATATACATTTATAGCGCTTTTGGTGTGTGCTGGCAAACTCTCCCTCTGTCTCCCCAAAGGGCTAAGAGGGTCCTGTCTTCGATTAGAGCATTCCCTGTGTGGCTGCTGTGTGTCGGTACGTGTGTGTCGACATGTATGAGGACGATGTTGGTGTGGAGGCAGAGCAATTGCCGGTAATGGTGATGTCACCCCCTAGGGAGTCGACACCGGAATGGATGGCTTTAGTTATGGAATTACGTGATAATGTTAGCACATTACAAAAGTCAGTTGACGAAATGAGACGGCCGGAAAACCAGTTAGTACCGGCTCAGGCGTCTCAGACACCGTCATGGGCTGTAAAACGTCCCTTACCTCAGTCAGTCGACACGGGTACCGACACAGATGAATCTAGTGTCGACGGTGAAGAAACAAACGTATTTTCCAATAGGGCCACACGTTATATGATCACGGCAATGAAGGAGGCTTTGCAGATCTCTGATACTGCTGGTACCTCAAAGAGGGGTATTATGTGGGGGGTGAAAAAACTACCTGTAGCTTTTCCTGAATCAGAGGAATTGAATGACGTGTGTGACGAAGCGTGGGTTAACCCAGATAGAAAACTGCTAATTTCCAAGAAGTTATTGGCATTATACCCTTTCCCACCAGAGGTTAGGGCGCGCTGGGAAACACCTCCTAGGGTGGATAAGGCGCTCACACGTTTATCAAAGCAAGTGGCGTTGCCGTCTCCTGATACGGCCGCCCTCAAGGATCCAGCAGATAGGAGGCTGGAAACTACACTGAAGAGTATATACACACATACTGGTGTTATACTGCGACCGGCAGTAGCCTCAGCCTGGATGTGCAGTGCTGGGGTAGTGTGGTTGAATTCTCTGACTGAAAATATTGATACCCTGGATAGGGACAGTATTTTATTGACTCTAGAGCAATTAATGGATGCTTTTCTTTATATGCGAGATGCTCAGAGGGATATTTGTACTCTAGCATCAAGAGTAAGCGCGATGTCCATATCTGCCAGAAGAAGTTTATGGACGCGACAGTGGTCAGGTGATGCGGATTCCAAAAGGCATATGGAAGTATTGCCATATAAAGGAGAGGAATTATTTGGGGTCGGTCTTTCGGACCTGGTGGCCACGGCAACTGCCGGCAAATCCACTTTTTTACCTCAGACCCCCTCCCAACAGAAAAAGACACCGTCTTTTCAGCCGCAGTCCTTTCGCTCCTATAAAAACAAGCGACCAAAAGGACAGTCTTATCTGCCGCGAGGCAGAGGAAAGGGTAAGAGAGGGCAGCAAGCAGCCCCTGCCCAGGACCAGAAGCCCGCCCCGGGTTCTACAAAGCCATCAGCATGACGCTGGGGCTTTACAAGCGGACTCAGGAGCGGTGGGGGGTCGACTCAAGATTTTCAGCAATCAGTGGGCTCGCTCACAAGTGGACCCGTGGATCCTGCAGATAATATCTCAGGGTTACATGTTGGAGTTCGAAAGGTCTCCCCCTCGCCGGTTCCTAAAGTCTGCTTTACCAACGTCTCCCTCAGAAAGGACGTCGGTTTTGGAAGCCATTCACAAGCTGTATTCTCAGCAGGTGATAGTCAAGGTACCCCTCCTACAACAGGGAAAGGGGTATTATTCCACACTATTTGTGGTACCGAAGCCGGACGGTTCGGTAAGACCTATTCTAAACCTGAAATCCTTGAACCTGTACATACAGAAATTCAAGTTCAAGATGGAGTCACTCAGAGCAGTGATAGCGAATCTGGAAGAAGGGGACTTTATGGTGTCCCTGGACATAAAGGATGCTTATCTGCATGTCCCAATTTACCCCTCACACCAAGGGTATCTCAGGTTCGTGATACAAGACTGTCATTATCAGTTTCAAACGCTGCCGTTTGGTTTGTCCACGGCCCCTCGGGTCTTTACCAAGGTAATGACCGAAATGATGGTTCTTCTACGAAGAAAAGGCGTATTAATTATCCCTTACTTGGACGATCTCCTGATAAGGGCAAAGTCCAGAGAACAGCTGGAAGTCGGTGTAGCACTATCCCAGGTAGTGCTTCAGCAACACGGGTGGATTCTGAATCTTCCAAAATCTCAATTGACCCCGACAACTCGTCTGCTGTTCCTGGGAATGATTCTGGACACGGTTCAGAAAAAGGTGTTTCTCCCGGAGGAGAAAGCAAGGGAGTTATCCGAACTTGTCAGGAACCTCCTAAAACCAGGAACTGTGTCAGTACATCAATGCACAAGAGTCCTGGGAAAGATGGTGGCTTCTTACGAAGCGATTCCATTCGGCAGATTCCATGCACGGACATTTCAGTGGGATCTGCTGGACAAATGGTCCGGATCGCATCTGCACATGCATCAGCGGATAACACTGTCACCAAGAACAAGGTTGTCTCTCCTGTGGTGGTTGCAGAGTGCCCATCTGTTAGAGGGCCGCAGATTCGGCATACAGGACTGGGTCCTGGTGACTACGGATGCCAGCCTACGAGGCTGGGGAGCAGTCACACAGGGAAGAAACTTCCAGGGCGTGTGGTCAAACCTGGAGACGTCCCTTCACATAAATATACTGGAGCTAAGAGCGATCTACAATGCTCTAAGCCTGGCAAAATCACTGCTTCAGGGTCAGCCGGTGTTGATCCAGTCGGACAACATCACGGCAGTCGCCCACGTAAACCGACAAGGCGGCACGAGAAGCAGAAGAGCAATGACAGAAGCTGCAAGGATTCTGCGCTGGGCGGAGAATCATGTCATAGCACTGTCAGCAGTGTTCATCCCGGGAGTGGACAACTGGGAAGCAGACTTCCTCAGCAGACACGACCTTCACCCGGGAGAGTGGGGACTTCATCCAGAAGTCTTCCACATGATTGTGAACCGTTGGGAAAGACCAAAGGTGGACATGATGGCGTCTCGCCTCAACAAAAAATTGGACAGATATTGCGCCAGGTCAAGAGACCCTCAGGCAATAGCTGTGGACGCTCTGGTAACACCGTGGGTGTACCAGTCAGTGTATGTGTTCCCTCCTCTGCCTCTCATACCAAAGGTACTGAGAATTATACGGAAAAGAGGAGTAAGCACAATACTGGTGGCTCCGGACTGGCCAAGAAGAACTTGGTATCCGGAACTTCAAGAGATGCTCACGGAGGATCCATGGCCTCTACCTCTAAGAAGGGATCTGCTTCAGCAGGGACCTTGTATGTTCCAAGACTTACCGCGTCTGCGTTTGACGGCATGGCGGTTGAACGCCGGATTCTAAAAGAAAAGGGCATTCCAGAGGAAGTTATTCCTACCTTGATTAAGGCTAGAAAGGAAGTGACTGTACAACATTATCACCGCATTTGGCGAAAATATGTTGCGTGGTGTGAGGCCAAGAAGGCTCCAACGGAAGAATTTCAATTGGGTCGATTCTTACATTTCCTGCAAGCAGGATTGTCTATGGGCCTAATATTGGGGTCCATTAAAGTTCAAATTTCGGCCTTATCAATCTTCTTCCAGAAGGAATTGGCATCAGTGCCTGAAGTACAAACTTTTGTCAAAGGTGTACTACATATACAACCCCCAATAGTGCCTCCAGTGGCACCGTGGGATTTGAACGTAGTTTTGAATTTTCTCAAATCTCATTGGTTTGAGCCTCTAAAATCGGTAGATTTAAAATACCTTACATGGAAGGTAACCATGCTATTGGCCCTGGCTTCAGCCAGGAGAGTTTCAGAGTTGGCGGCTTTATCATACAAAAGCCCATATCTGATTTTCCATTCGGACAGGGCAGAACTGCGGACACGTCCTCATTTTCTCCCTAAGGTGGTTTCGGCTTTTCACTTGAACCAGCCTATTGTGGTGCCTGCGGCTACTAGCGACTTGGAGGACTCCAAGTTACTGGACGTTGTCAGAGCATTAAAAATATATATTTCAAGGACAGCTGGAGTCAGAAAATCTGACTCGTTGTTTATATTGTATGCACCCAACAAGATGGGTGCTCCTGCGTCTAAACAGACGATTGCACGTTGGATCTGTAGCACAATCCAACTTGCACATTCTGTGGCAGGCCTGCCACAGCCTAAATCTGTAAAGGCCCACTCCACAAGGAAAGTGGGCTCATCTTGGGCGGCTGCCCGAGGGGTCTCGGCATTACAACTTTGCCGAGCAGCTACGTGGTCAGGGGAGAACACGTTTGTAAAATTTTACAAATTTGATACTCTGGCTAAGGAGGACCTGGAGTTCTCTCATTCGGTGCTGCAGAGTCATCCGCACTCTCCCGCCCGTTTGGGAGCTTTGGTATAATCCCCATGGTCCTGACGGAGTCCCAGCATCCACTAGGACGTTAGAGAAAATAAGAATTTACTTACCGATAATTCTATTTCTCATAGTCCGTAGTGGATGCTGGGCGCCCATCCCAAGTGCGGATTGTCTGCAATACTTGTACATAGTTATTGTTACAAAGATCGGGTTATTACTATTGTTGTGAGCCATCTTTTCAGAGGCTACTTCGTGTTTTGTTATCATACTGTTAACTGGATTCAGATCACAAGTTGTACGGTGTGATTGGTGTGGCTGGTATGAGTCTTACCCGGGATTCAAGATCCTTCCTTATTGTGTACGCTCGTCCGGGCACAGTACCTAACTGAGGCTTGGAGGAGGGTCATAGGGGGAGGAGCCAGTACGCACCATGTGATCCTAAAAGCTTTATTTAGATGTGCCCTGTCTCCTGCGGAGCCCGCTATTCCCCATGGTCCTGACGGAGTCCCAGCATCCACTACGGACTATGAGAAATAGAATTATCGGTAAGTAAATTCTTATTTTTTTTTTTTTTTTACAATGTTAACTTAGTGATCTAACCTTATTTAATTGTTCTAACATTCTCTGAATAAGGAACTGTCCAAATAAGAAAATAACTTCAGCCTCGTTCACGTGTGTAATGTTCTCTTATTTCATTCTAATTTCCTGACACAGCAGATAGATAACATCAGCAGCTGATAACCATCGCCAAGTTGTCGGTGTATGGTCATGTCACGGTAATAGGTTTGGTACACTATCTGTGGTGGATGTGCTTGACCGGCTAGATCGCTGCTCATCTTCAATGTCTGTCCTGCTTTTAACAAAGGCAGCGCAGCATACCCAAATACGTTTCCACGACATGAAGTTATCAACGAGTTGGCAATGAATTTCAACTGCTGATAGTCTGCTACATCCCCGCGATGCTAATTCAATCAACTCACAAGACTTTGAAAGTCTTTTAAGATGCATTGGGAAACTATACCAAGTCCTGCCAGATTATCTTTCAAAGTGTAAAGGTGGGTATACACTAGGCAATGTGCTTGGTGAACGACATCGCCTAGTGTTTTTACCCTCCTGGGCCGCCCGGCTGTGGGCATACACACTGTGCCGATATCACTAATGATTTCGCACAGTAACATCATGCCGTGGACGGCCAGAGCATGCGGTTTTGGATAATGAGTCCAAATTGAGCTGCATGCACGGCAGACACCGCTCGGCGGCGGCAGTATACACACTGAGCAGTATAGTAAACGACGTTGCTCAGAAAGGGGCAAAATGAGCGATGTTTACTTTATCGCTAAGTGTGTACTCGCCTTTAGGGGACAATTCTTGGAGAAGTATGTGTATACCATCATTGTTCTCCCCATTGAAGTGTGCACACAAGCCTGGCAATTCCAATTGTATATAGCAGAAATAAGTGCATCCCCCACTTCCTTACCTGCAGTTGAGTTTAACCCCTAACAAACATACTAGCATTAACTAGTATGTCTTTGTAGTTTTGGTGGTTAAGTATTAATATATAGGGCTTATGTGTGTTTGTATCTTTAAGGCATGGGAAGGTGGCTATGCTGAAATAATCAAGGAAAACAAACTTTTTGAACACTATTACCAAGAACTGAAGATTGTACCAGAGGGGGAGTGGGAGCAGTTTATGTCTGCTCTCAGGGAGCCTCTCCCTGCGACAATCAGAATCACTGGATACAAAAGGTACATGCATCTTTCAGTGTTACATGGCAGAGATTAACATAGGAACATGATGAATCTAAATGCACAATGACTACCAAATGCCAGTACAGAAACATGTATGCAAATTATCTTTCCCCCAAATGTAATGAATAGCATGTCTGGCAAGTAGTATTCACCATGATGAGTGGGTCCTGAAAAATGTACAATTTTTTTTGGGGGGGGGGGGGAAATTGTAAAAACAGGTGGGAAATGTATGCTGTGATTGGTTTCTAGATGTGTCAGTCTCTGTACTTATCGGTAAAACTGGAGATTTGTACCGCTATAGTGTTACATATGTTTTTTTTTTGTTGTGCTACTTGATCACCAAAAAGCTGTGGACCAGCACCAAGAAATGTGAATTCCTCATCCTACTTTTTTATTTTTTTGTGTGTGATCCCGATTCGCGAAGGGTGTAAGATCGGGTGCCATTGCCGGCGTTGCTGTGGCAGCGGCACATCGCATTCTTAGTGTTCATTCTAGCACCCTGCACCTGTCACAACATGTGCAGTTCCTCTTTCCTACCTGGGGTTTCGCTCTCTGCTCTGACACTTCTAGTACACGCTGATCTGTATCTCAGCGTTGAAAGACAGACCAGAGTGTGCTAAAAGCACCAGAACACAAAGCGACACACCAGGCAGGAAAGAGAAACTGCACGGGTTGTGATAGGTGCTGGGTGGTAGAATGAACACTATACCCTTCGCTGGTAATAGGATTGATCACTTTTTCTCTTATGGCCTAAAGGATACTGGGGTTTCATTTAGTACCATGGGGTATAGACTGGTCCACTAGGAGCCATAGGCATTTTAAGAATTTGATAGTGTGGGCTGGCTCTTCCCTCTGTGGCCCTCCTACCACACTCAGTTTAGGAAATATGCCCGGAGGAGCTGGTCACGCTTATGGAAGCTCCTGAAGAGTTTTCTGCATTTATTTTATATGTTTGTTATTTTCAGGCAGAGCTGGTTGGCACCAGCCTGTCTGCTTCGTGGGACTTAACGGGGGGAACGGCCGAGCCTCTTGAAGGGTTAATGAGCCTGTTCCCCACTGAACTCCTGAGGGAATTATTCGCAAGCCCCACCACGGCACGCGTACATTCCCGCAGCACGCTGCCACCCCTAACAGGGCCAGAAGAAAGAAGAGTGGGGAGTACTAAGCAGGCGTCCCGACTAGCAGGTTGCTGGTCATTATGGCGGCACTGGGGTATGGAGACGCGCGGCTTCTAACCAGGGCGGAATGCGTCTCCAGACACAGTACACAGCTGCGTCTCAGTACACTACCCACACTGGTAAAAACAGTCTTTAAAATGGTTTTCTCTCCATTTTAAGCAACAGATTACTTCAGCCAGTTGAAAAAAAGCGGGAAGACCGCTTGCCATTGAAGGGGCAGGGCTTCACTATGAGCAGCTCACCAGCGCCATTTACTATCTGCAGTGGACACAGACGATGATTGACAGGGATGCGCAGCTCCTCCAGAGTGACTCCAGATTACCTCAGCGGTACCAGGGGGTCATAGCAGGGGATTATTAGTGTACTAAGTCCCCTTTCAGGGTACTTGGTATGCGACCCGGCTAAGCTTGGCATTAGCGATAAGAACGCTGTGGGGGCTGGCTCCAAATAACTGTCTCTCCCTGAAGGGCTTTGTCGGTTAATTGTGCTTAACCTTTTCCTGTGTGTGTGTGTGTGTGTGTGTGTGTGTGTGTGTGTGTGTGTGTGTGTGTGTGCTGTCACATTTACATTATGCCAGGCAGAGAGTGTGTTTCATGTACGGCAGTGTTCCTTTTACCCAGGGGGCTCACTACTGGGTACTCAGGGCAGTGCACCTTCCCAGAATAGTGGGACTGAACCGGAATGGGTTAATTCCATTAAGGGAATGATCTCAAATATTTCTACAACACTATCCCGCAATGAGAAAGAGACTCAATACTTAAGACATACTGTGGATGAGTTTATGAATAGAGACTTAGTCCACAAACCAGTGTCTCAATCCCCTCCCATTTGTCCCCAAAAACGATCTCTGGCCCATATCCTGCAGTCTGACTCTGACGGGTCAGACATGGGTGAGGTGGATTTGGAGGGGGGGGGATGCTACTGTCACAGGGAATAGAGGCTCTTATAGAGGCTATCAGAGATGTTCTGCAAATTCCTGCTACGGTGCCAGAGGAATCTTATTTTCTCTGACGTCCTAAGTGGATGCTGGGGACTCCGTCAGGACCATGGGGAATAGCGGCTCCGCAGGAGACAGGGCACAAAAATAAAGCTTTAGGATCAGGTGGTGTGCACTGGCTCCTCCCCCTATGACCCTCCTCCAAGCCTCAGTTAGGTTTTTGTGCCCGTCCGAGCAGGGTGCAATCTAAGTGGCTCTCTTAAGGAGCTTCTTAGAAAAAGTTTTTAGGTTTTTTATGTTCAGTGAGTCCTGCTGGCAACAGGCTCACTGCATCGAGGGACTTAGGGGAGAGAAGTTCAACTCACCTGCGTGCAGGATGGATTGGCTTCTTAGGCTACTGGACACCATTAGCTCCAGAGGGAGTCGGAACACAGGTCTCACCCTGGGGTTCGTCCCGGAGCCGCGCCGCCGACCCCCCTTGCAGATGCTGAAGATTGAAGGTCCAGAAACCGGCGGCAGAAGGCTTTTCAGTCTTCATGAAGGTAGCGCACAGCACTGCAGCTGTGCGCCATTGTTGTCACACACTTCACACCTTAGGTCACGGAGGGTGCAGGGCGCTGCTGGGGGCGCCCTGGGCAGCAATGTATAATACCTTTTATGGCTAAAAAATACATCACATATAGCCCTTGAGGCTATATGGATGTATTAAACCCATGCCAGATATCTCAAACTCCGGGAGAAAAGCCCGCCAGAATAGGGGGCGGGGCTTATTCTCCTCAGCACACAGCGCCATTTTCCTGCTCAGCTCCGCTGTGAGGAAGGCTCCCAGGACTCTCCCCTGCACTGCACTACAGAAACAGGGTAAAACAGAGAGGGGGGGCACTTTTTTTGGCGATATTTTATATATTTAAGCTGCTATAAGGATACAACACTTATATAAGGTTGTTCCCATATATATTATAGCGCTTGGGTGTGTGCTGGCAAACTCTCCCTCTGTCTCCCCAAAGGGCTAGTGGGGTCCTGTCTTAAGAGCATTCCCTGTGTGTCTGCTGTGTGTCGGTACGTGTGTGTCGACATGTATGAGGACGATGTTGGTGTGGAGGCAGAGCAATTGCCGATAATGGTGATGTCACCCCCCAGGGAGTCGACACCGGAATGGATGGCTTTGTTTATGGAATTACATGATAATGTCAGCACATTACAAAAATCAGTTGACGACATGAGACGGCCGGAAAACCAGTTGGTACCTGCCCAGGCGTCTCAGACACCGTCAGGGGCTGTAAAACGCCCTTTACCTCAGTCGGTCGACACAGACCCAGACACGGACACTGAATCTAGTGTCGACGGTGAAGAAACAAACGTATTTTCAAGTAGGTCCACACGTTATATGATCACGGCAATGAAGGAGGCTTTGCATATCTCTGATACTGCAAGTACCACAAAAAGGGGTATTATGTGGGGGGTGAAAAAACTACCTGTAGTTTTTCCTGAATCAGAGGAATTGAATGATGTATGTGATGAAGCGTGGGTTAACCCAGATAGAAAAGTGCTAATTTCAAAAAAAGTTATTGGCATTATACCCTTTCCCGCCAGAGGTTAGGGCGCGCTGGGAAACACCCCCTAGGGTGGATAAGGCGCTCACACGCTTATCAAAACAAGTGGCGTTCCCGTCTCCTGATACGGCCGCCCTCAAGGATCCAGCTGATAGGAGGCTGGAAACTACCCTAAAAAGTATATACACACATACTGGTGTTATACTGCGACCAGCCATCGCCTCAGCCTGGATGTGCAGTGCTGGGGTGGTCTGGTCGGATTCCCTGACTGAAAATATTGATACCCTGGATAGGGACAGTATTTTATTGACTATAGAGCAATTAAAGGATGCTTTTCTTTATATGCGAGATGCTCAGAGGGATATTTGCACTCTGGCATCGAGAGTAAATGCGATGTCCATATCTGCCAGAAGAAGTTTATGGACGCGACAGTGGTCAGGTGATGCGGATTCTAAACGACATATGGAAGTATTGCCGTATAAAGGGGAGGAATTATTTGGCGTCGGTCTATCGGATCTGGTGGCCACGGCAACTGCCGGAAAATCCACCTTTTTACCTCAGACCCCCTCCCAACAGAAAAAGACACCGTCTTTTCAGCCGCAGTCCTTTCGGTCCTATAAGAACAAGCGGGCAAAAGGACAGTCATATCTGCCCCGGGGCAGAGGAAGGGGTAAGAGAGGACAGCAAGCTGCCCCTGCCCAGGAACAGAAGCCCTCCCAGGGTTCTGCAAAGCCCTCAGCATGACGCTGGGGCTTTACAAGCGGACTCAGGAGCGGTGGGGGGTCGACTCAAGAATTTCAGCGCACAGTGGGCTTGCTCACAGGTGGACCCCTGGATCCTGCAGGTAGTATCTCAGGGTTACAGGTTGGAGTTCGAGAAGTCTCCCCCTCGCCGGTTCCTAAAGTCTGCTTTGCCAACGTCTCCCTCAGACAGGGCGACGGTATTGGAAGCCATTCACAAGCTGTTTTCTCAGCAGGTGATAGTCAAGGTACCCCTCCTACAACAAGGAAAAGGGTATTACTCCACGCTATTTGTGGTACCGAAGCCGGACGGCTCGGTAAGACCTATTCTAAATCTGAAATCTTTGAACCTGTACATACAGAAATTCAAATTCAAGATGGAGTCACTCAGAGCAGTGATAGCGAATCTGGAAGAAGGGGACTTTATGGTGTCCCTGGACATAAAGGATGCTTACCTGCATGTCCCAATTTGCCCTTCACATCAAGGGTACCTCAGGTTCGTGGTGCAAAACTGTCATTATCAGTTTCAGACGCTGCCGTTTGGATTGTCCACGGCACCTCGGGTCTTTACCAAGGTAATGGCCGAAATGATGATTCTTCTTCGAAGAAGAGGCGTATTAATTATCCCTTACTTGGACGATCTCCTGATAAGGGCAAGGTCCAGAGAACAGCTGGAGGACGGAGTAGCACTAACCCGATTAGTGCTGCAACAACACGGGTGGATTCTGAATTTTCCAAAATCTCAGTTGACACCGACAACACGTCTGCTGTTCCTGGGAATGATTCTGGACACTGTTCAGAAAAAGGTGTTTCTTCCGGTGGAGAAAGCCAAGGAGTTATCCAAACTTGTCAGGAACCTCCTAAAACCAGGAAAAGTGTCTGTGCATCAATGCACAAGAGTCCTGGGAAAGATGGTGGCTTCTTACGAAGCGATTCCATTCGGCAGATTCCACGCACAAACTTTTCAGTGGGATCTGTTGGACAAATGGTCCGGATCGCATCTGCAGATGCACCAGCGGATAACCTTATCACCACGGACAAGGGTGTCTCTTCTGTGGTGGTTGCAGAGTGCTCATCTGTTAGAGGGCCGCAGATTCGGTATACAGGACTGGGTCCTGGTGACCACGGATGCCAGTCTGAGAGGCTGGGGAGCGGTCACACAGGGAAGAAACTTCCAGGGAGTATGGTCAAGCCTGGAGATGTCTTTTCACATAAATATACTGGAGCTAAGAGCGATTTACAATGCTCTAAGTCTGGCAAAACCCCTGCTTCAGGGTCAGCCGGTGTTGATCCAGTCGGACAACATCACGGCAGTCGCCCACGTAAACAGACAGGGCGGCACAAGAAGCAGGACAGCAATGGCAGAAGCTGCAAGGATTCTTCGCTGGGCGGAAGATCATGTGATAGCACTGTCAGCAGTGTTCATTCCGGGAGTGGACAACTGGGAAGCAGACTTCCTCAGCAGACACGATCTACACCCGGGAGAGTGGGGACTTCATCCAGAAGTCTTCCACATGATTGTGAACCGTTGGGAAAAACCAAAGGTGGATATGATGGCGTCCCGCCTCAACAAAAAACTGGACAGGTATTGCGCCAGGTCAAGAGACCCTCAGGCAATAGCTGTGGACGCTCTGGTAACACCGTGGGTGTTCCAGTCAGTGTATGTGTTCCCTCCTCTGCCTCTCATACCAAAAGTACTGAGAATTATACGGCAAAGGGGAGTAAGAACGATACTCGTGGCTCCGGATTGGCCAAGAAGAACTTGGTACCCGGAACTTCAAGAGATGCTCACGGAGGATCCGTGGCCTCTACCTCTAAGACGGGACCTGCTTCAGCAGGGACCGTGTCTATTCCAAGACTTACCGCGGCTGCGTTTGACGGCGTGGCGGTTGAACGCCGAATTCTAAGGGAAAAAGGCATTCCGGAAGAGGTCATTCCTACACTGGTAAAAGCCAGGAAGGAGGTGACTGCACAACATTATCACCGCATTTGGAGAAAATATGTTGCGTGGTGTGAGGCCAGGAAGGCCCCCACGGAGGAATTTCAATTGGGTCGATTCCTACATTTCCTGCAAACAGGATTGTCTATGGGCCTCAAATTGGGGTCCATTAAGGTTCAAATTTCGGCCCTGTCGATTTTCTTCCAGAAAGAATTGGCTTCAGTTCCTGAAGTCCAGACTTTTGTAAAAGGAGTACTACATATACAGCCCCCGGTTGTGCCCCCAGTGGCTCCGTGGGACCTTAATGTAGTTTTGGATTTTCTCAAATCCCATTGGTTTGAGCCACTCAAATCGGCGGATTTGAAATATCTTACATGGAAAGTAACCATGCTACTGGCCCTGGCTTCAGCCAGGAGAGTGTCAGAATTGGCGGCTTTATCCTATAAAAGCCCATATCTGATTTTCCATTCGGACAGGGCAGAACTGCGGACGCGTCCTCATTTTCTGCCTAAGGTGGTGTCAGCGTTTCACCTGAACCAGCCTATTGTGGTGCCTGCGGCTACTAACGATTTGGAGGATTCCAAGTTGTTGGACGTGGTCCGGGCATTGAAAATATATATTTCAAGAACGGCTGGAGTCAGAAAGTCTGACTCGCTGTTTATATTGTATGCACCCAACAAGCTGGGTGCTCCTGCTTCTAAGCAGACGATTTGCTCGTTGGATTTGTAGCACAATTCAACTTGCACATTCTGTGGCAGGCTTGCCACAACCAAAATCTGTCAAGGCCCATTCCACAAGGAAAGTGGGCTCATCCTGGGCGGCTGCCCGGGGGGTCTCGGCATTACAACTCTGCCGAGCAGCTACGTGGTCGGGGGAGAACACGTTTGTAAAATTCTACAAATTTGATACCCTGGCTAAAGAGGACCTGGAGTTCTCTCATTCGGTGCTGCAGAGTCATCCGCACTCTCCCGCCCGTTTGGGAGCTTTGGTATAATCCCCATGGTCCTGACGGAGTCCCCAGCATCCACTTAGGACGTCAGAGAAAATAAGATTTTACTTACCGATAAATCTATTTCTCGTAGTCCGTAGTGGATGATGGGCGCCCATCCCAAGTGCGGATTGTCTGCAATACTTGTACATAGTTATTGTTACAAAAAAATCGGGTTGTTATTGTTGTGAGCCGTCTGTTCAGAGGCTCCTACGTTTGTCATACTGTTAACTGGGTTCAGATCACAAGTTGTACGGTGTGATTGGTGTGGCTGGTATGAGTCTTACCCTGGATTCATTATCCTTCCTTATTGTGTACGCTCGTCCGGGCACAGTATCCTAACTGAGGCTTGGAGGAGGGTCATAGGGGGAGGAGCCAGTGCACACCACCTGATCCTAAAGCTTTATTTTTGTGCCCTGTCTCCTGCGGAGCCGCTATTCCCCATGGTCCTGACGGAGTCCCCAGCATCCACTACGGACTACGAGAAATAGATTTATCGGTAAGTAAAATCTTATTTTAATGTAAAAAAGAAGTCCTCAGTCACTTTTCCTGTGTCAAAGGAATTGAATACCCTGTTTGAAGAACAGTGGGTTAATCCTGATAAGAAATTTCAAATCCTTAAAAGGTTGCTTTCATCTTTTCCTTTTCCTCTGGAGGATAGGAAAAAATGGGAAAATCCACCAATAGTGGACGCATCAGTCTCTAGGCTGTCAAGAAAAATTGTATTGCCTGTCCCTGGTGCAGCCTCCCTAAAAGATACGGCTGATCGTAAAATTGAAACTACACTCAAATCATTGTACAATTCTTCAGTCACATCTGGTCAAGTTCGTGCCGGGATTCCTGAGTAATAGATCTTTTCTCTAACGTCCTAAGTGGATGCTGGGGACTCCGTAAGGACCATGGGGAATAGCGGCTCCGCAGGAGACTGGGCACATCTAAAGAAAGCTTTAGGACTATCTGGTGTGCACTGGCTCCTCCCCCTATGACCCTCCTCCAAGCCTCAGTTAGATCTCTGTGCCCGAACGAGAAGGGTGCACACTAGGGGCTCTCCTGAGCTTCTTAGTGAAAGTTTTAGATTAGGTTTTTTATTTTCAGTGAGACCTGCTGGCAACAGGCTCACTGCATCGAGGGACTAAGGGGAGAAGAAGCGAACTCACCTGCGTGCAGAGTGGATTGGGCTTCTTAGGCTACTGGACATTAGCTCCAGAGGGACGATCACAGGCCCAGCTTGGATGGGTCCCAGAGCCGCGCCGCCGGCCCCCTTACAGAGCCAGAAGGCACAAGAGGTCCGGAAAATCGGCGGCAGAAGACGTCCTGTCTTCAACAAGGTAGCGCACAGCACTGCAGCTGTGCGCCATTGCTCTCAGCACACTTCACACTTCGGTCAATGAGGGTGCAGGGCGCTGGGGGGGGGGGCGCCCTGAGACGCAATAAAAACACCTTGGATGGCAAAAAAAATGCATCACATATAGCTCCTGGGCTATATGGATGCATTTAACCCCTGCCAGAATCCATAAAAAAGCAGGAGAAAAGTCCGCGAAAAAGGGGCGGAGCCTATCTCCTCAGCACACTGGCGCCATTTTCCCTCACAGCTCCGTTGGAGGGAAGCTCCCTGTCTCTCCCCTGCAGTCACTACACTACAGAAAGGGTTAAAAAAAGAGAGGGGGGCACTAATTAGGCGCAGTATTAACTATACAGCAGCTATAAGGGGAAAAACACTTATATAAGGTTATCCCTGTATATATATATAGCGCTCTGGTGTGTGCTGGCAAACTCTCCCTCTGTCTCCCCAAAGGGCTAGTGGGGTCCTGTCCTCTATCAGAGCATTCCCTGTGTGTGTGCTGTATGTCGGTACTTTTGTGTCGACATGTATGAGGAGAAAAATGATGTGGAGACGGAGCAGATTGCCTGTAATAGTGATGTCACCCCCTAGGGGGTCGACACCTGAGTGGATGAACTGTTGGAAGGAATTACGTGACAGTGTCAGCTCTGTATAAAAGACAGTGGTTGACATGAGACAGCCGGCTACTCAGCTTGTGCCTGTCCAGACGTCTCATAGGCCGTCAGGGGCTCTAAAGCGCCCGTTACCTCAGATATCAGATATAGACGCCGACACGGATACTGACTCCAGTGTCGACGGTGAAGAGACGAATGTGACTTCCAGTAGGGCCACACGTTACATGATTGAGGCAATGAAAAATGTTTTACACATTTCTGATAATACGAGTACCACCAAAAAAGGGGTATTATGTTCGGTGAGGAAAAACTACCTGTAGTTTTCCTGAATCTGAGAAATTAAATGAGGTGTGTGATGATGCGTGGGTTTCCCCCGATAACAACGGATAATTTCTAAAATGTTATTGGCTTTATATCCTTTCCCGCCAGAGGTTAGGGTGCGTTGGGAAACACCCCCTAGGGGGGATAAAGCGCTCACACGCTTGTAAGGGCTCTACCTTCGCCTGAGATGGCCGCCCTTAAGGATCCTGCTGATAGAAAGCAGGAGGGTATCCTAAAAGATATTTACACACATACTGGTGTTATACTGCGACCAGCAATCGCCTCAGCCTGGATGTGCAGTGCTGGGTTGGCGTGGTCGGATTCCCTGACTGAAAATATTGATACCCTAGATAGGGACAGTATATTTTTGCCTATAGAGCATTTAAAAGATGCATTTTTATATATGCGTGATGCACAGCGGAATATTTGCCGACTGGCATCAAGTCTAAGCGCGTTGTCCATTTCTACCAGTAGAGGGTTATGGACACGTCAGTGGTCAGGTGATGCGTATTCCAAACGGCATTTGGAAGTATTGCTTTATTAAGGGAGGAGTTATTTGGGGTCGGTCTTTCAGACCTGGTGGCCACGGCAACAGCTGGGAATTCCACGTTTGTACCCCAGGTCGCCTCTCAACATGAGAAGACGCCGTATTATCAGGCGCAGTCTTTTCGTGGACAAGCGGGCAAAAGGTTCCTCATTTCTGCACCGTGACAGAGGGAGAGGAAAAAGGCTGCAGAAATCAGCCAGTTCCCAGGAACAGAAACCCTCTCCCGCCTCTGCCAAGCCCTCAGTATACGCTGGGGCTTTACAAGCAGAATCAGGCACGGTGGGGGGCCCATCTCAATGAATTTCAGCGCGCAGTGGGCTCACTCGCAAGTAGACCCCTGGATCCTTCAGGTGATATCTCAGGGGTACAAATTAGAATTCGAGACGTCTCCCCCTCGCCGTTTCCTAAAGTCGGCTTTACCGATGTCTCCTTCTGACAGGGAGACAGTTTTGGAAGCCATTCACAAGCTGTATTCCCAGCAGGTGATAATCAAGATACCCCTCCTGCAACAGGGAACGGGGTATTATTCCACACTGTTGTGGTACCGAAGCCGGACGGCTCGGTGAGACCGATTCTAAATCTAAAATCTTTGAACACTTACGTACAGAGGTTCAAATTCAAGATTGAGTCACTCAGAGCAGTGATTGCGAACCTGGAAGAAGGGGACTACATGATGTCTCGGGACATCAAGGATGCTTACCTTCATGTCAAAATTTACCCTTCTCACCAAGGGTACCTCTGGTTTATGGTACAGAACTGTCACTATCAGTTCAGACGCTGCCGTATGGATGGTACACGGCACCCCGGGTCTTTACCAAGGTAATGGCCGAAATGATGATATTCCTTCGAAGGAAGTGAATTTTAGTTATCCCTTCCTTGGACAATTCCCTGATAAGGGTAAGATCCAGGGAACAGTTGGAGGTTGGTGTAGCACTATCTCAGGTAGTGTTGCGGCAGCACGATTGGATTCTCAATATTCCAAAATCGCACCTGGTTCCGACGACGTGTCTTCTGTTCCTAGGGATGATCCTGGACACAGTCCAGAAAAAGGTGTTTCTCCCGGAGGAGAAAGCCAGGGAGTTATCCGAGCTAGTCAGGAACCTCCTAAAACCGAGCCAAGTCTCAGTGCATCAATGCACAAGGGTTCTGGGTAAAATGGTGGCTTCCTACGAAGCAATCCCATTCGGCAGATTCCACGCAAGAACTTTCCAGTGGGACCTGCTGGACAAATGGTCCGGATCGCATCTTCAGATGCATCAGCGGATAACCCTGTCACCAAGGACAAGGGTGTCCCTCCTGTGGTGGTTGCAGAGTGCTCATCTTCTAGAGGGCCGCAGATTAGGCATTCAGGACTGGGTCCTGGTGACCACGGATGCCAGCCTGCGAGGCTGGGGAGCAGTCACACAGGGAAGGAATATCCAGGGCTTATGGTCAAGCCTGGAGACATCACTTCACATAAATATCCTGAAGCTAAGGGACATTTACAATGCTCTAAGCTTAGCAAGACCTCTGCTTTAAGGTCAGCCGGTGTTGATCCAGTCGGACAACATCACGGCAGTCACCCACGTAAACAGACAGGGTGGCACAAGAAGCAGGAGGGCAATGGCAGAAGCTGCAAGGATTCTTCGCTGGGCGGAAAATCATGTGATAGCACTGTCAGCAGTATTCATTCCGGGAGTGGACAACTGGGAAGCAGACTTCCTCAGCACGACCTCCACCCGGGAGAGTGGGGACTTCACCCAGAAGTCTTCCACATGATTAAAAACTCGACAGGTATTGCGCCAGGTCCAGGGACCCTCGGGCAATAAGCTGTAGACGCTCTGGTAACACCGTGGGTGTACCAGTCAGGGTATGTGTTCCCTCCTCTCCCTCTCATACCCAAGGTACTGAGATTGATAAGATGGAGAGGAGTAAGCACTATATTCGTGGTTCCGGATTGGCCAAGAAGGACTTGGTAACCGGAACTTCAAGAGATGCTCACGGAGGATCCGTGGCCTCTACCTCTAAGAAGGGACCTGCTCCAGCAAGGACCCTGTCTGTTCCAAGACTTACCGCGGCTGCGTTTGACGGCATGGCGGTTGAACGCCGGATCCTGAAGGAAAAAGGGCATTCCGGATGAAGTCATCCCTATCCTGATCAAAGCCAGGAAGGATGTAACCGCAAAAACATTATCACCGCAATTGGCGAAAATATGTTGCGTGGTGCGAGGCCAGTAAGGCCCGACGGAGGAAATTCAACTGGGTCGATTCCTACATTTCCTGCAAACAGGAGTGTCTATGGGCCTGAAATTGGGGTCCATTAAGGTTCAAATTTCGGCCCTGTCAATTTTCTTCCAAAAAGAACTAGCTTCAGTCCCTGAAGTTCAGACGTTTGTAAAAGGGGTACTGCATATACAGCCTCCTTTTGTGCCTCCAGTGGCACTTTGGGATCTCAATGTAGTTTTGGGTTCCAAAAGTCACATTGGTTTGAACCACTTAAATCTGTGGAGTTAAAATATCTCACATGGAAAGTGGTCATGCTGTTGGCCCTGGCCTGGGCCAGGCGCGTGTCAGAATTGGCGGCTTTATCCTGAAAAAGCCCTTATCTGATTTTCCATTCGGACAGGGCGGAATTGAGGACTCGTCCTCAGTTTCTCCCCAAGGTGGTTTCAGCATCTCACCTGAACCAACCTATTGGTGGTGCCTGCGGCTACTAGGGACTTGGAGGCCTCCAAGTTGCTAGACGTTGTCAGTGCCCTGAAAATATGTTTCCAGGACGGCTGGAGTCAGGAAATCTGACTCGCTGCTTATCCTGTGTGCACCCAACAAGCTGGGTGCTCCTGCTTCTAAGCAGACTATTGCTCGTTGGATTTGTAGTACAATTCAGCTTGCACATTCTGTGGCAGGCCTGCCACAGCCAAAAATCTGTACATGCCCACTCCACAAGGAAGGTGGGCTCATCTTGGGCGGCTGCCCGAGGGGTCTCGGCTTTACAACTTTGCCGAGCAGCTACTTGGTCAGGAGCAAATACGTTTGTAAAATTCTACAAAATTGATATCCTGGCTGAGGAGGACCTGGAGTTCTCTCATTTGGTGCTGCAGAGTCATCCGCACTCTCCCGCCCGTTTGGGAGCTTTGGTATAATCCCCATGGTCCTTACGGAGTCCCCAGCATCCACTTAGGACGTTAGAGAAAATAAGAATTTACTTACCGATAATTCTATTTCTCATAGTCCGTAGTGGATGCTGGGCGCCCATCCCAAGTGCTGATTGTCTGCAATACTTGTACATAGTTATTGTTACAAAAATCGGGTTATTATTGTTGTGAGCCATCTTTCAGAGGCTCCTCTGTTTATCATGCTGTTAACTGGGTTCAGATCACAGGTTATACGGTGTGATTGGTGTGGCTGGTATGAGTCTTACCCGGGATTCAAAATCCTTCCTTATTGTGTACGCTCGTCCGGGCACAGTATCCTAACTGAGGCTTGGAGGAGAGTCATAGGGGGAGGAGCCAGTGCACACCAGATAGTCCTAAAGCTTTCTTTAGATGTGCCCAGTCTCCTGCGGAGCCGCTATTCCCCATGGTCCTTACGGAGTCCCCAGCTTCCACTACGGACTATGAGAAATAGAATTATCGGTAAGTAAATTCTTATTATTTCCCATGGCTACAGACTGGAGTTCCAAGAGCTCCCACCTCAGATTCTTCAAATCAGGCTTACCAGCTTCACAAGAGGCAATTATAACTTTACAGCAGGCCATCCAAAAACTGGTACAGACTCAAGTCATTGTTCCAGTTCCACCTCGTCTACACAACAAGGGGTACTATTTCAACCTGTTTGTAGTACCGAAACCGGACAGTTCGGTACGACCAATTCTGAACCTCAAGTCCTTGAACCCGTTCTTAAGAGTGTTTAAAGTTTAAGATGGAGTCTCTGAGAGCGGTGATCTCAGGTCTGGAAGAGGGGGAATTCCTAGTGTCTCTGGATATCAAGGATGCGTACCTTCACATTCCGATCTGGCTGCCTCATCAGGCTTATCTACAGTTTGCACCGCAGGGCTGTCACTGCCAGTTCCAGGCACTACCATTTGGTCTCTCCACGGCACCGAGGGTGTTCACCAAAGTGATGGCAGAGATAATGTTTATACTTCGCAAGCAGGGAGTGAACATAATTCCGTACCCGGACGATCTTCTGATAAAGGCACCGTCCAGGAAGAGGTTGCTGGACAGCATTGGCCTCTCAACCAAATTTCTCCGGGATCACGGGTGGATTCTGAACCTTCCGAAATCTCACTTAGAGCCATTCCTGGGAATATTATTGGACACGGAGTCGCAGAGAGTGTTCCTTCCGTTGGAAAAGGCAAATGGTGGCCTCTTACGAGGTGCTTCAATACGGAAGGTTTCACGCAAGACCCTTCCAGCTCGATCTTTTGGACAAATGGACTGGACATCATCTTCATATGCACCAGAGGATCCGTCTGTCGCCAAAAGCCAGGATCTCCCTTCTGTGGTGGCTACAGATCTCTCTCTCCTCGTCGAGGGTCGGAGGTTCGGAATTCAGGACTGGTTCCTGTTAACTACGGACGCAGGCCTCCGAGGTTGAGGAGCAGTCACCCAGGGGGTGCAGTTTCAAGGAAGATGGTCAAGTCAGGAAGTCATCCTTCCAATCAAATCGGGCCATTCATGTCCAGTCGGACAATGTGACGGCAGTACATAAACAGGGCATAACGAAAAGCAGACCAGCAATATCAGAGGTGTCAAGAATTCTCCTCTGGGCAGAAAGAAAAGCTGTGGCATTGTCAGCAGTCTTCATTCTGGGAGTAGACAACTGGGAAGCAGACTTCATCAACAGACACGACCTGCACCCGGGGGCATGGGGCCTTCACCCAGAAGTGTTCAGGTGCTTGACACGTTTGTGGGGATATCCACAAATCGACATGATGGCATCTTGTCTCAACAAGAAGCTCAAGCGGTATTTTTCTAGGTCTAGAGACCCACAGGCAGTGGCGGTAGACGCTCTGACGACTCTATGGGTCTATTACACAAAAAATACCAAGAAAGGTAAACAAGAACTCTCCTAGAGTGGGGCACTCTAAAGTATAATCATACATGTGCAACAATATAGGATCAAGAGAGAAAATATGATAAGACTTAACTTTTATTAAAGATCAAACATTAAAAATACTTGGAGATATTCTCTCTTATTCTAAAAAGGCGAAATATAAACACAATACATATAGTACAACATATAACCGTTTAAAAGGTACAAGTAGTTTACATACTCCAACGGGCCTTAGCCCTTTCTATAATGGAGAATAAATATATGAATAAACTCTAATAACAGTAAGTCAAGACCTTAAAGCACGTTTCGTGGTTCTGCTGCCTCGTATGTGCTATAGCATTATATACGTGGTGAGAGACCCTTACTCGTGCCAGTCTCTAGAGTCGCAGACAGTGCCAGAGCATCCACAGAGAGTGTCTCATTCGCTTCTGAAGCTTCATTCGCTTTAGAAGCGAATGAGACATTCTCTGTGGATGCTCTGGCACTGTCTGCCTTTGAGAAAGTCACGTGAACGTGAAGAAACGCGTCAGGACCCGCCCCTATCCACACTCAGCTCAGGTGAAATCTTCCAGGTGTTCCTTGGTCCCCGCTGCACCCTCCGCCTACAGCATCCGACATCAGCGGCTTCAGCGCACACGCCGCCACGACCGGGTTGTGAGAGAGACGGTCCATTCCTTTCCGCTGCACAGCGTATATGGGCATTGCAGGACATTGAAGCCGAGGACGCTCGGCTCTTACCAGCCCATTTTGGAAAGGTATTGAATATCATTTTCAACTGAGGGACTTTTAATTCATTAGGATCCTACCAACACACCTGGTATTTATCAATTATCTAACAAGTGAATCACGGAACTTTTCACCCCAATAAGCTGAGTTATTACAATATACCACTAGTCCACGTCTAGTGATTGTTCTTATATATATTTATATATATTATTCACCGGTTATTTGATAATTAATCTTTTTATATGTTTTATTAATAAACATTGTTATTTTTTACGTTGGCTCTCTGTACATTATGTTCCGTTCCTGATATTCAGCGCAGCCGTTTGTTCTTTTTCTACCTTTTAAACTGTTATATGTTGTACTATATGTATTGTGTTTATATTTCGCCTTTTTAGAATAAGAGAGAATATCTCCAAGTATTTTTAATGTTTGATCTTTAATAAAAGTTAAGTCTTATCATATTTTCTCTCTTGATCCTATATTGTTGCACATGTATGATTATACTTTAGAGTGCGCCACTCTAGGAGAGTTCTTGTTTACCTTTATTGGTAATTTTTGTGTAATAGCTTAACCTAACTCTCAGGGAGCACCCCCTGTGTTATAAACAGATATATAAGCACAGATGAGCATGTTATAAAAAAACAGGGGTATAAGTGATACTTATATATTTACTGTCCTTTTATCTCTATTCTTTTTATTTTGGGTTAATTTTTAGGTCTGTGCGGACAACACTTTTTTCTTTACGACTCTATGGGTCTATCAGATCCTCCACTTCCTCTGATCCCAAGAGTTCTCAAAATAATAAAAAGGGAAAAAATTAAAGCAATGCTCATTGCTCTGGACTGGCCAAGAAGGGCCTGGTACGCGGACCTTCTGGAGATCCTCCTCGACGATCCGTGGCCTCAACCTCTTCGCGAGGATCTTCTGCAATAGGGCCCGTTCGTCTATCAGGACTTACCGCGGCTACGTTTGATGGCATGGAAGTTGAACCGCTGATTCTAGTCGGAAGAGAGATTCTTAATAAAGTTATCCCGACTATGATCCAAGCCAGGATAACGTCTAAACATTACCACCGTATTTGGAAGAAATACGTCTCTCGGTGTGAGAGCTTAACTTATTTTGTGGTTGAATTTCACTTGGGACGTTTCCTGCTTTTTCTGCAGGCAGGTGTGGATGTGGGCCTACGTCTGGGCTCCATAAAAGTCCAGATTTCGGCCTTCTCCATTTTCTTTAAAAAACAATTGGCTTCTCTTCCAGACGTTTTTGAAAGGGGTTCTGCGCATCTAACCTCTGTGCCTCCCACGGCACCTTGGGATCTCAATTTGGTGCTGCAGTTCCTCCAGTCGGACTGGTTTGAACCATTACAGGAGGTGGACGTAAAATATCTTACGTGGAAGATCGTCACAATGTTGGCCTTTGCTTCAGCAAGACGTGTGTTAGCGCTGGGGGCTTTGTCTGTCTCACAAGAGCCCCTATTTAATTTTCCATGAGGACAGAGCTGAACTCATCAGCAATTTCTTCCGAAAGTGGTGTCTGCATTTCACATCAACCAACCTATTGTGGTTCCGGTTGTCACTGACACTTCCGTCTTTGGATGTTGTGAGGGCTTTGAAGGTATACGTAAAGTGAACAGCTTGTCACAGGAAATCCGACTCGCTGTTTGTCCTATATGATCCCAATAAATTGCACGCTTGATCCGGCTCACTATCCAGCATGCTTATTCCACGGCAGGCTTGCCGGTTCCAAAATCTGTACAGGCCCACTCTACTATGTCGGTGGGTCCTTCCTGGGCAGCTGCCCGGAGAGTCTCGGCTTTGCAGCTCTGCCGAGCAGCTACTTGGTCAGGTTCGAACACGTTTGCTAAGTTCTACAAGTTCGATACATTGGCCTCTGAGGACTGTCAGTTTGGTCAATCAGTTTTGCAGGAACCTCGGCACATTCCTACCCAGTTTGGGAGCTTTAATGCATCCCCATGGTACTAAATGGAACCCCAGTGTCCTCTAGCACGTAAGAGAAAATAGGATTTTAATTACCTACCGGTAAATCCTTTTCTCGTAGTCCGTAGAGGACACTGGGCGCCCGCCCGATTCTTCGTTCTTCCTGCACTGTTACTTGGTTAAGTATTCTGGTTTGTTTAGCTGTTGCTGTTACTGTTTAAAGTTGGGTTAGCATAGCTTTCCTCTGTTTGTGTGTGCTGGTTCGGAATCTCACCACTATCTTTATCTATCCTCTCAAAGTATGTCAGTCTCCTTGGGCACAGTTTCCTAGACTGAGTCTGGTGGTAGGGGCATAGAGGGAGGAGCCAACCCAAACTATCAAATTCTTAAAGTTTCCATGGCTCCTAGTGGACCTGTCTATACCCCATGGTACTAAATGGAACCCCAGTATCCTCTACGGACTATGAGAAAAGGGTTTACCGGTAGGTAATTAAAATCCTATATTCTTTGCTTTCAAAGCAGAGAGAAAGTCAAAGTGTGCACAGAGCTGGATGTTACTGTTTAGAGGTGTATTCCGTAACTGTCGGAAGCTGCCTTCTTGACGAAAAGATGCCAGCTTCCGACAGAAATAGGTTGGAAGGGGTTTCGACCTATTCAATAGGGGCTGATTTATTATTATTTTTTTTTCTGACACGTTCGGAATTCCTGACTTGTCGAAAAACATGAGGATCGGTGGAATAGCCGCCGATCCACGTGCTTCTGTCCAAAATGGGGCAAATCCGACACTCAATCAGACTTGAAAACAAGTCTGAGGTGAGGAGACAAGCGGTGCGGGGGAAGTTGTCTGCGGGGGTTCATATTTGCGGTGGGGTGTGAGGCGCCTGGCCGTCCCCTGGCCAGGCACCTCTCTCCCTGCAGCGCCTCCCCCCGCCGCCGCAGACATGTCCCCCCGCAGCCAGCTCCTCCAGCCGGCCGCCGATCTCTGCTCTCTCAGCTGCCCAGCTTACCCCCACTGCTGTCTCGCTCACGCCCGCCGCCATCTGCATCCCATGCCGCTGCTGGACAGATCCCTCTGTTCGGCCAAATCCGACACTGTCTGATTTGGCCGTCCATTGAATAGGGGTTGTCGGATCCATTCCGACAACTGCGTGTCCGAATGGATCCGACTCTTATTGAATATACCCCTTTGTCTTGAACAGCCACTTGTTGCCCACTAATTAATAATGAGATGTGGGGAAAGAGGCATGCAAATATTTTATAGAATTCTGTTATTTATTAGTGCATGCGGCACATGATTGTACCCATGATATCTTGTGCTTTTATTTGTGTAGTCATGCCAAAGAAATATTACATTGTCTAAAGGAAAAATACTTCAAAGAACTACAAGATATAGAGGTTGATGGTCAGAAGATAGAAGCTCCCCAGCCACTTAGTTGGTAAGAAACACTTTCTGTAAGGTTATTTTCTCGTTCCGCACAAATTTTTTTATTTTTTTAGTTGCTAATTTCGTCTAGGATTATTTAGAAAATGTTATTAATTATCCTGCATCCTTACTAGTAAAAATAAATCTAAATATAATAAAGGTACCCATATAAATTCCTTATGAGGTGAACGCTTCTGAAGTTGTCTGTGAGCTCGAAAACCATAGCACAAGTACATGTACAATACTCACAAACCCTTCCATTTGCAATTCATTATCTAATGAGAACTTTCCAACAATCCTGCCACACTGCAGGCACGGTGGCATGATTTATTCTCCCTCTATGGGTGTCATGAACACCCATAGAGGGAGAAAAGCTTGTGGTGTCAGGATTCCGGCGGCAATATTTCACTGCTAGTCATGATTCCGGCGTTGACCTTGTGACATCCCGGATTCCGACAAGTAGTGCGGTAACAGCCTACCTCTATGGGTGTTTACGACACCCATAGACTGAGAAGAAATCCTGCCACCGTGCCCGCAGCGAGCCCACACGTGGCTTGCTAGTGCCTGGCTGGCATACCGCTGTTGGCATACTGACTGCCGGTTTAACATATTGATCCCATATGTATGTATGTGTATAAATATCATTATTTCTGCAGCGGGGTACACGTATTCCACAGGGAATAACATCGGGTGTAGAGTAGGATCTTGATCCGAGGCACCAACAGGCTAAAAGCTTTGACTGTTCCCAGGATGCATAGCGCCGCCTCTTCTATATCCCCGCCTCCAGGCACTGGAGCTCGGTTTGTAAGTTGATGCCCTGCAGGCAGGATCACTAACTGGTGGGCTGCTCTTTCTGAAGATTGAAGACTTCAAGGGCGGCAGCATAGCACTGACAAGTGCTGGATGTCAGTCTGACATTAAATGCTGCGGCTCTATCACCTCCCCTGGCGGTGCTGTGTACTCCAGTGTCCCTTGTTGCCGGGTACTTAGAAACATAGAAACATAGAATTTGACGGCAGATAAGAACCACTTGGCCCATCTAGTCTGCCCCTTTTTTATTTTATCCTTTAGGCAATCTCAACCCTTTTTTAACCTTAATTCTTTGTAAGGATATTCATATGCCTGTCCCAAGCATGTTTAAATTGCCCTACAGTCTTAGCCTCTACCACCTCTGATGGGAGGTTATTCCACTTATCCACTACCCTTTCTGTGAAGTAATTTTTCCTTAAATTTCCCCTGAGCCTCCCCACCTCCAGTCTCAATGTATGCCCTCGAGTTCTAATACTTCTTTTCCTTTGAAGAATGTTTCCCTCCTGAACTTTGTTAAGACCCTTGATATATTTGAAAGTTTCTATCATGTACCCCCTTTCCCTTCTCTCCTCCAAACTATACATGTTAAGATCTTTTAGCCTTTCCGGGTAAGTTTTGTGATGTAGGCCATGCACCATTTTAGTTGCCCTTCTTTGTACACTCTGTAATGTATTTATATCCTTCTGGAGATAGGGTCTCCAGAACTGGACACAGTATTCCAGATGGGGCCGTACCAATACAATACAATACAATACAGTGGCATTATCACTTCTTTTTTCCTGCTACTGATTCCTCTCCCTATGCAACAAAGCATCTGACTTGCCTTTCTCATTGCTTTGTTGCATTGCTTTCCTGCCTTCAAGTCACTTGAAATAGTGACTCCTAAATCTCTTTCCTCCTCAGTAGTTTCCATTATAGTACCCTTGACACTATACTTAGCCTTTGGGTTTTTGTGACCCAAGTGCATGATTTTGCATTTTTTAACATTAAACTGTAGTTGCCACGTTCTTGACCATTTCTCAAGCCTACCTAGGTCCATTAATCATTTGTTTGACCCCTCCCGGTGTGTCTACCCTGTTGCATATCTTTGTATCATCTGCAAAAAGGCATATCTTCCCTTCAATACCATCTGCAATGTCACCAACAAAGATATTAAAGAGAACTGGACCAAGTACAGATCCCTGGGGTACTCCACTGGTAACATTTCCCTCCATAGATTGCACTCCATTAACTACGACTGTCTGTTTCCTATCCTGCAACCAGGTTCTTATCCATTTAACTGATTTATAATCCACCCCCAGGCTTTCAAGTTTATTTAGCAGTCTGCGATGTGGGACAGTGTCAAATGCCTTACTAAAGTCTAGATATGCTACATCTACAGCTCCCCCTTGATCTATTATTTCTCTGACGTCCTAGTGGATGCTGGGAACTCTGAAAGGACCATGGGGAATAGCGGCTCCGCAGGAGACTGGGCACAACTAAAGAAAGCTTTTAGGTCACCTGGTGTGCACTGGCCCCTCCCACTATGACCCTCCTCCAAGCCTCAGTTAGATTTTGTGCCCGGCCGAGGTTGGATGCACACTAGGGGCTCTCCTGAGCTTCTAAAAAGAAAGTATATAATTAGGTTTTTTATTTTACAGTGAGACCTGCTGGCAACAGGCTCACTGCAGCGAGGGACTAAGGGGAGAAGAAGCGAACCTACCTGCTTGCAGCTAGCTCGGGCTTCTTAGGCTACTGGACACCATTAGCTCCAGAGGGATCGACCGCATGGAACTGGCCTTGGTGTTCGGTCCCGGAGCCGCGCCGCCGTCCCCCTTACAGAGCCAGAAGCAAGAAGAGGTCCGGAAAATCGGCGGCAGAAGACATCAGTCTTTACCAAGGTAGCGCACAGCACTGCAGCTGTGCGCCATTGCTCCTCATACACACTTCACACTCCGGTCACTGAGGGTGCAGGGCGCTAGGGGGGGGCGCCCTGAGCAGCAATAAAAACACCTTGGCTGGCAAAAATACCCCAGAGGCTATATATGTGATAATTGCCCCTGCCAGAATCCATAAAAAAGCGGGAGAAAAGTCAGCGAAAAAGGGGCGGAGCTATCTCCTTCAGCACACTGGCGCCATTTCTCCCTCACAGCTCCGCTGGAAGGAAGCTCCCTGGCTCTCCCCTGCAGTCTAGCAGCTATAGGGGACATAATTCAGTTAGTCCCTGCATTATATAGCGCTCTGGTGTGTGCTGGCATACTCTCACTCTGTCTCCCCAAAGGGCTTTTGTGGGTCCTGTCCTCAGTTAGAGCATTCCCTGTGTGTGTGCGGTGTGTCGGTACGGCTGTGTCGACATGTTTGATGAGGATAATGATGTGGAGGCGGAGCAGATGCCTATAGAAGGGATGTCACCCCCTGCGGGACAGACACCTGAGTGGATGGACTTATGAAAGGAATTGCGTGCACGTGTCGACTCCTTACACAAAAAATTTGACGACATGCCAAATGCGGGACAGCCGGCTTCTCAGCTCGTGCCTGTCCAGGCGTCTCAAAGGCCATCGGGGGCTCTAAAACGCCCGCTACCTCAGATGGCAGACGCGGATGTCGACACGGATACTGACACCAGTGTCGACGACGATGAGTCTAGTCTAATGTCCACTAAGGCCATTCGTTGCATGATTGAAGCAATGAAAGAGGTGTTACAAATTTCTGATTATAAACCCAGGTACCACTAAAAAGGGTATTATGTTTGGGGAGAAAAAACTACCTGTAGTTTTTCCCCCATCAGAAGAATTAAATGGTGTGTGAAGAAGCGTGGGCTTTCCCTGATAAAAGATTGGTAATCTCTAAGAAGTTACTAATGGCGTTCCCTTTCCCGCCAGAGGATAGGTCACGTTGGGAGACACCCCCTAGGGTGGATAAAGCGCTCACACGTTTGTTTAAAAAGGTGGCACTACCCTCTCCGGATACGGCCGCCCTCAAGGAACCTGCTGATAGAAAGCAGGAGGCGATCCTGAAGTCTGTATATACACACTCAGGCATTTATACTTAGACCAGCTATTGCGTCAGCATGGATGTGCAGTGCTGCCGCTGCGTGGTCAGATTCCCTGTCAGAAAATATTGACACCCTAGACAGGGACACTATTCTGCTAACCATAGAGCATATAAAAGACTCAGTCTTATACATGAGAGATGCACAGAGGGAGATCTGCCGGCTGGCATCACTAATAAGCGCTATGTAAAACCATTGCCTCCAGACGGGGGTTATGGACTCGGCAATGGTCGGGCGATGCCGGTTCAAAACGGCACATGAAAGTTTGCCCTAGAAGGGGGTGGAACTGTTTGGGGATGGTCTTTCAGACCTCATTTCCACAGCTACGGCTGGGAAATCAAAACTTTTGCCACAAGCTACCCCACAGCAAAAGTAAGCACTGTATTATCAGGTACAGTCCCTTCGGCCCCAGAAAAGTAGAGGGCTAGAGGCTCATCTTTTCTGCCAAGAGGAAAAGGTAGAGGGAAAAAGCTGCAGCACACAGCTAGTTCCCGGGAGCAGAAGTCCTCCCCTGCGTCCGGTAAGTCCACAGCATGACGCTGGGGCTGCTCAGGCGGACCCGGGTACGGTGGGGGCCCGTCTCAGAAATTTCAGCGCACAGTGGGCTCTATCACAGGTGGATCCCTAGGTTCTTCAAACAGTATCTCAGAGGTACAGGCTGGAATTCGAGACGTCCCCCCCCCCCGCCGTTTCCTAAAATCTGCCTTACCGGCAACTCCCTCTGCCAGGGAGGCAGTGTTGGTGGCTATCCAAAAAACTATATTCACAGCAAGTGATTATCAAGGTACCCCTCCTTCAACAGGAAAAGGGTTACTTTTCCACAATGTTTGTGGTACCGAAACCGGACGGTTCGGTGAGACCCATCTTAACTTTAAAATCCTTGAACACATATAACAAAAGATTCAAGTTCAAGATGGAATCGCTCAGGGCGATTATTGCGATCCTGGACGAGGGGGATTACAGGGTCTCTCTGGACATCAAGGATACTTACCTGCATGTCCCCATTTACCCTCCTCACCAGGAGTACCTCAAGATTGTGGTACAGGACTGTCACTATCAGTGCCAGACGCTGCCGTTTGGATTATCCACGGCACCGAGGGTCTTTACCATGGGTAATGACCGAAATGATGATACTCCTTCGCAAGAAGGGAGTTTTAATTATCCCGTACTTGGACGATCTCCTGATAAAGGCGAGGTCCAAGGAACAGTTGGTAAGGGGGTAGCACTTTCTCGGGAAGTGCTGCAACAGCAGGACTGGATTCTCAATTCCAAAGTCACAGCTGGTCCCGACGACACGTCTTCTGTTCCTGGGAATGATTCTGGAAACAGACCAGAAGAAAGTGTTTCTTCCAATGGAAAAAGCCGAGGAGTTGTCATCTCTAGTCAGAAACCTCCTAAGACCGGGACAGGTGTCGGTACATCAATGCACACGAGTCCTGGGAAAAATGGTAGCTTCGGACGAAGCAATTCCATTCGGAAAGTTCCACGCAAGGATTTTCCAGTGGGACCTGTTGGACAAATGGTCCGGGTCCCATCTCCAGATACAGCAGCGGATAACCCGGTCGGCAAGAACCAGGGTGTCGCTGCGGTGGTGGCTGCAGAGGGCTCATCTACTAGAGGGCCGCAGATTCGGAATACAGGACTGGGTCTTGGTGACCACGGATGCCAGCCTTCGGGGCTGGGGTGCAGTCACACAGGGAATAAAATTCCAAGGACTATGTCCAAACAGGAGTTTTTCACTTAACATAAATTTCTCTAACGTCCTAGTGGATGCTGGGGACTCCGTCAGGACCATGGAGATTAGCGGCTCCGCAGGAGACAGGGCACAAAAATAAAGCTTTAGGATCAGGTGGTGTGCACTGGCTCCTCCCCCTATGACCCTCCTCCAAGCCTCAGTTAGGTTTTTGTGCCCGTCCGAGCAGGGTGCAATCTAGGTGGCTCTCCTAAAGAGCTGCTTAGAAAAAGTTTTTAGGTTTTTTATTTTCAGTGAGTCCTGCTGGCAACAGGCTCACTGCAACGAGGGACTTAGGGGAGAAGAAGTGAACTCACCTGCGTGCAGGATGGATTGGCTTCTTAGGCTACTGGACACCATTAGCTCCAGAGCGATCGAACACAGGCCCAGCCATGGAGTCCGGTCCCGGAGCCGCGCCACCGACCCCCTTACAGATGCCGAAAAGCGAAGAGGTCCAGAAACCGGCGGCAGAAGACTTTTCAGTCTTCATGAGGTAGCGCACAGCACTGCAGCTGTGCGCCATTGTTGTCACACACTTCACACCAGCGGTCACGGAGGGTGCAGGGCGCTGCAGGGGGCGCCCTGGGCAGCAATGAGAATACCTTGTTCTGGCTAAAAAATACATCACATATATAGCCCTTGGGGCTATATGGATGTATTTAACCCCTGCCAGGTCTCACAAACTCCGGAGAAGAGCCCGCCGAAATAGGGGGCGGGGCCTATCTCCTCAGCACACAGCGCCATTTTCCTGCTCAGCTCCGCTGCGAGGAAGGCTCCCAGGACTCTCCCCTGCACTGCACTACAGAAACAGGGTAAAAAAGAGAGGGGGGGGGGCACTTTTTTTGGCGTTTTTGATATATATTAAGCTGCTATAAGGGAGACAAAACTTCTATAGGGTTGTTCCTATATATTTATAGCGCTTGGGTGTGTGCTGGCAAACTCTCCCTCTGTCTCCCCAAAGGGCTAGTGGGGTCCTGTCTTCTATCAGAGCATTCCCTGTGTGTCTGCTGTGTGTCGGTACGTGTGTGTCGACATGTATGAGGACGATGTTGGTGTGGAGGCGGAGCAATTGCCGGTAATGGTGATGTCACCCCCTAGGGAGTCGACACCGGAATGGATGGCTTTATTTATGGAATTACGTGATAATGTCAGCACATTACAAAAATCAGTTGACGACATGAGACGGCCGGAAAACCAGTTAGTACCTGTACAGGCGTCTCAGACACCGTCAGGGGCTGTAAAACGCCCTTTACCTCAGTCGGTCGACACAGACCCAGACACGGACACCGAATCTAGTGTCGACGGTGAAGAAACAAACGTATTTTCCAGTAGGGCCACACGTTATATGATCACGGCAATGAAGGAGGCTTTACATATCTCTGATACTGCATGTACCACAAAAAGGGGTATTATGTGGGGTCTGAAAAAACTACCTGTAGTTTTTCCTGAATCAGACGAATTGAATGAAGTGTGTGATGAAGCGTGGGTTAACCCCGATAGAAAACTGCTAATTTCAAAGAAGTTATTGGCATTATATCCTTTCCCGCCAGAGGTTAGGGCGCGCTGGGAAACACCCCCTAGGGTGGATAAGGCGCTCACACGCTTATCAAAACAAGTGGCGTTACCGTCTCCTGAAACGGCCGCCCTCAAGGATCCAGCAGATAGGAGGCTGGAAACTACCCTGAAAAGTATATACACTCATACTGGTGTTATACTGCGACCAGCCATCGCCTCTGCATGGATGTGCAGTGCTGGGGTGGTTTGGTCGGATTCCCTGACTGAAAATATTGATACCCTGGATAGGGACAGTATTTTACTGACTATAGAGCATTTAAAGGATGCATTTCTATATATGCGAGATGCACAGAGGGATATTTGCACTCTGGCATCGAGAGTAAGTGCGATGTCCATATCTGCCAGAAGAAGTTTATGGACGCGACAATGGTCAGGTGATGCGGATTCCAAACGGCATATGGAAGTATTGCCGTATAAGGGGGAGGAATTATTTGGGTTCGGTCTATCGGATTTGGTGGCCACGGCAACAGCCGGGAAATCCACCTTTTTACCTCAGGTCCCCTCCCAACAGAAAAAGACACCGTCTTTTCAGCCGCAGTCCTTTCGTTCCTATAGGAACAAGCGGGCGAAAGGACAGTCATATTTGCCCCGAGGCAAAGGAAAGGGTAAGAGAGTGCACCAAGCAGCTTCTTCCCAGGAGCAGAAGCCCCCCCCGGCTTCTGCAAAGCCCTCAGCATGACGTTGGGGCTTTACAAGCGGACTCAGGGGCGGTGGGGGGTCGACTCAAGAATTTCAGCGAACAGTGGGCTCACTCACAGGTGGACCCCTGGATCCTGCAGATAATATCTCAGGGTTACAGGTTGGAATTCGAGAAGTCTCCCCCTCGCCGGTTCCTAAAGTCTGCTCTGCCAACGTCTCCCTCAGACAGGGCGACGGTATTGGAAGCCATTCACAAGCTGTATTCTCAGCAGGTGATAGTCAAGGTACCCCTCCTACAACAGGGAAAGGGGTATTATTCCACACTATTTGTGGTACCGAAGCCGGACGGCTCGGTAAGACCTATTCTAAATCTGAAATCTTTGAACCTGTACATACAAAAATTCAAGTTCAAGATGGAGTCACTCAGAGCAGTGATAGCGAACCTGGAAGAAGGGGACTTTATGGTGTCCCTGGACATCAAGGATGCTTACCTGCATGTCCCAATTTGCCCTTCACATCAAGGGTACCTCAGGTTCGTGGTGCAAAACTGTCATCAGTTTCAGACGCTGCCGTTTGGATTGTCCACGGCACCTCGGGTCTTTACCAAGGTAATGGCCGAAATGATGATTCTTCTGCGAAGAAGAGGCGTATTAATTATCCCTTACTTGGACGATCTCCTGATAAGGGCAAGGTCCAGGGAACAGCTGGGGGACGTAGTAGCACTAACCCAAATAGTGCTGCAACAGCACGGGTGGATTCTGAATTTTCCAAAATCTCAATTGACCCCGACGACACGTCTGCTGTTCCTGGGAATGATTCTGGACACGGTTCAGAAAAAGGTGTTTCTTCCGGAGGAGAAAGCCAAGGAGTTATCCGAACTTGTCAGGAACCTCCTAAAACCAGGGAAAGTGTCTGTGCATCAATGCACAAGAGTCCTGGGAAAGATGGTGGCTTCTTACGAAGCGATTCCATTCGGCAGATTCCACGCACGAACTTTTCAGTGGGATCTGCTGGACAAATGGTCCGGATCGCATCTGCAGATGCATCAGCGGATAACCTTGTCGCCACGGACAAGGGTGTCTCTTCTGTGGTGGTTGCAGAGTGCTCATCTGTTAGAGGGCCGCAGATTCGGCATACAGGACTGGGTCCTGGTGACCACGGATGCCAGTCTGAGAGGCTGGGGAGCGGTCACACAGGGAAGAAACTTCCAGGGAGTATGGTCAAACCTGGAGATGTCTCTTCACATAAATATACTGGAGCTAAGAGCGATTTACAATGCTCTAAGCCTGGCAAAACCCCTGCTTCAGGGTCAGCCGGTGTTGATCCAGTCGGACAACATCACGGCAGTCGCCCACGTAAACAGACAGGGCGGCACAAGAAGCAGGAGAGCAATGGCAGAAGCTGCAAGGATTCTTCGCTGGGCGGAAGATCATGTGATAGCACTGTCAGCTGTTCATTCCGGGAGTGGAGAACTGGGAAGCAGACTTCCTCAGCAGACACGATCTACACCCGGGAGAGTGGGGACTTCATCCAGAAGTCTTCCACATGATTGTGAACCGTTGGGAAAAACCAAAGGTGGACATGATGGCGTCTCGCCTCAACAAAAAACTGGACAGGTATTGCGCCAGGTCAAGAGACCCTCAGGCAATAGCTGTGGACGCTCTGGTAACGCCGTGGGTGTTCCAGTCAGTGTATGTGTTTCCTCCTCTGCCTCTCATACCAAAAGTACTGAGAATTATACGGCAAAGGGGAGTAAGAACGATACTCGTGGCTCCGGATTGGCCAAGAAGAACTTGGTACCCGGAACTTCAGGAGATGCTCACGGAAGATCCGTGGCCTCTACCTCTAAGTCGGGACCTGCTTCAGCAGGGACCGTGTCTATTCCAAGACTTACCGCGGCTGCGTTTGACGGCATGGCGGTTGAACGCCGAATTCTAAGGGAAAAAGGCATTCCGGAAGAGGTCATTCCTACACTGGTAAAAGCCAGGAAGGAGGTGACTGCACAACATTATCACCGCATTTGGAGAAAATATGTTGCGTGGTATGAGGCCAGGAAGGCCCCCACGGAGGAATTTCAATTGGGTCGATTCCTACATTTCCTGCAAACAGGATTGTCTATGGGCCTCAAGTTGGGGTCCATTAAGGTTCAAATTTCGGCCCTGTCGATTTTCTTCCAGAAAGAATTGGCTTCAGTTCCTGAAGTCCAGACTTTTGTAAAAGGAGTACTACATATACAGCCCCCGGTTGTGCCCCCAGTGGCTCCGTGGGACCTTAATGTAGTTTTGGATTTTCTCAAATCCCATTGGTTTGAGCCACTCAAATCGGCGGATTTGAAATATCTTACATGGAAAGTAACCATGCTACTGGCCCTGGCTTCAGCCAGGAGAGTGTCAGAATTGGCGGCTTTATCGTATAAAAGCCCATATCTGATTTTCCATTCGGACAGGGCAGAACTGCGGACGCGTCCTCATTTTCTGCCTAAGGTGGTGTCAGCGTTTCACCTGAACCAGCCTATTGTGGTGCCTGCGGCTACTAGCGATTTGGAGGATTCCAAGTTGCTGGACGTTGTCAGGGCATTGAAAATATATATTTCAAGGACGGCTGGAGTCAGAAAATCTGACTCGCTGTTTATACTGTATGCACCCAACAAGCTGGGTGCTCCTGCTTCTAAGCAGACGATTGCTCGTTGGATTTGTAGCACAATTCAACTTGCACATTCTGTGGCAGGCCTGCCACAGCCTAAATCTGTAAAGGCCCATTCCACAAGGAAGGTGGGCTCATCCTGGGCGGCTGCCCGAGGGGTCTCGGCATTACAACTCTGCCGAGCAGCTACGTGGTCGGGGGAGAACACGTTTGTAAAATTCTACAAATTTGATACCCTGGCTAAAGAGGACCTGGAGTTCTCTCATTCGGTGCTGCAGAGTCATCCGCACTCTCCCGCCCGTTTGGAAGCTTTGGTATAATCCCCATGGTCCTGACGGAGTCCCCAGCATCCACTAGGACGTTAGAGAAAATAAGATTTTACTTACCGATAAATCTATTTCTCGTAGTCCGTAGTGGATGCTGGGCGCCCATCCCAAGTGCGGACTTCTTCTGCAAGACTTGTATATAGTTGTTGCTTACATAAGGGTTATGTTATAGTTTATCGGTTGAACCGTGGCTATGTTGTTGTTCATACTGTTAACTGGGTAGTTTTATCAAGTTATACGGTGTGATTGGTGTGGCTGGTATGGATCTCGCCCTTAGATTTACAAAAATCCTTCCTCGTACTGTCCATCTCCTCTGGGCACAGTTTCCCTAACTGAAGTCTGGAGGAGGGCCATAGAGGGAGGAGCCAGTGCACACCCAGAGTCCAAAGCTTTCTTGAAGTGCCCTATCTCCTGCGGAGCCCGTCTATTCCCCATGGTCCTTACGGAGTCCCAGCATCCTCTACGGACTACGAGAAATAGATTTACCGGTAAGTAAAATCTTATTTTCTCTAACGTTCCAGAGGATGCTGGGGTCTACATTAGTACCATGGGGTGTAGACGGGTCCCTTGGGAGTCATGGGCACTTTAAGTGTTTAATAGTGTGGGCTCGCTCCTACCAGACTCTGATTAGAAAATGTGCCTGGTGGAGCCAGTCACAGCTAGGGGAGCTCCTAGGAGTTCTTTTAGTGTTGTTGTTTTTTTAAAGCGTTTAGGCACAGGGAGGCTGCTGGCAACATCCTCCCTGCTTCGTGGGACTTAGGGGGGTAGTAGTGTTCAACCTTTAGAGGTTAATGGCCACCATCTCCGCTTACATGACACTGAGCTCCTGAGGGTGATGATCGCAAGCCCCTGAGGCTACCGCTCACTCCCGCAGCACTGCTGCCAACCCCTAACAGAGCCAGAAGAGGTCGAGTGGTGAGTAGGACACCGGTGACCCGACAAGCGGGGAGACGGTGAAAATGGCTGCATCAGGGTGGGAGCGCAGCGCTCACACTGCGCTCCGGAGAGCTCAGAGGCACACTGTGCGGCGCTGTGAAGGGCGCCCTGGGCCAGCACAATACCCTACCAACTGGTCACTCGAGCTATCAGGGACTGTCTACTGCCAGCAATGTATTACCTCAGGCCAGTATAATCTTCTATAGTGTGGAAAGACGTGCCATTACAAGGGGGCGGAGCTTCTCCTCAGAGTGGATCCAGCACTCACCAGCGCCATTTTCTCCCTGCAGTTCCAGACAGAGACGCTGACAGGGAGCGCTGACCATCCACATAACTTCTGCTATCCTGTACGGTACCAAGTGGTTAGAGAAAGGGGGGGGGGGGGGGGGAGCATTTTTTAATCACATAACAGTGTAGTCTATTAAGGTTACTCAGTCAGCGACAGGATTTTATTCTATAACTGCCTACTGGGGCGCTTTGTGTGCTGGCTCCCTAACTCTGCGTCTCTCTGAAGATACTTGGGAGAAACTGTCTCTCACATTTTCCTGTGTGTGTGTGTGTGTGTGTGTGTGTGTGTAGATATATCTCACATTGCCATGTCCAGGGACTCTGTATCATGTGCTGCAGAGTGTGTATCCTCTCCAGAAGAATCCATTCCATGTACTCAGTAATGTAATATGTCTCAACCTGCTGAATCCAAACCATTGTGGGTGGCTTCAATTAACGGAATGATATCCCAGATTTCATCTAGGATAACTCATAATGAGACTGAAACACAGGTTTTGAGGAAATCTGTAGAGGTTTTGTCATGTTCTGTTCCCAATGCCTCCCTAAGATCCCCTGGTATATGCCCACAAAAACGTGCTCTTGCCCAGATAATGCAAGTCGGCACTGATACCGACTGATACCGGAGACGGTGATGGGGATATACTGGGGGGTGAGGCATCCCTTGCTAAGGGAGTGCAGCTCATGATTGAGGCCATTAGGGACGTTTTACACATTGCTGACAAAGTACCTGAGCAGGTCGAGGAGGCTTACTTTACAGGCAATAAGAGAGCCTCCCTTATCTTCCCTGCGTCTAAAGAATTAAACGCACTGTTTGAAAATTACTAGGAAAACCCGGAGAAAAGGTTCCAGATCCCAAAAAGATCAGGCTCTGTTTGGAGAAGCGTTAGATGCTTGGATGTCCACGGCAACTGCTGTTAAAGTCAACCTTTCTTCCCTCTGCTGCACCACAGACTAAGAAATCATATTTCTCTGACGTCCTAGTGGATGCTGGGGACTCCGTAAGGACCATGGGGAATAGACGGGCTCCGCAAGAGACTGGGCACTCTAAAGAAAGAATTAGGACTATCTGGTGTGCACTGGCTCCTCCCCCTATGACCCTCCTCCAAGCCTCAGTTAGATTTCTGTGCCCGGCTGAGCTGGATGCACACTAGGGGCTCTCCTGAGCTCCTAGAAAGAAAGTATAGTTTAGGTTTTTTATTTTACAGTGAGACCTGCTGGCAACAGGCTCACTGCACCGAGGGACTAAGGGGAGAAGAAGCGAACCTACCTAAGTGGTGGTAGCTTGGGCTTCTTAGGCTACTGGACACCATTAGCTCCAGAGGGATCGCACACAGGACCCGACCTCGTCGTCCGTTCCTGGAGCCGCGCCGCCGTCCCCCTTACAGAGCCAGAAGCAAGAAGGTCCGGAAAATCGGCGGCTGAAGACTTCTGTCTTCTCCAAGGTAGCGCACAGCACTGCAGCTGTGCGCAATTGCTCCTCATGCACACCACACACTGCGATCACTGATGGGTGCAGGGCGCTGGGGGGGGGGGCGCCCTGAGCAGCAATATTAACACCTTGGCTGGCAAACTGACACCATATATAGCCCCAGGGGCTATATAGGTGTATATTAACCCCTGCCAGAAATATTAAAATAGCGGGAGAAAGCCAGCCGAAAAAGGGGCGGAGCCATCTCCCTCAGCACACTGGCGCCATTTTCCCTCACAGCTCCGCTGGAAGGATCGCTCCCTGGCTCTCCCCTGCAGTCCTGCACTACAGAAAAGGGTAAAAAAGAGAGGGGGGGCACAAATTAGGCGCAGTATAAGATTATATGCAGCTATAAGGGGAAAACACTTTTATAGGTGATATCCCTGTGGTATATAGCGCTCTGGTGTGTGCTGGCATACTCTCCCTCTGTCTCCCCAAAGGGCTTTGTGGGGTCCTGTCCTCTGTAAGAGCATTCCCTGTGTGTCTGCTGTGTGTCGGTACTGCTGTGTCGACATGTATGATGAGGAAAATGATGTGGAGGCAGAGCAAATGCCTGTGAATGTGATGTCACCCCCTGCGGGGTCGACACCTGTGTGGATGGACTTATGGAAGGAATTACGTGACCGTGTCAACTCCTTACACAAAAGGTTTGACGACATAGGACAGCCGGCTACTCAGCTTGTGCCTGTTCCAGCGTCTCAAATGTCATCAGGGGCTTTAAAACGCCCGCTACCTCAGGTGACAGACACAGATGTCGACACGGATACCGACTCCAGTGTCGACGACGATGAGACTAGTGTACCCTCCAATAGGTCCACCCGTTACATGATTGAGGCAATGAAAAATGTTTTACACATTTCTGATAATACCCCAGGTACCACAAAAAAGGGTATTATGTTTGGTGAGAAAAAGCTACCTGTAGTTTTTCCTGCATCTGAGGAATTAAATGAGGTGTGTGAGGAAGCGTGGACTTCCCCCGATAAGAAATTGATAATTTCTAAACGGTTAATGGCAGCGTACCCTTTCCCGCCAGAGGATAGGTCACGTTGGGAAACGCCCCCCCTAGGGTAGATAAGGCGCTGACACGCTAATCAAAAAAGGTGGCACTACCGTCTCCGGATACGGCCGCCCTAAAGGAACCTGCTGATAGAAAGCAGGAAACTACCCTTAAAGCTATATATACACACACGGGCATTATATTGCGACCAGCGATTGCATCAGCTTGGATGTGCAGTGCTGCTGCTGCGTGGTCAGATTCCCTGTCGGATAATATTGATACCATGGATAGGGACAATATTTTGCTGACGATAGAGCATATAAAAGACGCCGTCTTATACATGCGTGATGCACAGAGGGATATTTGCCGGCTGGCATCAAAAATAAGCGCTATGTCCATTGCCGCCAGAAGGGGGTTATGGACTCGGCAATGGTCTGGCGATGCCGACTCAAAACGGCACATGGAAGTTTTGCCCTATAAGGGGGTGGAACTATTTGGGGAGGGTCTTTCGGACCTCGTGTCCACAGCTACTGCTGGGAAATCGACCTTTTTGCCACAGGCTGCCCCACAGCAAAAGAAAGCACCGTATTATCAGGTACAGTCCTTTCGGCCCCAGAAAAGCAAGAGGGCTAGAGGCTCATCCTTTCTGCCGAGAGGCAAAGGTAGAGGGAAAAAGCTGCAGCACACAGCTAGTTCCCAAGAGCAGAAGTCCTCCCCCGCGTCCGGTAAGTCCACAGCATGACGCTGGGGCTGCTCAGGCGGACCCGGGAACGGTGGGGGCCCGTCTCAGAAATTTCAGCGCTCAGTGGGCTCTCTCACAAGTGGATCCCTGGGTCTTTCAAGTAGTATCTCAGGGGTACAGGCTGGAATTCGAGACTTCTCCCCCCCGCCGTTTCCTAAAATCTGCCTTACCGGCAACTCCCTCTGCCAGGGAGGCGGTGTTGGTGGCTATTCAAAAACTTTATTCACAGCAAGTGATTGTAAAGGTACCCCTCCTTCAGCAAGGAAAGGGTTACTATTCGACAATGTTTGTGGTACCGAAACCGGACGGTTCGGTGAGACCCATCTTAAATTTAAAATCCTTGAACACTTATATCAAAAGGTTCAAGTTCAAGATGGAATCGCTCAGGGCGGTTATTGCGAGCCTGGACGAGGGGGATTACATGGTCTCCCTGGACACCAAGGATGCGTACCTACATGTCCCCATTTACCCTCCTCACCAGGAGTACCTCAGATTTGTGGTACAGGACTGTCACTATCAGTTCCAGACGCTGCCGTTTGGGTTATCCACGGCACCGAGGGTCTTTACCAAGGTAATGGCCGAAATGATGATACTCCTTCGCAAGAAAGGAGTTTTAATTATCCCGTACTTGGACGATCTCCTGATAAAGGCGAGGTCCAAGGAGCAGTTGGTAGTGGGGGTAGCACTTTCTCGGGAAGTGCTACAACAGCACGGCTGGATTCTCAATATTCCAAAGTCACAGCTGGTCCCGACGACTCGTCTTCTGTTCCTGGGAATGATTCTGGACACAGACCAGAAAAGAGTGTTTCTTCCGGTGGAAAAAGCAGAGGAGTTGTCATCTCTAGTCAGAGACCTCCTAAAACCGGGACAGGTGTCAGTACATCAATGCACACGAGTCCTGGGAAAAATGGTAGCTTCGTACGAAGCGATTCCATTCGGAAGGTTCCACGCAAGGACTTTCCAGTGGGACCTGTTGGACAAATGGTCCGGGTCCCATCTCCAGATGCAACAGCGGATAACCCTGTCGGCAAGAACCAGGGTGTCGCTGCTGTGGTGGCTGCAGAGGGCTCATCTACTAGAGGGCCGCAGATTCGGAATACAGGACTGGGTCCTGGTGACCACGGATGCCAGCCTTCGGGGCTGGGGTGCAGTCACACAGGGAAGAAATTTCCAAGGACTGTGGTCAAATCAGGAGATTTCGCTTCACATAAATATTCTGGAGCTAAGGGCCATTTACAATGCCCTAAGCCAAGCAAGGCCCCTGCTTCAGAACCAGCCGGTACTGATCCAATCTGACAACATCACGGCGCTCGCCCATGTAAACAGACAGGGCGGCACAAGAAGCAGGAGGGCAATGGCAGAAGCCACAAGGATTCTCCGATGGGCGGAGAATCATGTGTTAGCACTGACAGCAGTGTTCATTCCGGGAGTGGACAACTGGGAAGCAGACTTCCTCAGCAGGCACGACCTCCACCCGGGAGAATGGGGACTTCATCCAGAAGTCTTCCAAATGCTGGTAACCCGTTGGGAAAGACCACAGGTGGACATGATGGCGTCCCGCCTCAACAAAAAGCTAAAAAGATATTGCGCCAGGTCAAGGGACCCTCAGGCGATCGCTGTGGACGCTCTAGTGACACCGTGGGTGTACCAGTCGGTTTATGTGTTTCCTCCTCTGCCTCTCATTCCCAAGGTACTGAGAATAATAAGAAGGCGAGGAGTGAAAACTATACTCGTGGTTCCGGATTGGCCAAGAAGAGCTTGGTACCCGGAACTTCAAGAGATGCTTGCAGAGGACCCTTGGCCTCTGCCGCTCAGACAAGACCTGCTGCAGCAGGGACCCTGTCTGTTCCAAGACTTACCACGGCTACGTTTGACGGCATGGCGGTTGAACACCGGATCCTAAAGGAAAAAGGCATTCCGGAGGAAGTCATCCCTACCCTGATCAAAGCCAGGAAGGATGTCACCGCAAAACATTATCACCGCATTTGGCGGAAATATGTTGCTTGGTGTGAGGCCAGGAAGGCCCCAACGGAGGAATTTCAACTGGGTCGATTCCTGCATTTCCTGCAAGCAGGTGTGACGTTGGGCCTCAAATTGGGGTCCATTAAGGTCCAGATCTTGGCTCTGTCAATATTCTTCCAGAAAGAACTGGCTTCACTGCCTGAAGTTCAGACATTTGTCAAGGGAGTTCTGCATATTCAGCGTCCTTTTGTGCCCCCAGTGGCACCCACCTTGGGATCTCAATGTGGTTTTGGAGTTCCTGAAATCACATTGGTTTGAACCACTTAAGACTGTGGATTTGAAATATCTCACGTGGACAGTGGTTATGCTGTTGACTCTGGCTTCGGCCAGGCGTGTGTCAGAATTGGCGGCTTTGTCCTGTAAAAGCCCTTATCTGATTTTCCATATGGATAGGGCAGAGTTGAGGACTCGTCCTCAGTTTCTCCCGAAGGTGGTATCAGCTTTTCACTTGAACCAACCTATTGTGGTGCCTGCGGCTACTAGGGACTTGGAGGATTCCAAGTTACTGGACGTAGTCAGGGCCCTGAAAATTTATGTTTCCAGGACGGCTGGAGTCAGGAAAACTGACTCGCTGTTTATTCTATATGCACCCAACAAGCTGGGTGCACCTGCTTCTAAGCAAACTATCGCGCGCTGGATTTGTAGCACTATTCAGCTGGCGCATTCTGCGGTGGGACTACCGCAGCCTAAATCTGTAAAAGCCCATTCCACAAGGAAGGTGGGCTCCTCTTGGGCGGCTGCCCGAGGGGTCTCGGCTTTACAACTTTGCCGAGCTGCTACTTGGTCAGGGGCAAACACGTTTGCAAAATTTTATAAATTTGATACCCTGGCTGAGGAGGACCTGGAGTTCTCTCATTCGGTGCTGCAGAGTCATCCGCACTCTCCCGCCCGTTTGGGAGCTTTGGTATAATCCCCATGGTCCTTAGGGAGTCCCCAGCATCCACTAGGACGTCAGAGAAAATAAGAATTTACTCGCCGGTAATTCTATTTCTCGTAGTCCGTAGTGGATGCTGGGCGCCCATCCCAAGTGCGGATTGTCTGCAATACTTGTAAATAGTTATTGTTACACAAATCGGGTTGTTGTTGCGAGCCATCTATTCAGAGGCTCCATTGTTATCATACTGTTAACCGGGGTTCCTATCACGAGTTATATGGTGTGGCTGGTATGAGTCTTACCCGGGATTCAAAATCCTTCCTTATTGTGTCAGCTCTTCCGGGCACAGTGTCCTAACTGAGGCTTGGAGGAGGGTCATAGGGGGAGGAGCCAGTGCACACCATATAGTCCTAAATCTTTCATTAGAGTGCCCAGTCTACTGCGGAGCCCGTCTATTCCCCATGGTCCTTACGGAGTCCCCAGCATCCACTGCGGACTACGGGGAAATAGAATTACCGGTGAGTAAATTCTTATTTTTACGTCTGTGATGCAATACTTTCGGACCGCTAAAGAAAAAAAGTCCAAATCCCCATCCACTTTCTTTAGAGGTTTGCCGGGTGAAATCCCGAAAAAAACCTACACCTGCAGGTTCCCCAGAACAGAAACCTGGTTTTGCTTCCTCAAAATCCTCGGCATGACGATGGACCTACCCAGCCTGGACATCGGGCAGGTGGGAGCAAGACTAAGAAATTTCAGTCATGTCTGGGCGTCCTCTTGCCTGGATCCCTGGGTAACGGAAATTGTTACCCAGGGCTACAGACTGGAGTTTCAAGAACTACCGCCTCACAGATTCTTCAAATCGGGCTTACCAGCTTTGCTGACAGAAAATGCTATCCTACAGGAAGCCATTCAAAAGTTGCTGAGGTCCAAAGTCATTGTTCCGGTTCCACTTCACCTACACCACAAGGGTTATTACTCAAACCTGTTTGTGGTACCGAAACCGGATGGTTCGGCAAGACCAGTATTAAACCTAAAGTCATTGAACCCCTACTTGAGGGAATTAAAATCAAGATGGAGTCTGAGAGTGGTGTCGAAGTCGAAAATATTATAGCCACACGCATCACGTATAAACACCACACAGATGGCCACCGTGCGTGCGCGCGCATGCTCTCAAGCTACGTATAATCGCTCACGCAGTCTTGCGTGTGGTATGAGTACTTACGGTAGCATATGCATTCGCATAGAAAAGCCACAAAGACATACCTCATATTTAGCTCTCAAAGCACATAATGTACACACAGCCTACATGCACCACACCAGCAAGTTACATATGCTTAAAAGGTATAACAGAGGGATTCGACTTTACAGGATATGAGGGGACAGAATTAGGTTAGGAGGTGGTGTTTGGTATCCAGCTGTACAGTATTTTAAGAGCAATATTTCGGTAGCAGTTTGCAGAAGATGGCACGCTCCTGCGCATATTAATATTAACTGTATTTACTGTACTCTTGATATTCGGCGGGAACCCAGAGGAGAACAAGTGCACCTGGACCAGGCATCGCCCACCTATTCAAACCAACCTATGACCCCTCATGTACTGTAAATGACCAGCCCTTTGACCTATAGGTGAAGAGATTACAGTTCCCATTGTTTCATGATTTGGACAAATGTATAAAAAGCCATGCCTCCTGGCCGGTCAGACGCATTCTCTGAAGGTCATCTACCCAGATTGACTGAGGACCGGAACCGGGTGGCGCAGGCGAAACAAACGTATGTATCCATTGGTTGTAGCCTCTTCTCTTATGTGATTGTATTATTGTTGTAACCCCCTTTTTAGTAAATAATTGTTGGTGGGTTGGATCCCAACATTTTAAATACAATTGGTGTCGCATTCCTTTTTCCTATTAGGGGTTATGGAGTGTATTCTGCCGCACGTGTAGCTACTCTGAGCTAACAGCTTGACGGCGTGCGCACGCAACATGTACGCATTTGATAGGGGTTATACACACACACGCTTAACGGTCGCAGCGGCCTGAACATCGGTGTATTTAAATTATTACTTTTATTCCTGTAAGTTAATTAGACTTCACAGCGGTGATCTCAGGTCTGGAGGAAGGGTAATTCATGGTATCTCTGGATATCAAGTATGCGTACCTTCACATCCCGATCTGGCCGCCTCACCAGGCTTATCTCAGATTTGCGCTGCTGGACTGTCACAAATCAATTCCAGACGCTGCCGTTTGGCCTCTCCACAGCACCAAGAGTGTTCACCAAGGTGATGGTGGAGATGATGCTACTCCTCCGTACGCAGGGTGTGAACATAGGGGCTGATGTATTAACCTGGAGAAGGCATAAGGAAGTGATAAACCAGTGATATGTGCAAGGTGATAAAGGTACCAGCCAATCGGCTCCAATATGTAAATTAACAGTTAAGATCTGATTGGCTGGTGCCTTTATCACCTTGCACATATCACTGGTTTATCACTTCCTTATGCCTTCTCCAGGTTAATACATCTGCCCCATAATTCCTTATCTGGATAAGTGGTTTCCAGGGAGAAGTTGTTACACAGCATTGCTCTCATGACTCAACTACTCCAGGATCACGGATGGATCCTGAACCTTCCAAAGTCCACATTTAGAGTCCTTCCTTGGGATGATCCTTGATACGGAAGTACAGAGGGTGTTTCTGCCGGAGGAGAAAGCATTGGTGATACAAACAATGGTCCGGGATGTCCTGAAGCCAGCCCGGGTATCGGTTCATCAGTGCATTCGCCTTCTGGAAAGATGGTTGCCTCGTACGAGGCTCTACAGTACAGATTCCATGCACGGTCTTTCCAACTGGATCTCAACTGCACATGCACCAGAGGATAAGTCTGTCACCGAATGCCAGAATATCGCTCCTCTGGTGACTGCAAACTTCTCACCTACTAGAGGGCTGCAGATTTGGGATTCAGAATTGTATCCTCCTAACCACGGATGCAAGTCTCAGAGGTTGGGGAGTAGTCACCCAGTGGGAAAACTTCTGTTAAAGTTTACAATTAGGAAAGTAAAAATAATTGAGAGTTCTCCGTTGTGGTGATATTTAGCATATAGAATTTATTATAAAAGAAGGAACCACACCCAATATTCTCTGCAGAGGAATGTGGACCAGGACAGAATTCACCATGAGCCTGTGTCTTCAGAACACTGACTTTACACATTTATACTAAAAACATTATACAATCATTCATAGGTGTACATAATAGATACATTGGTTGATGACCGAGAAAGCGGAAATGTCAAATATGGTCAGCTTAGCTAATTAAAGAGAATGGTATTATCCACAAAATGGCAGACTTGTCCATGAATCTTGAATCTCCTCTACATAACAATTAGATTCTCCAATAGACTTTGTTGTCATAAAGGTCATTCTTGTTCATAATAACGTGTTGTCCAAGTGAAGGTTCATTTGATATTCCATAATATGTCCTTCTTGTAATGCCATAAAGTCTTGTACAATATCATTGAGCACTCGTTATCTACACAAAAGGCCTTGCTACTAGTCCTGTAAACATCTTAACCAAAGGATGCACAAGTGTTGAAATAAGACACTGTTTAAAGGGAACGTAGTACAGTATTAAGAATCATAGCCTAATTAATGAGACAATACAGATATATGTGATTTTACTTCAACACTTCCAAGGAAGGTGGTCAAGTCTGGACTCCATCCTTCCGATAAACATTCTGGAACTAAGGGCCGTGTACAGCGGTCTTCTACAAGCGGCACATCTTCTAAAAGATCAGGCCATTCAAGTTCAGTCAGACAATGTGACGGCAGTAGCCTACATAAACTCACAAGGGGGACAAGATTCATCCTCTGGGCGTAAAAGCACGCTGTGGTGCTGTCAGCAATTTTTCCGGGAGTCGATAACTGGCAAGGGGTTCTATTCACCGCTGTTCCTAGTCCCGAAACCCGATGGGTCTTCCCGGCCCATTCTCAATCTCCAGTCCCTGAACAAGTTTGTGAAGGTCTCCAAGTTTCGTATGGAAAGTCTTCGCTCTATTGTTCTGGCCTAGGAGCCTGGGGACTATATGGTCTCACTGGACATACAGGATGCTTACCTGCATATTCCCATTGCAGTGTCGCATCAGCAGTACCTGAGATTTGCGGTTGGCAACATCCATTACCAGTTTTGGGTGTTAACCTTTTGGTTTGACCACGGCTCCGCGAGTCTTCACCAAAGTTATGGCGGTAATGACGGCTGTACTCCGCCAAGTGGTCGGGTTCCTACCGTACTTGGACGACTTGTTGATCCTGCAAATTCCCCAGAGATTCTCCTAAGTCATCTAGATTTGACTATCCGGTTCCTGCAAGCCCACGGGTGGCTCATCAACTGGAAGAATCCTCCCTGGTCCCTGCTCAGAGCATGGTGCACATGGGATCATTGTTGGACACTCACAACCAGCGGTTGTTTTTGTCTCAGGAGAAAGTACTGAAGTTTCAGGACAGGATTCGATTCTTCTTATCTCGTCCGCAATTGTCGATACATTCAGCAATGCAAGTGCTAGGTCTCATGGTGTCTGCTTTCGACATGGTGGAGTACGCTCAATTCCATTCCTGTCCTCCAGAGGCTGATTATTGTCAAGTGGGACGGCCTGCCTCACCGGATCAGGTCTCATGTTCTCATTATCTCCGGAGGTCCACCTGTCACTAAGCTGGTGGCTTCAGGACCAATGATTGAGCAGAGGTCATCCATTCTGTATCTCCAACTGGGTCCTTCTGATAATGAACGCCAGTCTGAGGGGTTGGGGCGCGGTGTTGGAGCAACACTCACTTCAGGGTCGGTGGACTAAGGAGGAGTCTCTCCTCCTGATTAAACATTCTGGAATTGCGGATGGTGTTCAACTCATTCAACTTGGCCCAGCATCTAATACAGAAAACACCTGTTCTAGTACAGTCCACAACGCCACCACGGTTGCGTACCTAAATCATCAAGGTGGCATTCGAAGCCGCATGGCAATGAGGGAAGTATCACGGATTCTTCAGTAGGCGGAATGCCATCTACCAGCCATATCGGCAGTGTTCATTCCGGGGGTCCTAAACTGGGAAGCGGACTTTCTCAGTCGTCAGCATGTACACGCTGGAGAGTGGAGCCTCCATCCAGAAGTATTTCAACTCCTAGTGGGCAAGTGGGGCCTTCCAGATGTGGACCTGATGGCATCTCGACACAATCACAAGATTCCGGTTTTCGGAGCAAGGACAAGGGATCCTCAAGCAGCGTTTGTGGACGCACTGGCAATTCCATGGAACTTTCGGCTGCCATACGTGTTCCCTCCAGTGTCACTCCTGCCTAGAGTAGTAATGAAGTTCAAACAAGAAGGAGGAATTTTACTTCTAATCGCTCCAGCGTGGCCCAGACGGCATTGGTTCTCAGACCTTCAGGGTCTCTCGATAGAGCGTCCCCTTCTACTTCCGCAGCAGCCAGATCTCCTCGTTTAGGCCCCTGTGTATATCAGGATTTAGCCCGATTGGCTTTGACCGCATTGCTCTTGAAGCTTCCATCTTAAGGGCCAAAGGATTTTCTGAGGTGGTCATGCAAACCATGTTGAAGGCCCGGGTACCGGCTTCTGCCCGGATTTATCATAGGGTCTGGAATTCTTACTTTGCTTGGTGCGCATCTAACAATCATGACTCTTACAAGTTTAGTACGGCCAAACTTTTGGCCTTTCTACAACAAGGCCTGGACTTGAGCCTTCGTCTGGCCTCCATCAAGGTTCATATTTCTGCCTTGTCGGTTTGGTTTCAGAGAAAAATTGCGACATTTCCTGATGTGCATACATTCACTCAAGGTGTGTTGCGGGTTCAACCTCCTTGCGTCCCGCCTGTGGGACTTGTCGGTGGTTCTGGAGGAATTGCAAGTGTCTCCGTTTGAGCATCTTGAATCTGCTGACCTTAAGTGGCTTACTCTTAAGGTAGTGTTGGATTATTGCCACCAATAGAGATGTATATGTATATTGCAATACAAGAGCAGTTCCATTTCTGTACTCCTGTATAGTGCAGGGTCCCAAAATGGAGCACGTGTCCAAAAGTGTGCCAAGATGTAGCTGGAGTTAAAATCACAGCAGAGTGGAAAGGCTCAAACTCCATATTGTTTTTTTTTTTAATTCATTAAGTTTTTATTGATTTTACCAGACAAACCAAAACATTGAGTACATAAATATGCATTGTGTAAGCAGATAAAAATCAGCGAGTGTCGCATGCAACAACTGACATACATAAAGTTGCAAACAGCTACAAGTTATACATAACGATTGTCGTGGTTTCTTTTCATTTGTTCATACAAAATTGTTACATTAAGTGACCAGAAATCAATGCGGGGCAGAGACACGGGTCCCCCGGTAGAGTGGAGATGATAACCACCTATCCCATATCCTGTAAAATTTATCCGGGGCTTTCTTAGAGATATAAACTAACTTTTCATGGGTCACAACTAGTGATGTGCACCTGAAATTTTTCGGGTTTTGGGTTTGGTTCCGCGGCTGTGTTTTGGATTCGGACGCGTTTTGGCAAAACCTCACCGAAATTTTTTTGTCGGATTCGGGTGTGTTTTGGATTCGGGTGTTTTTTTTCAAAAAACCCTAAAAAACTGCTTAAATCATAGAATTTGGGGGTCATTTTGATCCCAAAGTATTATTAACCTCAATAACCATAATTTCCACTCATTTTCAGTCTATTATGAACACCTCACAATATTATTTTTAGTCCTAAAATTTGCACAGAGGTCGCTGGATGGCTAAGCTAAGCGACACAAGTGGCCGACACAAACACCTGGCCCATCTAGGAGTGGCACTGCAGTGTCAGACAGGATGGCACTTCAAAAAAATAGTCCCTAAACAGCACATGATGCAAAGAAAAAAAGAGGCGCACCAAGGTCGCTGTGTGACCAAGCTAAGCGACACAAGTGGCCGACACAAACACCTGGCCCATCTAGGAGTGGCACTGCAGTGTTAGGCAGGATGGCACTTCAAAAAAATTGTCCCCAAACAGCACATGATGCAAAGAAAAAAAGAGGCGTAATGAGGTAGCTGTGTGACTGTGTCGGCCACTTGGGTCGCTTAGCTTAAACACCTGGCCCATCTAGGAGTGGCACTGCAGTTTTCTAGCGAGAGGATGAGTGCTTCCATCCTCATGTGAAGCTGAACCACTAGCCATGAACATAGACCAGGGCCTCAGCCGTTCCTTGCCACTCCGTGTCGTAAATGGCATATTGGCAAGTTTACGCTGCTCCTCAGATGCTTTTAATTTTGATTTTTGGGTCATTTTACTGAACTTTTTGTTTTTGGGATTTTACATGCTCTGTACTATGACATTGGGCATCGGCATTGGCAGACGACGTTGATGGCATTTCATCGTCTTGGCCATGACTAGTGGCAGCAGCTTCAGCACGAGGTGGAAGTGGATCTTGATCTTTCCCTATTTTACCCTCCACATTTTTGTTCTCCATTTTTTAATGTGTGGAATTATATGCCAGTATCAATAGCAATGGCCTACTACTATATATACTGCGCACAACTAAAATGCACCACAGGTATACAATGTAGATGGATAGTATACTTAATGGATGACGAGTGACGACACAGAGGTAGGTACAGCAGTGGCCTACCGTACTGCTATATATAGTATACTGGTGGACACTGTCAGCAAACTGCTAAACTAGTCTAAAATGCACCACAGGTATACAATGTAGATGGATAGTATACTTAATGGATGACGAGTGACGACACAGAGGTAGGTACAGCAGTGCACTCTGCACTGTACTCCTCCTATATAATATTAATTAAACTGGTGGTCCCCAGTCCCCACAATAAAGCAGCACACTGTGAGCACAGATATGGAGTGTTTTTCAGGCAGACAACGTATACTGGTGGTCACTGTCAGGAAAACTCTGCACTGTACTCCTGCTATAGCTGCTCCCCAGTCCCCACATTAAGCAGTGTGAGCACTCAGCACAGATATATCATGCAGCACACTGAGCACAGATATGGTATGGAGCATTTTTTTCAGGCAGAGAACGGATAAACTGGTGGTCACTTATTATCAGCAAAACTCTGCACTGTACTCCTAACAGCTGCTCCACAATCCTCCCCACAATTAGCAATAAACAACCAATCAAATCAACTGTCTTCTACTATATAAACGGAGAGGACGCCAGCCACGTCCTCTCCCTATCATCTCCAATGCACGAGTGAAAATGGCGGCGATGCGCGGCTGCTTATATAGAATCCAAATCTCGCGAGAATCCGATAGCGGGATGATGACGTTCGGGCGCGCTCGGGTTAGCCGAGCAAGGCGGGAAGGTTCGAACCTGCCTCGGACCCGTGTAAAATGGGTGAAGTTCGGTTTCTCGGAAACCGAACCCGCTCATCACTACTCACAACTGAGTTCACTAACGGGATCCATTTATTAATATTGGTAGTCGCCATCCATGAGCGTTCTATCAATAATTTGGCCAAAGCGCATAAGTTAAGAATATATCTTCTAGAATGTGCATCCAGTATCTCCTCATCTATAACCCCAAGAATACACACAAGGGGGGTAAACGCGTCAAGGGGGATTCCCGTAGAGGCAACCAACCGTGTCACTGCCCGCCAAAAGTCCTGCACTACCGGGCAACCCCACAATAGATTCCAGAAGGTACCATCCGGAGAGGCGCACTTTGGGCACCTAGACTTACTAACAAGACGGGTGGGAGTGATATAGACTCTGTGTAGTATAAACAAATGTATCTGCTGGAAACGAGCCGAAGTGGTAGCAGTACGTGAGGTCCCCAAGGCCTCCTCCCAGATATCGAGGGTAATCGGTCCCGAATCCGCTTCCCATTTAGATTTAAGGTGTGAGAGACTGTCAGAGTGATGGGCACCGAGCAGAGCGGAGTAGAGACCAGAAACAGTCCTGGAGCCCGGAGTATCAGCCAGGAGCAGGTGAACCGGTGACTTACGAAGGAGAGGTGGAGCAGCACGAAACTGAGACGCGCAAGTGTGGCGAAGCTGAATATATCTATAATAGGATGTGTACAAACAGAGAACCCAGCACTCACCAAAGTAAACTCACTTATCCTCAACAATTCAATAAATAAATGATGGGGGTTTAGTTGGTGGATTGGCCAATGCACGGAAGCCTGCATACCGATTTTCAAGGTACCCCACCTTCATGCAGGTCCTACACTATCACAGAGTCTCAAAAACCTGACTACTTCACTGCTGCATCATCTGCCTGATAGTGTAGGACCTGCATGAAGGTGGGGTACCTTGAAAATCGGTATGCAGGCTTCCGTGCATTGGCCTATCCACCAACTAAACCCCCATCATTTATTTATTGAATTGTTGAGGATAAGTGAGTTTACTTTGGTGAGTGCTGGGTTCTCTGTTTGTATTTATTAGAGCGATGTGGTCATGGGCTACATGCACCCCGCCCTGTGAGTGGTAAGTACAGCTGTGTACCCCGCTTCTGTGGTGGAGAGTGCAGTGTTACATGCACCCCACCCTGTGAGTGGTAAGTGCATAGCTGTGCCCCGCTTCTGGTGTGGTGAGTGCTGTGGTTTTTCCTCTGTGTGTATATAATAGGATGTGGGTATATTAAACTCAAGCTGCAATTGTCCAAAAGAAATAAATGTGCCCTAGGAGTACAAATGATTGAGGGAGCAAACACCCCAGCGTCCCCACACCGATCCCATTTGTAGGGACGTGAAATGAGTAAGAGCCCGAGTGTGCATCAGTGGGGTGTCGGGATCCCATTCCTCCCCCCCAACATAGAATGTACCTGCCTCCATACCATAATCGCTTGTTTAACCAATGGCATCCTAAGGAGTGCAACATTATCACAAAGTAGGAGCTGCAGGGGTGACAAATTGATTCCAGAAGCTAGTAATACAGAAGAGATTAGTAAATCTCCATTCGAGTCGGAGACCCAAGGGATAAGGTGGAATAACTGAGCCGCTAAGTAATAGAATCTAATTTTAGGAAGGGCCAGACCACCCGAGTACCGAGGCCTAGTTAGAGTATCTATCTAATTTAATCCGAGCTCTACGGTTGGACCATACCAGTGATGACGAGACCATCTATGATACCAAATAATCTCTGGGGGAGATAAACAGGGGAATGTTGGAGGACATACAGCATTTTAGGTAATACAACCATTTTAATGAGGTTTATCCTACCCGTGACAGTAAGTGGCCGTTTACTTCACACCCTAACACGAGACCGTAGGTAGTCCATTTGTGGACGTATATTCAGATCAATAAATTGCGAGCTCTGGTTGGTGATCCTTACCTCCAAGTATTTAAGAGTCGGCCCAACGAAGCGTCAGGTCCCCGGGTAGGCAGGCAGGACAGGGGCCTCTAAGCGGAAGGACACAGGACTTGTCCCAATTAATGGACAAATCGGAGAATCCCCCAAAAGTGTCAATCACTTCCAAGATATGAGGCATAGTGGTAAAGTAATCAGATACAAACAACAGAATAACATCTGCATAAAGAGCAATTTTGTCTGTCCTACTGCCCAACCGGAAACCTGCCACCCGCGAGGAGGATCTAACAATACAGGCCAAAGCAAATAGGATCGGGGACAACTGACAACCCTGTCTCGTTCCTCTTTTTGTAGAGAGAAAGAGGAGGCTATGCGATCGTTAACAGAAACCCTAGCCTTGGGTGCAGAGTAAAGCAGCTGGACCCATTTTTTAAAAATAGGTCTAATACCAAATCGGTCCAATGTCCCCCACAAGAATCCCCACTCCACTGAATCATACGCCTTAGCAGCGTCCAGAGAAACAATAGCTGAGGAGCGGGACCCCTCATGAGGGGCCTGGAGGTGCGTATAGAGTCTACGTAGATTAGGTAAAGTGGACCGGCCCGGCATGAACCCGGATTGGTCCTCATGTATCAACTGTAGGATCACAGCGTTGAGCCTTGTCGCCAGTATTTTAGCTGAGATCTTGACGTCGGTTGTTAACAAGGAGATTGGACAATAAGATTTGACTCGTGTTGAGTCTTTGTCCGGTTTAAGGAGTACTATAATTAGGGCCTCTGCCAAAGAGTCAGGCAACCTACCCTGTACAAATAAATTATTATATAAATAAAGGAGTTTAGGGCCATAAAAAGGTAAGTGTTTTTTTATAAAGTTCCAGGGGCATTCCATCAAGACCCGGGGTCTTCCCTCCAGGAAAAGTGTTAACAGCGGATTCCACCTCAGTCGGCGTTAAGGGGGGAGTCCAAAAACATCATAGCGTCCTGGGACAGCGTGGGTAATGGAAAATTGGCTAAATATATCTCTATTTCCGTCTCGGTGTGGGTGACCCTAGAGCTATACAGGCGTCTATAGTAATCGAAGTCCCCCACAATATCAGGAGTATTAAAATGAGTCACATCATCACTGGTACAAATTACAGGCACAGTATTAGATGCCCTGTCCGCACCCGCCAATGTTGCCATAAAGCTACCAGGCCTGTCACCCATTGCATAGTACGTGTGTTGGGCACAAAGTAGATGGTACTTAGCCTTATCAGCCAAGCAGTCACGCCATTCAGCCTGCGCAAGCAACCACCTCTCCCTCGTAGTGTCAAGACCATCCGTCATATACTGAAGCTCCAGCCTCCTACATCCTGCCTCAAGGTCATGTTCACCCCGGGCATAACTAGATTTTAAGACGGCCACTGTTTTGATCAGGGTGCCATGGACATATGCCTTAAAGGCATCCCATAGGACTGTGTTATACACCGAGCCCTGATTTTCCAGCAAGAAGGCCTCCCACATCTCCACCAGCTCCTCACCGGTGCACATCTGAGTCAGCCAGAAGGAATTAAACCTCCAAAACCGTGTCCCCCTAACATCTCCCATGTCTAGACAGAGAATTACCGGGGAATGATCTGATATGTCCCTGGTAGAATACTTAACATCAATCAACCTTGGCAGCAGGCCTTTAGAGGTGAGGGCCAAGTCTGTCCTGGAGAAGGATAAGTAGGTAGGAGAGAAGCATGTATTCTGTCTTATGCCAGGATGGCGGACTCTCCACGCATCGACCAGGCCCAGACTGTCCACCAGCAGCGCAAAGTCCCTCCTGCACACCACAGGAGCAACTGGAGACTGTCTAGTTCTGTCTAAAGCGTGGTCGATGACGTTATTGAAGTCTCCAAGACAAACTATAGCAACATTCGGATATAACGTAATAAACACGGCTGCCTTTCTGAGAACCTCCGGGGAATAGGGGGGCGGTATATAAACAGCCAAGATAAGCAAAGACATAGAATAAACTTGACATTTTAGAAAAACATATCTGCCCCACTGGTCCAATTGGACCTGATCAAGGATAAACGGGACCGACCTTCGGACTAGAATTGACACACCCCGCGAATGCGACGTATGGATGGAGTGGTATGCCCAGCCCACCCATGGTTTCTTAAGAGCTAGGACCTTTGCCCCCACCAGATGGGTCTCCATGAGGCAAATAATATCCGCACCATATTGTTTAAAGTGACGAAGCACTAGTGAACGTTTGACTTTATCGTTCAGCCCCCGGACATTCCAGGATAGAAATTTTAAGTTGATTAGAGGCCATAAAGACCAAACAAAATTTATGATCGGTCCTGCGTACAGGCCAGCGACACCATCACTAGATGAGGTCAAACAAATCAAAGAACCCATAGCGTTTGCAACACATACAAGAAAAGAAAACAAACAAACCACAAGATACAATCCCCCCAGTCCTCTCCCCCCTCCCTGTATACCCACCCGAACTGAGGCATACCTTATCCCAATAAACTGTTCCTCTTAACAAATAAAAAACAAACTATACCAACATAAAAGGGCAATGAATGAAATTACCAAAGACAAGGGCGTAGGTCCCCCACCCCCACATAAGAAAAGTGTGGGGACCCCACCCCGAGCCCTAGATATAAACATCAGTGAAATGTAAAAATAAACATTAGCAGTAGCAATGTAGCATTATCCGGGCAACATACTTCCACGCAGATATCAGCAAAAATAAAACACCAGCCAAAACATAAGAATATAGCAGACATTAAGGATCAGGAGCAAGCGCCTGCCTGGCCGAGGCCCAGCGGTCCAGCCACAGGGCAGCTTCCCGAGGTGTAGCGAAGAATTTTGTTTCTCCGTCCGCCACCACCCTTAGCCTAGAAGGAAAAAACATTGCATACTGTAGATTGAGTTCCCTGAGGCGTATTTTAATCGGAACAAATTGTGCACTGTCCTTTTGCACCTCCAGCGCAAAGTCAGGAAACACTGAGATTTTGGAGCCGTTCCACAACAGGGGACCCTTGGTGCGCGCCAGAGAGAGAACAACATCCCGATCTCGGAAGTGGAGAAATTTCGCTATGAGTGTGCGCGCTGGCGCACCCGGTGGCAGCGGCCTGAAAGGGATTCTGTGAGCCCGTTCTACTGTAAAGAAAGGCGTAAAGGAGTCTGCCCCAAAAGAGTTTTTCAACCAAGATTCAACAAATTGCTCCGGGGCATTACCCTCCTCCTTCTCCGGAAGCCCCACAAAGCGGACATTATTCCTCCTCAGTCTGCCTTCCATAGCATCTTGCCTTTTCTCTATCGTCCTAGTGGATGCTGGGGTTCCTAAAAGGACCATGGGGAATAGCGGCTCCGCAGGAGACAGGGCACAAAAGTAAAGCTTTCCGATCAGGTGGTGTGCACTGGCTCCTCCCCCTATGACCCTCCTCCAAGCCAGTTAGATTTTTGTGCCCGGCCGAGAAGGGTGCAATTCTAGGTGGCTCTCCTAAAGAGCTGCTTAGAGAAAGTTTAGCTTAGGTTTTTTACTTTACAGTGAGTCCTGCTGGCAACAGGATCACTGCAACGAGGGACAGAGGGGAGAAGAAGTGAACTCACCTGCGTGCAGGATGGATTGGCTTCTTGGATACTGGACATCAGCTCCAGAGGGACGATCACAGGTACAGCCTGGATGGTCACCGGAGCCTTGCCGCCGGCCCCCTTGCAGATGCTGAAGTAAGAAGAGGTCCAGAATCGGCGGCAGAAGACTCCTCAGTCTTCTAAAGGTAGCGCACAGCACTGCAGCTGTGCGCCATTTTCCTCTCAGCACACTTCACACGGCAGTCACTGAGGGTGCAGGGCGCTGGGAGGGGGGCGCCCTGGGAGGCAAATGAATACCTATTTTGGCTAAAAATACCTCACATATAGCCTCCGGAGGCTATATGGAGATATTTAACCCCTGCCAGAATCCGTTAAGAGCGGGAGACGAGGCCGCCGAAAAAGGGGCGGGGCCTATCTCCTCAGCACACAGCGCCATTTTCCCTCACAGAAAGGCTGGAGGGAAGGCTCCCAGGCTCTCCCCTGCACTGCACTACAGAAACAGGGTTAAAACAGAGAGGGGGCGCACTAATTTGGCGATATGCTTATATATATTAAGATGCTATAAGGGAAAACACTTATATAAGGTTGTCCCTATATAATTATAGCGTTTTTGGTGTGTGCTGGCAAACTCTCCCTCTGTCTCTCCAAAGGACTAGTGGGTCCTGTCCTCTATCAGAGCATTCCCTGTGTGTGTGCTGTGTGTCGGTACGTGTGTGTCGACATGTAGGAGGACGATGTTGGTGAGGAGGCGGAGCAATTGCCTGTAATGGTGATGTCACTCTCTAGGGAGTCGACACCGGAATGGATGGCTTATTTAGGAAATTACGTGATAATGTCAACACGCTGCAAGGTCGGTTGACGACATGAGACGGCCGACAAACAATTAGTACCGGTCCAGACGTCTCAAAAACACCGTCAGGGGTTTTAAAACGCCCGTTTACTTTAGTCGGTCGACACAGACACAGACAGGGACACTGAATCCAGTGTCGACGGTGAATAAACAAACGTATTCCTTATTAGGGCCACACGTTAAAGGCAATGAAGGAGGTGTTACATATTTCTGATACTACAAGTACCACAAAAGAGGGTATTATGTGGGATGTGAAAAAACTACCATAGTTTTTCCTGAATAAGATAAATTAAATAAAGTGTGTGATGATGCGTGGGTTCCCCCCGATAGAAAATTATGGGCGGTATACCCTTTCCCGCCAGAAGTTAGGGCGCGTTGGGAAACACCCCTTAAGGTGGATAAGGCGCTCACACGCTTATCAAAACAAGTGGCGGTACCGTCTATAGATAGGGCCGTCCTCAAGGACCAGCTGACAGTAGGCTGGAAAAATATCATAAAAAGTATATACACACATACTGGTGTTATACTGCGACCAGCGATCGCCTCAGCCTGGATGTGCAGAGCTGGGGTGGCTTGGTCGGATTCCCTGACTAAAAATATTGATACCCTTGACAGGGACAGTATTTTATTGACTATAGAGCATTTAAAGGATGCATTTCTATATATGCGAGATGCACAGAGGGATATTTGCACTCTGGCATCATGAGTAAATGCGATGTCCATAACTGCCAAAAGATGTTATGGACACGACAGTGGTCAGGTGATGCAGATTCCAAACGGCACAAAGGTGTATTGCCGTATAAAGGAAGAGGAGTTATTTGGGGTCGGTCCATCGGACCTGGTGGCCACGGCAACTGCTGGAAAATCCACCGTTTTTTACCCTAAGTCACATCTCTGCAGAAAAAGACACCGTCTTTTCAGCCTCAGTCCTCTCGTCCCTATAAGATCATATCTGCCCAGGGATAGAGGAAAGGGAAGAAGACTGCAGCAGGCAGCCCATTCCCAGGAACAGAAGCGTTCCACCGCTTCTGACAAGTTCTCAGCATGGCGCTGAGACCGTACAGGACCCCTGGATCCTACAAGTAGTATCCCAGGGGTACAGATTGGAAGGTCGAGACGTTTCCCCTTCGCAGGCTCCTGAAGTCTGCTTTACCAAGGTCTCCCTCCGACAAGGAGGCAGTATGGGAAAAAATTCACAAGCTGTATTCCCAGCAGGTGATAACTAAATTACCCCTCCCACTACAAGAAAAGGGGTATTATTCCACACTATATTGTGGTACTGAAGCCAGAAGGCTAGGTGAGACTTATTCTAAAAATTTTTTTGAACACTTACAAAGGTTCAAATCAAGATGGAGTCACTCAGAGCAGTGATAACGAACCAGGAAGAAGAGGACTATATAGTGTCCCGGGACATCAGGGATGCTTACCTCTATGTCCCAAATTTGCCCTTCTCACTAAGGGTACCTCAGGTTCGTGGTGCAGAACTGTCACTATCAGTTTCAGACGCTGCCGTTTGGATTGTCCACGGCACCCCGGGTCTTTACCAAGGTAATGGCCGAAATGATGATTCTTCTTCGAAGAAAAGGCGTCTTAAGTATCCCTTACTTGGATGATCTCCTGATAAGGGCATAGTCCAGGGAACAGTTGGAGGTCGGAGTAGCACTATCTCGGATACTGCTACAACAGCACGGGTGGATTCTAAATATTCCAAAATCGCAGCTGATCCGACGACACGTCTGCTGTGCCTAGGGATGATTCTGGACACAGTCCAGAAGAAGGTGTTTCTCCCGGAAGAGAAAGCCAGGGAGTTATCCGAGCTAGTCAGGAACCTCCTAAAAACAGTGCATCATTGCACAAGGGTCCTGGTAAAAATGGTGGCTTCCTACGAAGCAATTCCATTCGGCAGATTTCACGCAAGAACTTTTCAGTGGGATCTGCTGGACAAATGGCCCGGATCGCATCTTCAGATGCATCAGCGGATAACCCTATATCCAAGGACAAGGGTGTCTCTCCTGTGGTGGTTATAGAGTGCTCATCTTCTAGAGGGCCGCAGATTCGGCATTCAGGATTGGATGCTGGTGACCACGGAGCCCAGCCCGAGAGGCTGGGGAGCAGTCACACAAGGAAAAAATTTCCAGGGAGTGTGATCAAGTCTGGAGACTTTTCTCCACATAAATATACTGGAGCTAAGGGTAAATTTATAATGCTCTAAGCTTAGCAAGACCTCTGCTTCAGGGTCAGCCGGTATTGATCCAGTGGGAAAAACATCACGGCAGTCGCCCACGTAAACAGACAGGGCGACACAAGAAGCAGGAGGGCAATGGCAAAAACTGCAAGGACCTTTCGCTGGGCGGAAAATCATGTGATAGCACTGTCAGCAGTGTTTCATCCCGGGAATGGAAACTGGGAAGCAGACTTCCTCAGCAGGCACGACCTCCACCCGGGAGAGTGGAAACTTCATCGGGAAGTTTTTTCCACATGATTGTAAACCGTTGGGAAATACCAAAGGTGGACATGATGGCGTCCCGTCTGAACAAAAAACGGGACAGGTATTGCGCCAGGTCAAGAGACCCTCAGGCAATAGCTGTGGACGTTCTGGTAACACCGTGGGTGTACCAGTCGGTGTATGTGTTCCCTCCTCTGCTTCTCATACCTAAGGTGCTGAGAATTATAAGACGTAGAGGAGTAAGAACTATACTCATGGCTCCGGATTGGCCAAGAAGGACTTGGTACCCGGAACTTCAAGTGATGCTTACAGAGGTCTTATGGCCTCTGCCGCTAAGAAGGGACTTGCTTCAGCAAGTACCATGTCTGTTCCAAGACTTACCGCAGCTGCGTTTGTCGGCATGGCGGTGGAAAGCCGGATCCTAAGGGAAAAAGGCATTCCGGAAGAGGTCATTCCTACCCTGGTCAAAGCCAGAAAGGAGGTGACCGCACAACATTATCACCACATGTGGCGAAAATATGTTGCGTGGTGTGAGGCCAGGAAGGCCCCACAAAGAAATTTCAACTCGGTCGTTTCCTGCATTTCCTGCAAACAGGAGTGTCTATGGGCCTCAAATTGGGGTCCATTAAGGTTCAAAATTCGGCCCTGTCGATTTTCTTCCAGAAAGAATTGGCTTCAGTTCCTGAAGTCCAGAAGTTTGTCAAGGGAGTATTGCATATACAACCCCCTTTTGTGCCTCCAGTGGCACTGTGGGATCTCAACGTAGTTCTGGGATTCCTCAAATCACATTGGTTTAAAACCAGTCAAATCTGTGGATTTGAAGCATCTCACATGAACAGTGACCATGCTCTTGGCCCTGGCCTGGACCAGGCGAGTGTCAAATTGGTGGTTTTTTCTCAAAAAAGCCCATATCTGTTTGTCCATTCGGACAGGGCAGAGCTGCGGACTCGTCCCCAGTTCTCTCCCTAAGGTGGTGTCAGTGTTTCACCTGAACCAGCTTATTGTGGTGCCTTGCACCTACTAGGGACTTGGAGGACTCCAAGTTGCTAGATGTTGTCAGGGCCCTGAAAATATGTTCCAGGACGGCTGGAGTCAGGAAAACTGACTTGCTGTTATCCTGTATGCACCCAACAAACTGGGTGCTCTTGCTTCTAAGCAGACTATTGCTAGTTGGATGTGTAATACAATTCAGCTTGCACATTCTGTGGCAGGCCTGCCACAGCCAAAATATGTAAATGCCCATTCCACAAGGAAGGTGGGCTCATCTTGGGCGGCTGCCCGAGGGGTCTCGGCTTTACAACTTTGCCGAGCAGCTACTTGGTCAGGGGCAAACACGTTTGCTAAATTCTACAAATTTGATACCCTGGCTAAGGAGGACCTGGAGTTCTCTCATTCGGTGCTGCAGAGTCATCCGCACTCTCCCGCCCGTTTGGGAGCTTTGGTATAATCCCCATGGTCCTTTCAGGAACCCCAGCATCCACTAGGACGATAGAGAAAATATGAATTTACTTACCGATAATTCTATTTCTCGGAGTCCGTAGTGGATGCTGGGCGCCCATCCCAAGTGCGGATTATCTGCAATACTTGTACATAGTTACAAAAATCGGGTTATTATTGTTGTGAGCCATCTTTTCAGAGGCTCCGCTGTTATCATACTGTTAACTGGGTTTAGATCACAAGTTGTACGGTGTGATTGGTGTGGCTGGTACGAGTCTTACCCGGGATTCAAAATTCCTCCCTTATTGTGTACGCTCGTCCGGGCACAGTACCTAACTGGCTTGGAGGAGGGTCATAGGGGGAGGAGCCAGTGCACACCACCTGATCGGAAAGCTTTACTTTTGTGCCCTGTCTCCTGCGGAGCCGCTATTCCCCATGGTCCTTTCAGGAACCCCAGCATCCACTACGGACTCCGAGAAATAGAATTATCGGTAAGTAAATTCTTATTTTATATCAGACAGCTGACCATCAATGGCAGTAACACGGGAGCTAAGCGGTGAGATCTTGTCCTCCAGTGTAGATGTTCGGGTCTCGACTTTCCCGACCCGTTCTCTCACTTTTTGGATATCATGATGGATTATGGTCAGGTCAGCCTGTACCTGGCCTATCTTGTCAGAGAGACGGGATTAACTAGCCGCCAGGGCTTCCAACACTTTTTGCAGCACATCATCAGAAGCATCACCAGAGCAGGATGAATGACTGGGGGACACCGGTGGAGGGGTATCCCCTCCCCCAGCCGGCGTCGCTGCACGCCTTCCAGGAGTATGCGAGTACTGGGCAAGCCGGGCTGCTGCAGATTTCTGATGATTTCTCACCATGTTTAGATATATTAGAATAAATCAGGATCGGTAGCTCAGTGAAGATCCAGCAGCAGCACAAAGACTGTAGGGCACAGGATAATATTAACGTGTGCACACACTTATAGCAGGAGGACTCAGTCACAGCACCTCATAGAACCATATAGCAGTCCAGAACAGATCCAGCAGAGCGTACAGCAGGGATCCAGAGAGAAGGAGCAGGACCCCTATATCATGTAGTTCACCCAGACAGCCCCAGGCTCCGTTGCACACAGGCAGCACAGTGGAGGAGAGGGGGGGTTGTGGGTGTCACAGCTCACAGCAGCGCTGGGACAGTGTAGGAGAGTGGAGAGCAGGCTCCGGCAGGCCAAGGTAGCAGTCCCTCGTGAGAGCGGGTCCCGCGCGGCGCACACTGCAAGGGCGCGCTGGAGAGCCGGGACCGGAAGTAACGGCGCCATCTTAGTAGGCCAGGGGAGAAGAAACGCGGCGCTCAGATCCCCAGCGGTTATCCCTCGTCCGGCGGCACTCCACAGCTGCCCGGCCTCTTCCCCCACCAGATAGGGTAAGTTGGGCTCGGGGGGACCCTTCTGGATGTTTCAAACGGATGAAAGGGAGTGGAGAGCACTCACGCCGAGCTGCTACTCCACGCCCCGCTAGGCCACGCCCCGCTCAAGTTCCATTTTACTCCTGATTTTAACTCCTGCTACATCTTGGTACACTTTTGGACTCCTGCTCCATTTTGGGACTTCGCACTACAGCACTTTAATTCCAAATCATCCTTCCAGCCATAATTGGACTCCACCTAAGGCTGATGCTACATCATGGGATCTATGCTTCAACATATCTGGTAAACCCATTGCATACCTAGTGACTGTTTACACGGGAAAGTGTCCTAGCCAAGTTTCCTGAACTATACAGGAGTACAGAAGTGGAACTTCTCTTGTATTGCAATATACATATACATCTCTGTTGGTAGCAATAATCCATGTACTGTTTATGATTTTTGCATCTGCATATTTCTTTTTCATCCACTAGGGGTCACTGGAGTACTCTTGGGATATGGACGGCTTCCACCGGAAGAAGGCACTGAATAAATTAATTTTGAGACTACTCCTCCCCTCCATATCCTCGAGCACCTCAGTGTTTTTTCTGTGCTCGACACAGTTAGAAGGCTGGTGGAGTTTGTCCACAAGTATTGGAATTTTTTTCCAAGTTTTGTTTTTTCTTTCAATAATTGCCACATCCTTTCCCCCCTTCTGAGAGGCGTGGGTCAGGGATAGTGGAAGCTGCTGAGAGCAGCTGTGAGTGTCGGACCTCTCTGTAAAGAGCTCCCTCACACCACGTGCAGGCTGCCTGCTAGAAGCTGGACGGAGCTTGAATAAGAAGCCCCGTCATAGACCTCGTTACTGTCCAGGTATGTTGGGTAGGGGCGGTCAGCTTACGCTGCCGCCCCACTATTGAGGGAATGTATTGGGGGACAGCCTGAGCACATTATCCAGCGCCGCATTCTAGATACATTGCCCGGAGCACGTGTGCATAGGCCGCTTCACGGCTCTATACAGTGCGCTCTCTGCTCCCGCTGACCGCCGCTCCCAGCACCTCAGCCGCCGATGAGTTCCCCGCTGCCTGGCTACACAGGTATAGGCCGCTCCACGGCTCTATGCTGTGTGTTCTCCCGCGACTCGGAGCGCGTGTGCATAGGCCGCTCCACGGCTCTATGCAGTACGCTCTCTGCTCCCGCTGACCGCCGCTCCCAGCGCCGCAGCAGCCGATGAGTTCCCCGCTGCCTTGGCTACACAGGTATAGGCCGCTCCACGGCCCTATGCTGTGTGTTCCACGGTGCCTCCGACCCGGTGCTGTACACGGAGTTCGTGGGGGTGGGGGGAGACACATTAGCAGTATTAGCAGTATTAAGCTTTGACTGTGTATTATACGGAAAACTTGGTATTTAACATACTTCATGTTTCTCCTGTCTGTTCCAGGGTTCCTATATTACATCTCTACTTAAGAGGGGTGTTAGGGGAATTTGGGAATCGGTTTTCTTATTGCTGGCGTGCACTGCACTTGCCTGATATATACAAAGAACCTTAGTGTTATTACTGAGTTGTGCAAACTGTCTGTGTGTAGTTTGTATTGTCTGTCTTCATAATGAGTAAGACACCAGCAAAATCTAAAACAATTTTCTTGTCATGTCTGTAAAAGTGTGTTGCCTGATGGATCTACCACATGTACAGTATGTGTTATTAATACAAATACGATTTCCACTCCAGAATTAAAGCCAGGTTCGTCTCCGGACCCTCCATGGGCTATGCTTGCAAATGTCTTAGCTGGTTTGCAATCAGAATTGGCCGCCTCTCGTGAAGAGCGGGAGGCGGCAAGATCTGAGTTTAAGAGGAGACCGCTTGAGTTACCAGAGGAGTCTCAATCTGGTCAAAAGTCCACCTTGGGTGGAAAGGATAAGTTTCCTTTTCCTAATTATTTGCCAGTTTCTGCGATGCTAGACCTCACTGAACATGAGTATGAGGAGGGCGAAATAGACCAACAGTCAGACAGTGACGATTTTGACAGCCCAGGCATTGATAATCTCATCAGAGCAGTGCGTCAGTCGCTGGAGTTTACGGAAACTGAGGAGCCTCTGACGAATGATGAAGTAGTCTTTACTAAACGACAGAGATCTCCGATGTGTTTTCCTGTTTCGGAATCTCTTAATAAAATGTTACTGGAAACACAGAAGAATCCGGATAAACGGTTTTCTATACCTCGTAGATTTAAATCGAGTTACCCGTTTCCAGAGTCCATGACAGCTACATGGGAGAACCCACCTTTGGTGGATTCGTCCGTATCTAAACTTACAAGGAAGTTAACCATACCAGTACCAACTGCTACTACGCTTAAAGACCCTGCAGATCGTAAAATAGAATCTATGCTAAAGTCCATGTATACAGCAGCAGGAGTGCTGCTGAGACCTGGGTTGGTTGGCATTTGGGTTACTAAAGCATTAATGGTATGGATAAAAGAGCTCAAGTCGGCTCTACAGGATGATCATCTTATACTTCTCGCGGATCAAATCTGGGAAGCTGCTGAATATCTATGTACAGCTTCTACTGACGTCTGCCAGCTTACTTCTCGCCTTTCTTCATCGCTAGTCACAGCACGACGAGCACTTTGGCTACGTTCTTGGCAAGCGGAGGCGGAGGTTAAAAAAGGTATAGAGGCATTACCTTACGGTGGCGAGAAGCTTTTCGGTCCTGAATTGGACAGATGGATTTCTGAGGCTACGGGAGGAAAGTCTGTGTTTCTTCCATCGCCTACAACTGTACCTAAACGGAAATATTCTGGTCCGGCGTTCAAATCCTTTAGAACTCAGCCCTTTCGTGGGCGGGGCACAGGAGCGGTCACGCTTGGTAGAAGAGGTCGGGGACGTGGTGCCCAACAATCCAATGCACGTCGTCAAGACGCTAAGACCACTAACAAGCCAGTGGCATGACGGGCTCCCAGCCCATCTCGGATCTCCAATTGTGGGAGCACGCCTTCAGAGCTTTCAGGGGGCGTGGCTTCAGACGTCCACAGATGGGTGGATCCGCAATTTAGTGTTAGAGGGTTACAAAATAGAGTTCGATTGTCTTCCGTCAAGGAGGTTTTTCAAGACAGGACTGCCTGTGTCGGACGACAAGAAGGCAGTTCTGCAGGTTGCCATTCAGTCTCTGCTGAATGCTGCAGTTGTGATTCCGGTCCCTGTGCAAGAACAGGGGCAGGGTTATTATTCCAGTCTGTTTGTGGTACCAAAGCCAGATGGCTCAGTCAGGCCAATATTGAACCTAAAGGGTCTCAATCAATACGTCACTTACTACAGATTCAAGATGGAATCTCTCAGGTCAGTAATTGCAGGTTTAGAGCCACAGGAATTCATGATTGCGCTGGATCTCAAAGATGCGTACTTACACATTCCGATTTGGCCACCTCATCAGAGTTTCTTAAGGTTTGCAATAAGACGAGACCACTACCAGTTTCAGGCTCTGCCGTTTGGCCTCTCATCAGCGCCTCGGGTATTCACCAAGGTGATGTCCGTGATAGCTCATCTCAGATCCCTAGGAGTAATAATTGTTCCGTATTTGGACGATCTACTCATCAAGGCTCCGTCTCAACAGATGCTTCTCCAGCATGCGTTGCTAACGTACAATGTACTAGTTCAGCACGGTTGGATAGTCAGTTTCAAGAAATCACATCTAATTCCGTCTCAACGACTTCAATTCCTAGGGATGATTTTCGATACAGTAAATCAAAAAATTTACCTACCACAACAGAAAGTTCAGGTCATTCGTCATCTGGTACAATTAGTGCTCAAGCCACGCACAGTCTCAGTACATTTGTGCATTCGCCTTTTAGGCACAATGGTGGCGGCTTTCGAAGCGCTTCAGTTCGGAAGATTTCACTCACGTCCTTTTCAACTGGAGGTGCTAGCACAGTGGTCGGGCTCACATCTGCAGATTCACCACAGGGTGAGATTGTCGCCACAGGTCAGGGTGTCTCTTCTCTGGTGGCTAAAGATACACAATCTATCTGCAGGGAGACGGTTCGGCGTCTGGAATTGGATAATTCTTACAACAGACGCGAGTCTCAGAGGTTGGGGAGCTGTAGTTCAGAGTTATCGGCTCCAGGGCCTCTGGGCAGATCACGAAAGATTGCTATCTATAAATGTCCTGGAACTCCGGGCGATTTACAATGCGCTAAGACAAGCAGTGCACATGTTTCGTTTTCAGACTGTTCAGGTGCAGTCAGACAATGCGACGGCGGTCGCATACATAAACAAACAAGGAGGAACGAGAAGCCGCATGGCAATGCGGGAAGTAGCTCGGATCCTCAGGTGGGCCGAATATCACCAGGTGATATTGTCGGCAGTGTTCATTCCGGGAGTGGACAACTGGGAGGCAGATTTTCTCAGTCGTCGGGATTTTCATCCAGGAGAGTGGGCATTAAATCCAGAAGTGTTTCAGATGTTGGTCCAGAGGTGGGGTTACCCTCAGGTGGATCTGATGGCATCCCGCCACAATCAAGTGTCACGATATGTGTCCAGAACGAGAGATCCAAAGGCAGTGGCGGTGGATGCTCTCACAGCCGCGTGGCCGTACAGCCTCGTGTACCTGTTTCCACCGTTTCCGCTGCTCTCGCTGTTACTAAAACGGATCAAGAGAGGGTCCGTCACAGTCATACTAATAGCGCCTCATTGGCCTCGGAGAACTTGGTTCTCGGATCTCCTCGGACTACTCGCAGACGATCCTTGGCCACTCCCACTACGTCCGGACCTGTTACAACAGGGTCCGTTCCTTTACCCCGATTTAGTGCGGCTGCGTTTGACGGGGTGGCTGTTGAAAAGGCCATCTTAAGAAGAGAGGGCATTCCTGAGTCTGTTATACCAACCATGGTACGAGCTAGGAAGCCGGTTACGGCAGCTCATTATTACAGAATCTGGCGTACTTATATAGGTTGGTGTGAAGCTCGGAAGTTTCCGACATCATCTTTCAAATTATCCCGTCTTTTGTTATTTCTACAGATGGGGTTAGATGGAGGACTACGTCTATCCACACTAAAGGTGCAGGTATCTGCATTGTCAATTTACTTTCAAAGGAAATTGGCTTTGTTGCCGTCGGTACATACGTTTCTGCAGGGTGTACTGAGAGTACAGCCTCCATTCATTCCACCTACAGCGCCATGGGACTTGAATCTGGTTTTAGATTTCTTACAGTCCTTTTACTTTGAACCCTTACAACAAGTGGATATTAAATTTCTCACTTGGAAAACGATTTTTCTTTTAGCCTTAGCTTCGGCAAGGCATGTTTCAGATTTAGGTGCCTTGTCGTGCAAGTCACCGTATTTAGTTTTTCATGATGACAGAGCGGAACTTCGGACGAATCCCGCTTTCCTACCAAAGGTAGTGTCGTCTTTTCACATCAATCAACCAATAGTAGTTCCGGTATTAACAGAAAATTCTGGAACGTTGGATGTGGTTCGCGCTTTACGCGTTTATGTATCCCGAACGTCTACAGTTCGTAAGACGGATACGTTGTTTGTTCTCTATGATGCGGCCAAGAGGGGTTGGCCAGCCTCTAAGCAGACCTTATCCAGATGGATTAGACTGACCATACGTCAGGCTTACCTTCATGCTAGGTTACAGCCACCTACATCAGTAACAGCTCATTCCACACGTTCTGTGGGAACGTCATGGGCAGCGAGTCGTGGGGCTTCTACGACACAGCTTTGCCGTGCGGCTACTTGGTCTTCAGTGCACACGTTTGTGCGCTTTTACAAGTTTGATACGTTTGCGGCACCAGCATCTAGCTTTGGCCGCCTGGTGTTACAGGTGCCAAACAGCTCTCCCGCCCACGGGGGAAACTTTGGTACATCCCAAGAGTACTCCAGTGACCCCTAGTGGATGAAAAAGAAAATAGGATTTTGGTACTTACCAGGTAAATCCTTTTCTTTGAATCCATAGGGGGCACTGGACGCCCACCCAGAGCAGTTTACCTGTTTTAGAGTAAGTTCAGTGGTTCTTATGGTAACACACTTTCACGACTGGTTTAAATTTAACAAATGTTAATCGGTTATGGTGTCAACTGTTTAGTTGTCAGTTACGTTATGTGTCAACTTTATTGTTGTCCGTGATGTTATATGTAATTCTCCTTTTGTCAATCTCTCTATCGATCCTGTTCGGCTCAGTAAAAAAACACTGAGGTGCTCGAGGATATGGAGGGGAGGAGTAGTCTCAAAATTAATTTATTCCGTGCCTTCTTCCGGTGGAAGCCGTCCATATCCCAAGAGTACTCCAGTGCCCCCTATGGATTCAAAGAAAAGGATTTACCTGGTAAGTACCAAAATCCTATTTTTAGAGAAGGAATTTTATTCTCTTAGTTATTTTAAATAATAAAATCAGATTTTATTATTTAAAATAATTATTATTCATTATTTATGTAATTCAGCCAGCGCTACTCGTCCTCAGGTATGTTCAAATCTCACCATGTAATCTGTCTATTGCTATCTGCACCTATGCAAATCATCTCTATTCCAAATGTATGTTCAAATCATTTGTTAGACAGTTTTGTGATTTATGCTTTTGTTTGTAATTTAAAATACCTGTGTTTCAAAGCTTGGTCAGTTTCACATATTTAAGGCTGACTGGGCTGGTGTTTGTTTAGTCAAACACTGTGTAATGTAACACCTTTGATTAGTGGGACATTTGCCTCAGCTGTAGTTGGGTCAATTTCCCATAGTATATCTGTAACTTCAACCATGCACAGCTGTGCATGTCAGCTGTGCGTTCCAATACTCAAAGCGTTCCTTTCTCTAAGCGTTTTGAGAATGAACAGTTAAAAAAACAGTTGAACAAACATTGAACAGCATCAAGAAAGAAATCTGGAACATTATGTGGCCTCTCCTCACCTCTGCCATGAGAACACCAGGACCAATGCCTACTACTTCTCTGTCCAAGAACATCATGACTGCCCCCGGCACTACCCCTCAAGCTGAGCAGGGAACTGAGGGACGTGCGCATCAGGACCAGACTTTGCTGGGTCAGTTCCATTGGACATTAGTGTGCACCCCACATTCTCACACCCACCCGCACTGCTCTCATGAGACCAGGACATTTTATCTTTTTCACAAAATAATGTTAGTACAGTTTTCCTGCAAATGTGTCTTTCTCTTCTCTTTCTTCTTACACGGTACTTCCACCCCACTGTGTGCAATTCCCGTAATGTGTACCTTCATTGGTTGCACACCCTGCCAGCAGTAACCTATACAGTGCGCCCCACATGGCTGCCTCGGATGGTTCCTCCGTGGGCGGGGTGTGCTTCATTTGGATCTTTCCATGCAGGGTATAGCATACTCCTACACACGTGTCAGTTCTCCCATAAATGCATTTGGCCCCTGTATGGCTCATCTCCCACTGTGTAACCGTGTAGTGCGCCCAACATGGCTGCCTTATCTGGTGCGCTTGTGGATGGGATGAAAAATGCGTGGACCTGATGTTTTTATTGGAACCCTACTCTGAACTTAAGGACTCTGCAATCTCCCCATTTTGTGTTCTCTTCTAGGGGTGGACTATTCCACCCTGGGTAATCCTACACAGTGCACCTAAGATGGCTGCCGCACCTGGTGCCTTGTGAGGGTGGAATACACAACCCCTGCAGGTTATTACCCAAAATGCCTGCACCAATCATGCATTATTCTTACTGTGTCTTTGTGTGGTTTATCTTTTGATGTAATACTTAAATCTTCTGTATTATGTGCATTGTGTGAGTTCTAGTTGGCGCCGCGGATGGCTGCCTCGGTGCTGCTCTGCCAAGCAGCCTTAGTTTTTAGTCTTAAATGTATAATATGTCTACTGTACAGTTGCATATGTGCAGTATGAACTCATATGTGTAATGTATGCTACGTTTTTCCTCCATGTTGCTGCTTGGCGATGCATTGTACCACAAAGAATTCCTAGTGTACGTGAGTACACCTGGCCAATAAAGCTGATTCTGATACCCACTTGTTTTCTTGTATTTGCTATGTATTAAGGGATTTTTGACCATCCCTATACCAGCTGCTGTTGACAACGCACTTGTAAATGTTTACTTTATCTCTCCTCAGGTACCCTGATGAACTTGCCTGGCACACAAACCTAAGCAGAAAGATCATCCGCAAGTCCCCAGAGCTTGAAAAGTTTCATCAATTTCTTGTTCATGAGACTGAGTCGGTAAGTAGTTGCATTTCATCAGATACATGAACTTGTTTTACACTACTGTGTTTCTGTTTTAATGAATTGTACAGCAGTGATTTTGCACAAATCTAATTACAGCACTTTATGTGAACATGGTTTATGGAAAAATTTGTCGTGTCTTCTCAACAAGTAGCCTTATTTAGGGTTTATTGGGTTCACTGTTATTTTGGCCTCTGATTACCTCTCTTGCACTCAGCACAGCTCTGTATGTTGCTGTAGGACAATAATAAAGGAATGGTCTAGTGTTCTGTTTCTATTTTTAATTGAATCCTTATGTTACTGTCCCACGATCATCCGCATGTGTACAAAAACTAATCTCTCCCACTGTATATGGTACAAAGGCCCTCATTCCGAGTTGTTCGCTCGCTAGCTGCTTTTAGCAGCCGTGCAAACGCTAAGCCACCGCCTACTGGGAGTGTATGTTAGCTTAGCAGAAGTGCGAACGAAAGGATCGCAGAGCGGCTACAAAATAATTTTGTGCAACTTCAGAGTAGCTCCAGACCTACTCCTAGCTTGCGATCACTGCAGACTATTTAGTTTCTGTTTTGACGTCACAAACACGCCCTGCGTTCGGCCAGCCACGCCTATGTTTTACCAGCCACGCCTGCGTTTTTATCTGGCACGCCTGCATTTTTTCACTCCCTGAAAAAGGTCAGTTGACACTCAGAAACACCCACTTCCTGTCAATCACTCTGCGGCCAGCAGTGAGACTGAAAAGTTTCTCTAGACCTTGTGTGAAACTACATTGTTCGTTGTAATAGTACGATGCGCGTGCACATTGCGCCGCATGCGCAGAACTGCCGTTTTTTTGCCTGATCGCTGCGCTGCGAACAAAAGCAGCCAGCGGTCAACTCGGAATGACCACCAAAGATGGGGGCACCCTTTTTTAAATAGACTGCGCCTCCTTTTTTAAATGATGTTGGCCCATTCTAGTATTAGGGGGGGTTTATCGCAGGTCAACTTTTTGCACCTGTCGCACGAAAGTTGCAGCTTATTAGGTATGCGTACTCCCATTTTTTCGCACCTATCCTGTTCTTTAGTCTCAAACACAGGGTTTACATGATAATTCCAGCCGGCAAAATAAGTATAGGAAAAAAGGAGGAAATCTGCCTGTACCCCGAAACCAGCTAAACTAATATAGGAGCTCGTTATAGAAGTCTGTTAGTGGCCATAATAAAACTATTTGGTGTACTAAAATTGGGTCAAATGGCTGTTAAATGCATTATTTTAAAAATGTGAAAATGATAGAAAGTGATTTTTTTTTTCTCCCCCTGCAATTAAGTGCCCTCATTAAATTAAGGGTATTTAAGATGCATATAAGTATATTTTTTTATAAAAGAATAAATAAAAAGACTAATGGTAGTTTTCTGAGAATGCAAAGCATTTTGAAAAAAAAACCCCAAAACCCCAATTTATAATTTGCATGGTACCGCTTTAAGAAAAAGAAATCTGGTATTGATGCTGGAATGTAAAAAAAATACAACTCCAGCAGTAAAGGGGTTACATTATACAGACTTGCTATAAGACTGGTTTTCAATGCTCCAAAATGTGTATTTAATTAGTTAATTAATTAAGTAAGGGTTGGGGTGAAAAAACAGCTTTTTGCATTAATGTGTTTTGTTTTAATGCTTTCTTTCTGCTGCGGGGTACACTAGGCTCTACAGGGAATGTCATTGGGGGGTGTAGAGTAGGATCTTGATCCGAGGCAAAAAAGCTTTGACTGTTCCCAGAATGCATAGCACTGCCTCCTCTATAACCCTGCCTCCGTGCACTGGAGCTCAGTTTTGTAGTTGGTGCCATGCAGTGCAGGCATACAACAGGTGGGCTGCTCCAGCAGCCCTCAGAAGACCTTTAAGTGAAAAATGAACACTTCAAGGCTGCAGCAGAGACACTGTGAGTGTTAGATGTCAGTCAGACATCTCCTGCTGCAGCTCCATTACCTTCCGCGCCCAGGTTGCCGGGTACTTACAGCGGAGGCTCCGGTTTTCTTCAGTTAGGCACACACACCACCGCAGCTCTCCAGGATCGTGTGGCCACATTCAGGGAGGAGGTAAGTGGGTGCCCCAGGCGGGACCCGCTGTAAACCGCGATCCGGCGCGGCCGGTAGGAGGCCAGCCGCTCGCGCTGGTGCGGACACTGTGGCAGTACAGGGACCCCACTAGACCACCAGGGCAAGGTCACAGGTCGGATTCTCATAAAAATCCGTTTACAAAGGCCCACAGTACCCGGTGGTGAAGTCCAGCAAGGGGATAAGGCTCTGACCTGTTGCCCCTCCCCCAGCCTATTGGGCGCCATTTAGAGTAAATGTTCCCGCCCTGGAGCTGCATATCTCTCACTCCCTGTCAGCATTTGGGCGCCATTAAGGCTAGCTAAGCTGATCCTGGGACTGTTTGGGCAAATCCTCCTCTGTAAAGCCGCCTGCATGTTAGCGCTGTGCATTTTACAGGACACTTAAGTATTCTACATGTCTGTTAACAGTGTTAGTTAAAAAAAAAAGTGCATTTAGTCAAAGTTATTTAGTACAAGTACCCTGTGATATACATCCAGTCTTTACTGTGCATTGTTTTATCTGTTGAGTGTATAGCTATACTTAGTATTACTCTGTATTGCTAGTCCAGTGCAGTTTTATTGCTTGTCATAATTTCTGCATTGTACAATGTGACTGTGTGTGTGCATATAGCTGCTGTGTGACCTCCATTTCGTGTATCTCACTCAGATTGCTATCCCTATATTCTGTAACCTGAGGGGGCTAAGTGTTTCAGGATTATTGCTTAATATAGGTGTTTCACAAGATATACTTATTGTGTATTTTTCTCTGTGATTCTTAGTCACCATATACCTCTGGAACTCTGTTTGTACTACACAGGGGGTTCTTGTCAGGTGTTGTGCTACTGATATTGTACTGGGTTGCCTTGAATTGAGCTTTCAGATATGTCCGCTATAAGAGGCGACTGAGCTGGGGTTGATCCCACATTGCGTGGTGGTGACGCGGCAGACACATTAGAAAACATTGCAGCAGAGGGTTCAGGTTCTGGGAGTTCCCTACCCCCCAGTGGGACCGTAGCAACGGGGGTGCATAATGACCCACATTGGGCTACTTTCTCCACGTTCGTGAATACTCTGGTAACTAGACTTACGGCCCCTATGGGACCTCCTGTGCCGGTGCAACCGCTTATGGTCCCTGCGGTTAATACCCCATGGGCAGATCAACTGTCCACTCCGTTACAGCAATTGAACCAGTCACTGACTAAAGAGAATTCTCACCCTCGCCCACCTAAGACAAAGGGTTCCTCTAAGCGGGCTTTTACTTCCTCACAATCTACCAACGTCCCAGACACCTCGTCTGATGAGGATGACATATATACTGAGCCCACAGACGCTGATCATTCTGATGGGGAATCTGTTTCACAGATGGATGTTCCTGACTTTTTGGAGGCTATCAGGATGATTCTTCAAATTACTGATGACCCAGAGCCTGATACTGCCCCTAAGAAACCGGACAGATTTAAACGTCAGAAAGTGGTTAAGCAAGTTTTACCTCACTCTGACCATTTTAGTTGGGAAAATCCAGGAAAGAAATTCACATCTCACAAGAAGATGCTGGCTCGCTACCCCCTCACAGCGGAGCTAAGTAAAAATTGGGAGACACTCCTGCCAGTGGTTTCGCAAGTGGCGCGGCTGGTGGTGTCTTCAGCTCTGCCTGTTACTACCGTCACGTCTCTGAAAGAACCAATGGATAAGCGTGTGGAGGGTTGTTTAAAGGCTATTTACACCATAGCAGGTGCTGCGCATCGGCCCACCATTGCTTTCGAAGGTTACGCCGTATCCTTCAAGAATCGTCCCCCTCATCGATTTTGACTGACAGACGTCCCTTCGGATCAGTTGAAGGCCAAAACTATTAATTTGGTGGTACAGTCCCTCCTGGACACAGGAGTGGTAGTACAGGAACCTCTGGCTCAGAGAGGCAAGGGTACTATTCACCGCTGTTTCTAGTCCCGAAACCGAATGGGTCCTCTCGGCCCATACTCAACATCAAGTCCTTGAACAAATTTGTGAAGGTCTGAAAGTTTCTTATGGAAAATCTTCGCTCTATTGTTCTGGCCTTGGAACCTGGGGATTATATGGTCTCCCTGGACATACAGGATGCTTACCTGCATATTCCCATTGCAATGTCGCATCAGCAGTACCTGAGGTTTGCGGTTGGCAACCTCCATTACCAGTTTCAGGCGTTACCTTTTGGTTTGACCACGGCTCCGCGAGTTTTCAGCAAGGTCATGGCTGTAATGACGGCTGGTCTCCGCTGTCAAGGGGTCAGGATCCTGCCTTATCTGGACGACTCGTTGATCCTGGCAAATTCCCCAGAAATTCTCCCACACCATCTGGATCTGACGCTCCAGTTTCTGCAAGCCCACGGGTGGCTCATCAACAGGAAGAAATCTTCCCTGGTCCCTGCTCAGAGCATGGTGCACCTGGGGGCGTTGTTAGACACTCACAATCAGCGGTTGTTCTGGTCTCAGGAGAAAGTCTTGAAACTTCAGGACAGGATGCTATGCTTCCTATCTCGACAAGTGTCGATACATTCGGTGATGCAAGTTCTAGGTCTCATGGTGTCTGCTTTCAACATGCAGTACGCTCAATTCCATTCCTGCCCGCTACAGAAATTGATTCTTGCCAAGTGGGACGGCCTGCCTCACCGGATCAGTTCTCACATGATCTCCTTGTCTCCGGAGGCCCGTCTGTCACTGAGCTGGTGGCTTCAGGACCAACGATTGAGCAGGGGTCGTCCCTTCTGGATCTCCAACTAGGTCCTTCTGACAACGGATGCCAGTCTGAGAGGTTGGGGCACAGTGTTGGAGCAACACTCCCTTCAGGGTCCGTGGACCATGGAGGAGTCTCTCCTCCCGATAAACATTCTGGAACTGCGGGCGGTGTTCAGTGCTCTGAACTTGGCCCAGCATTTAATACAGAACAGACCTGTTCAAGTACAATCGGACAGCAGCACCATGGTGGCGTACATAAATCATCAAGGCGGCACTTGCAGCCGCGTGGCAATGAGAGAAGTTTGAAGAATTCTTCAGTGGGCAGAACGCCATCTGCCAGCCATATCGGCAGTGTTTATTCTGGGGGTCCTAAACTGGGAAGCGGACGTCCTCAGTCATCGGGACGATTACGCCGGAGAGTGGAGCCTCCATCCATAAGTATTTCAACTCCTAGTGGACAAGTGGGGCTCCCAGATGTGGACCTGATGGGGTCTCGACACAATCACAAGGTTCTGGTCTTTGGAGCAAGGACAAGGAATCCTCGAGCAGCGTTCGTGGACGCACTGGCAATTCCATGGAACTTTTGGCTGCCATACGTGCGTCTCCTGCCCAGAGTAATCAGGAAGTTCAAGCAAGAAGGAGGAATCCTACTTCTGATCGCTCCAGCGTGGCCCAGACTGCACTGGTTCTCAGACGTTCAGGGTCTATCGTTAGAACGTCCTCTTCTGCTTTCACAGCGACCAGACCTCACTAGTTCAGGGCCCTTGTGTCTACCAGGATCTGGCCCGGCTGGCTTTGACGACGTGGCTCTTGAAGCTTCCGTCTTGAGGGCCAAAGGATTTTCTGAGGCGGTCATTCAAACTATGTTGAAGGCCCGGAAACCGGCTTCTGCTCGGATTTATCATAGGGTCTGGAATTCTTACTTTGCTTGGTGTGCCACTAACAATTATGACGCTTACAAGTTTAGTACGGCGAAGCTTTTGGCCTTTCTACAACAGGGCCTTGACTTGGGCCTTCGTCTGGCCTCCATCAAGGTTCATATTTCTGCCTTGTCGGTTTGGTTCCAGAGAAAAATTGTGACTTTACCTGATGTTCATACGTTCACTTTACCTGATGTTCATGCAGGTGTGTTGCGGATTCAACCTCCTTATGTCCCGCCAGTGGCTCCTAGGGACTTGTCGTGGTTTTGTAGGCGTTTCAAGAGTCTCCATTTGAGCCTCTTGAATCTGCAGACCTTAAGTGGCTTTCTCTTAAGGTATTGTTTCTGCTGGCTATTACCTCTGCCAGACGGGTGTCTGATCTGGGTGCCTTGTCTTGTAGGTCCCTATATCTGATTTTTCACCGTGACCGGGCAGTTTTTAGGACACTTCCTGGCTACTTACCTAAGGTGGTGTCTTCTTTCCACCTTAATCAGGAGATCGTGGTTCCGGCTTTTGCCTCTCCTCCTGAATTGTCTTCCAATGAGCGGTCTTTGGATGTGGTACGGGCTCTCCGTATCTAGGTTAAGCGAACTGCATCCCTTCGGAAGTCTGATTCTCTCTTTGTTCTGTTTGGTTTTCACAAACGTAGCTGGCCTGCTCACAATCAGACCCTGGCCAGATTGATTAGAATGATGATTGCACATGCTTATGTACAGGCTAGCCTTCCAGCTCCTGCTACCATCAAGGCCCATTCTACTCGGTCTGTTGGACCTTTTTGGGCGGCCTGCCGTGGTGCGACCCTTGAACAATTGTGCAAGGCGGCTGCCTGGTCCTCGGTGAACACGTTTATAAGGTTCTATGCCTTTGATACTTCCGCCTCCCAGAATGCTTCTTTAGGGCGCTGGGTTCTTGTACCCGCTACAGTGCTCCCATAAGGAACTGCTTTAGGACATCCCTAATGTCATTCCCTGTGGAGCCCAGTGTACCCCGCAGCAGAAAACGAGATTTATGGTAAGAACTTAACTTAACCGTTGGTAAATCTTTTTGCGAGGTACACTGGGCTTCACAAGGCGCCCACCCTAACGCACTTAGCTTCTTTGGGATGGTATGGCATGGCATTAGCCACTGACACTTTTCTCTTTTCGTGAGAATGTGGTGTATGTGGCTACTAACGGTTGTCATCTCTTTTACCTGCTACTGCATTGGACTGGTTAACAAAAACTGAGCGCCTGTGCACTGAGGCAGGGTTATAGAGGAGGCGGCGCTATGCATTCTGGGAACAGTCAAAGCTTTAAGCCTGTTGGTGCCTCGGATCAAGATCTTACTCTACACCCCCCAGTGGCATTCCCTGTGGAGCCCAGTGTACCTCGCAGAAAGATTTAATAACTAAGTTCTCACCATAAATCTCGTTATCATAAACAGTCCAGTTATTAGGCTTTGATATGGTATTTTTAACTGCCTATCCTGAAAAAAAAATATCTATCCTCTCCTATAGGATTGTTAGTGGGGGAGCTTGTGGAGTCTTAAGGGGTGTACACACCCAGAGATGTGTGCTGAGCGATGTTATTAGACTACTCCGCACACTCAGTGCAATGTGTGCTGTGCAAGGGGGGTGGGTGCTCACTTCATATAGCGCTGAAGTGAGCGACCTGCTAGATTGAGCCTGCGTGCAGCCCCGCGCATCGCTAACGCTGTGGGGCATACACATGAGAGATCCGTGCTCAACTTCTAAGCAATCTAGTCATATTAGATTTCAAGCACAGATCTCTCCGTGTGTACTCCCCTATAGCAGATGCTAGGCAGATTTAATACCTCTCTGATCTGGTTTACCCTCGCTATCTTTGTTATGTGTGTGTTCAGCTCACTCAAATGATGACCACAAGAATGTGTGTATGTATGTATGTATGTATATATATATATATATATATATATATTTATTTTGTTTATATGTTGCAGGGGAGCTACTTTTGCCACCTGTAAGCTACACACAGGGTCCTGGGGGGGTGGATGGGTAGTGTGGATGGACCGGGTTCCTATCCATTTGGCCCAGACCAGATCTTATAGGCTTCTTAGCCCAAGAAGCTGCTTCATCAGCCAGCACCTGGGTGCTGGGTTTAAAGCAGAGTCTCTCCCATGAGTCAGCTTTCCTGAAGGCAGTTGGTGTCCAGGTGATAGGCCTGCTAAGGACAGTGGGATCCGGAAGTCTGGGCCACTAGTGTTAGGATGCCGGGACCTGAAGGGTTCATTATTAAGTAAGAGGGAGTGAGGCAGGGCCCAACCTCCCTGGTAGTTTATACTAAAGACAGTGATCTTTGTTTTATGTATATCTTTGTTTTTGAGCTACCTGAATAAAAGGTACCGTATATACTCGAGTATAAGTCGACCCGAATATAAGCCGAGGCACCTAATTCTACCACAAAAACCTGGGAAAACTTATTGACTTGAGTATAAGCCTAGGGTGGGAAATGCAGCTCTAGCCATACACAGCCCTCAGTGCCAGATATGCCCCCACAGTGCCAGATATGCCCTCATGCTGCCAAATATGCCCCACAGTGCCAGATATGCCCTCATGCTGCCAAATATGCCCCACAGTGCCAGATATGCCCTCATGCTGCCAAATATGCCCCACAGTGCCAGATATGCCCTCATGCTGCCACATATGTCCCTCATGCTGCCACATATGTCCCTCATGCTGCCACATATGTCCCTCATGCTGCCACATATGCCCCTCATGCTGCCACATATGCCCCTCATGCTGCCACATATGCCCCTCATGCTGCCACATATGCCCCTCATGCTGCCACATATGCCCCTCACGCTGCCACATATGCCCCTCACTGCTGCCAGTTGTGCCCTCAATGCTGCCACATATGTCCCTCAATGCTGCCACATATGTCCCTCAATGCTGCCAGTTGTGCCCTCATGCTGCCAGATATGCCCCACAGTGCTGTTACTTACCCCTCCTTCGATCCCGCGCTGTCTTCTGGAGGGACACGAAGCACACAGCACGCGCCTCTCCTGTGTCCCTCCTACATCTTCGGCGGCCGCTGCGGGTCTATTAAAGGAAGTGCCGGTTCGTGATCAGAGGTCACGAACGGGTACTTCCTTTAATAGAACCACCGGAGATGCAGGAGGGACACAGGAGAGCCGCGCGCTGTGCACTCAGTGTCCCTCCTTCACACTGCTCTGCCTCTGCCTGTCACTGACTCGAGTATAAGCCGAGGTGGCTTTTTCAGCACAAAAAAAAGTGCTGAAAAAGTCGGCTTATACTCGAGTATATACGGTATTTGTTGTTTTTGCACAAGCTTGGAGTCGGTCGTTGGTGGATTTTTGTAGCAGAGCACATTCTAGCAAGTCTCCTGTTACAAATGGCACCCAACGTGGGTCCCTTCTGCTAGTCGTGTCACACATGGCAGAGGACCCAACAGCTGCAAGGTAGTGGCATACATACCAGCGAGCTGCAGACCAAACTGAACTTGTGGACATCAGTACCAGACCAAGGGTGTTGTGAGTAGTGGTTAAAACCAACCCTACGGGGTAAAAATTATATGTTATGTTTAAATTGAATGTGTTTAATTTTGATGCAAAAGTTTGCATTTGCAGCAAAGAGGTTAAACAGGGTGCATGGCCTGTTCTGTCTCTTATGCTTTGCACCATTCATTGAAAGTAGCTGTGCTGATTTGCTCTAAGGGGTTGCAAGCAGCTGATTGATAATTTCTGATTGAATTTCTTGTCCAAGCTTATTTTTACCCGTGCCTGCAACATCTGGTAATGGGAGTCTGGTGTCCCTGTTAATTAGCTCATTAAGACCAATCAAGCAAAGTTGAAACCTTTTATAACAGGGTGAATAAAGATTTTCAGATATACAGCATATTCTGAAGTGTCTCTTCAAATGGGTAACAAAAAGAGAATTCATGCTAAAAAAAACAAAAGGGGTGACAGCTCGAAAACCTCAGGTCAGGAACTTATGTGACCCTATTAAAGCCCCACAGTTGGAGAGTGAAGTGGAGTGCTTATTAGGGAGCAATCCTGATCTTGGAAGGTTTTAGCATGGAACCTTTTTTTTTTTTGGTGCTCCATGGTAAGTGACCTTGAAAGCAATGTCCAATTAAAGGAATAGGATCTAGAAGAGCTTAAGGAAAAATGTGATTTCCTTCAAGAGCAGGTGAACACCTTAACGCAAAAACTGGAGGAGAAGCAATCTCTTTTGTCTGACTCTCTGACCAAATTGGGAAGGAGTAGAGAAGAGATTGCCAAGCTCTCAGGCCAGGTGTCAGAGTTGCGGAAAACCTTGGCAAAGGCTAAACCCAGATCTGAAAACTTTGTAGTACATAGCCAACGACTATTAGAGGAAATCTCCTGTGACCAGACACGATATGGGAGTTTGGTGCTGCCCAATAAGGCTCTGTCGCAAGACTGGGCGGAGCTTCAGGAGGAGGTTTCTCAGCTAAAACCATTGGTTATGCCTAGTTTCAGTTCAGAGACAGGCGTAGCTACACCAGTTGCTGAAGACGTTATGCCAAATGTTGGGTCAGAGACATCAGCCGTAGTGGAGATGCCATCTTCGGGGGAAATGATGCCAACGGTGGTGCAGGCTGCGGAAGAATTGTACCATACTATATTGGAAGCCAGCTATACTGGATTCCCTGTTACATCCAGAAGGAACAGGAAAGTTGAGCCAGAGCTGCCAGTGCCTAAGGCCCGGAAGTCTCCCTGCTATGCCACTAGTAAGGCCATCTGCCTGGAAAGTGGAAATGAGGGCTTTTCCTCAGAGGTAGAGCTTTTACAGGCACTAATGTCCATTCAGTTGGTATTGCCGTTCCAGAGCATGGTGGAGGCTGCAGCCATTATTGCGCAGCGCACCGTAAATCCACGGGAATTTTGCAAGCAGCAAGAGAGCCACATCAGATGGCAGTGTTTTGTTATTAACCCCTAGGACGGCAGTGAGAAGTTCCTCCGAAGCAGGGACCACCTCATTCTCTGGAAAAAGAATGTCGTAGTAGCTTGGGTGAAGAGTGGAACAAAGCCCTGAGTTCAGTGAAACCTGTTCAAGATGGAGCATGGCAGCCACAGGGGCTCACAGAAGATGTGTTTATGGAGACACGAGATGAGGATGTGGGATTCCCGGCTGATCCTCGGTGGATGGGGAGTGAGGAGGAAGTGGTAATGGAGCTGGGAGAGGTTTACTTGATTTCAAGTGATCATCCACCTCCAGAACAAGAATCCTCTAATCTGCTGGATATGTGGCAGAATGATGAACCCCAGGTATCTACCTCAGAGGAATCTGTGCAGAGTCCCATTTCTGAGGTTGCTCTACCCAGGGAGAGTTCTCTATATGAGACACGAGAGATGGAAACTTTGAGGGGAGAGTTCCGAAAGCTGGCCCTAAGTAACAGCCAACTAAAAGAAGTAGTGAAGGAGATTCCTGAACTACGGAGTCGAATAAGACACCTGGACAAGAGAATCAAAATGGGTTATGTGCCGGTCATAGAACAGCAAGAGTCGGTGACTAAGGTCAAAGATGGGAGATCAGAGGACGAAGCAGTCACGTTAATGAAGGAAATGTTACCAAAGCTGGAAAGACTGAAGGAAGCACTAAAAGTTCAACAAATTAAAGGACTTTCTGAGACTCTGGACCAGTGCCTCACTATGAAGGAAAGGGTGGGGGCAAAGTTGAACCATGACCTCAGAATAATTAAAGTCAGGGCAGAGACTAGGTGTTACCGGTGCCAAGAGCTTGGCCATAAAAGGTGGAATTGTCCCATATAGGCCAAGACCAGTGAGGGCCGGGGTGACTACTAGGCCCAGAGTGAACTTAAATACCTTCCCCAGTCCAGAGTTGGTTAATGTCAGGTGTCACAAACACCCAGAAAAGAGTAAAGCGACTTCCTCAGTAGCCAGTAAATCCGAGCCTGATAAGCGAATAAGGTAAACATCCCTAAAGGTGGAAAGGTGAAGAGAAGGGGAAGTTTAGTGGGCAACAGGAAGTTGTCCATTAAAACGACCACTTCGGCCACTATGCCAAAGTGCAGGGAAAGGGAAGGTGGCACAGTGGAGTCGTGCCACCAGCCTTTAATGGAAATAGATTCCAAGGCCAGTTAAAAGGGCCTCTGACGTGTACTTGGGAGAGGAACTTGGGACCCAGGTGTATGGGCCCAAGTTATGCCCCAAAGATTTGTCAGCCCAAAATAATTGGCGAAGGTGAAACCTTGCCAATGTCACATGCCGCTTTTCTGAGCCACGAAAAGCTGAGGGAAAGGTTATGTGGCAGGAGAGGTTCTTTTCCACCTGTAAGCTACACACAGGGTCCTGGGGGTGGATGGGAAGTGTGGATGGACTGGGTGCTGGGTTAAAGCAGAGTTTCTCCCATGAGTCAGCTCTCCTGAAGGCAGTTAGTATCCAGGTGATGGGCCTGCTAGGGACAGTGGGATCCCGAGGGCTGGGCCACTAGTGTTAGGATGCCTGGACCTGAAGGGTTCCTTATTAAGTAAGAGGGAGTGAGGCAGGGCCTTACCTCCCTGGTAGTTTATACTAAAGACTGATCTTTGTTTTATGTATATCTTTGTTTTTGAGCTACCTGGATAAAAGGTATTGTTTGAGCGCAAGCCTGGAGTCGGTCGTTGGTGGATTTTTGTAGCGGAGAACATTCTAGCAAGTCTCCTGTTACAAAGAAAAAAAATAAAAAATAAAAAAATATATATATATATATTATATAAAGTCACTTTGCCATGCCAGTAGTGACAGAATAACAAAATAAATGTAACCCTCCCCCCCTCCCCCATGAAAACCCATTTGGTATAAACCAGCCAACCCTGATTAAATAATTTATATTTTAATGCGTGTTTTTTTTGTTTTGTTTGTTTCTCAGGGTATGGATCGTTGGGTCGACACAACTTAGGTCGACAGTCATTAGGTCGACCACTGAAGGTTGACATGGGCATTAGGTCGACATGCATTAGGTTGACATGGGCATTAGGTCGACATACACTAGGCTGACATGAGCATTAGGTCGACCTGCACTAGTTTGATATGGGCATTAGATCGACATGCACTAGGTTTACATGGACATTAGGTCGACGTGCACTAGGTTGACATGGGCATTAGGTCGACATGCACTAGGTTTACATGGGCATTAGGTCGACGTGCACTAGGTTGACATGGGCATTAGGTCGACGTGCACTTGGTTGACATGGGCATTAGGTCGACGTGCACTTGGTTGACATGGGCATTAGGTCGACAGGTGAAAAGTTCGACATGAGTTTTTGGACTTTTTGGTGTTGTTTTCCCCGTAATGTGACGGGGAACCCCAATTAATGCACGGTGTCCCCTCGCATGGCGAGTGCTTCGGGCAAGGTTACTGTACCCTATTATAGTCCACGTGGATCGTCAAGTATGAAAAAGTCCAAGAATTGAAAAAAATGGGAAAAACTCATGTTGACCTTTTGACCTGTCGACCTAGTGCACGTCGACCTAATGCTCATGTCGACCTTCAGTGGTTGACCTAATGACTATCTACCTAAGTTGTGTCGACCTAATGACAGTATCCCGTTTCTCAAAGCAATGGTTTGACCATTTTTCTCTTTAAAGAAAAAAATAGCTTAATATCATTTGCTACAATCTTTGCCTATTTGAACTCTTTTTGTGCTGTAGCTGATTTATTTTACTTAAAAAGCAATGTGTCAATTATCACGTTAACCTATGCAATACATTTTCACTGCTAAACAAGGTCTCTCCAGTTCATTGAGCATTTGTAGTTCAAATATAGTTTTCTTAACCTAATTAAGATTGTTCAAAAATGATAGTTTGCATTAAGATAATGGTGCTTATTCTGTTACTCACTGATGTTTTCCAGGGCAATATCAGTCGTCAAGAGGCAGTCAGTATGATCCCACCTGTTCTTCTAAATGTCCAGCCACATCACAAGGTGAGATACCGTTCAACTATATCACACACTGACTTGAAAACTATTCAACACCCCTAAAAGACAACAGTTTTGACTAATATACAGTATACGTTGTTTCAGACAATATACTATTTGATTTTATTAAGTGATTTTGAAACTCCTTCATTCTTTGTTTGCACAATAAATAAAACCTGCTGCTTGCATAAATATTCAATCTCTGCAGTCTAGTACATGGGCCTTTTGCTGCTGTAACAGTTTTTTTTTTCATGTACTGCCACAGATTCTTAATTGGTTTGAGTTCTGTACTTTGGCATGTTATTTTGGAACATTCTCTTTTGCTCAACCTCGCCAGTGTTAATATGTTTTGTGCTTGAGATCCTTTCCCTGCTGAAAGGTGAACTTTTTCCCTAACTTTAGGTTTCTAGCCCAAAATTTCCTAAATTTAGGTTTCTAGCCCACTGAAACGGGTGGTTTTGCAATGTCTCCTTGTATCTTGCACCATCCAGTAGTAATTCAATATTTTTTTATTTATTTGACACTTTCACTGTTGGGATAATGTTTGTGGAGGAATAGTCTGTGTTAAATTTGCGCCTAATATATATAGCATTTTAAATTGACGACAAAAAATGTATTTCTCTGACGTCCTAGTGGATGCTGGGAACTCCGTAAGGACCATGGGGAATAGACGGCTCCGCAGGAGACTGGGCACATCTAAAGAAAGATTTAGGACTATCTGGTGTGCACTGGCTCCTCCCCCTACGACCCTCCTCCAAGCCTCAGTTAGATTTCTGTGCCCGGCTGAGCTGGATGCACACTAGGGGCTCTCCTGAGCTCCTAGAAAGAAAGTATAATTTAGGTTTTTTATTTTACCAGTGAGACCTGCTGGCAACAGGCTCACTGCACCGAGGGACTAAGGGGAGAAGAAGCGAACCTACCTAAGTGGTGGTAGCTTGTGTTTCTAAGGCTACTGGACACCATTAGCTCCAGAGGGATCGCACACAGGACCCGACCTCGTCGTCCGTTCCCGGAGCCGCGCCGCCGTCCCCCTTACAGAGCCAGAAGCAAGAAGGTCCGGAAAATCGGCGGCTGAAGACTTCTGTCTTCTCCAAGGTAGCGCACAGCACTGCAGCTGTGCGCCATTGCTCCTCATGCACACCACACACTGCGGTCACTGGTGGGTGCAGGGCGCTGGGGGGGGGCGCCCTGAGCAGCAATAAATAACACCTTGGCTGGCAAACTGACACCATATATAGCCCCAGAGGCTATATAGGTGTATATTAACCCCTGCCAGAAATTTTAAAATAGCGGGAGAAAGCCCGCCGAAAAAGGGGCAGAGCCATCTCCCTCAGCACACTGGCGCCATTTTCCCTCACAGCTCCGCTGGAAGGATCGCTCCCTGGCTCTCCCCTGCAGTCCTGCACTACAGAAAGGGTAAAAAAGAGAGGGGGGGCACAAATTTAGGCGCAGTATAATATATATATATATGCAGCTATAAGGGGAAAACACTCTTTATAGGTGATATCCCTGTGGTATATAGCGCTCTGGTGTGTGCTGGCATACTCTCCCTCTGTCTCCCCAAAGGGCTTTGTGGGGTCCTGTCCTCTGTCAGAGCATTCCCTGTGTGTGTGCTGTGTGTCGGTACTGCTGTGTCGACATGTATGATGAGGAAAATGATGTGGAGGCAGAGCAAATGCCTGTAAGTGTGTTGTCACCCCCTGAGGGGTCGACACCTGTGTGGATGGACTTATGGAAGGAATTACGTGACAGTGTCAGCTCCTTACATAAAAGGTTTGACGACATAGGACAGCCGGCTACTCAGCTTGTGACTGTTCCAGCGTCTCAAATGTCATCAGGGGCTTTAAAACGCCCGCTACCTCAGATGGCAGACACAGATGTCGACACTGATACTGACTCCAGTGTCGACGACGATGAGACTAGCGTACCCTCCAATAGGTCCACCCGTTACATGATTGAGGCAATGAAAAATGTATTACACATTTCTGATAGTACCCCAGGTACCACAAAAAAGGGTATTATGTTCGGTGAGAAAAAACTCCCAGTAGTTTTTCCTGCATGTGAGGAATTAAATGAGGTGTGTGAGGAAGCCTGGACTTCCCCCGATAAGAAATTGATAATTTCCAAACGGTTATTGGCAGCGTACCCTTTCCCGCCAGAGGATAGGTCACGTTGGGAAACATCCCCTAGGGTAGATAAAGCGCTTACACGTTTATCAAAACAAGTGGCACTACCGTCTCCGGATACGGCCGCCCTAAAGGATCCTGCTGATAGAAAGCAGGAAGCTACCCTAAAAGCTATATATACACACACGGGCATTATATTGCGACCAGCGATTGCATTAGCATGGATGTGCAGTGCTGCTGCTGCGTGGTCAGATTCCCTGTCGGATAATATTGATACCCTGGATAGGGACAATATTTTGCTGACAGTAGAGCATATAAAAGACGCTGTCTTATACATGCGTGATGCACAGAGGGATATTTGCCGGCTGGCATCAAAAATAAGCGCAACGTCCATTGCCGCCAGAAGGGGGTTATGGACTCGGCAGTGGTCAGGTGATGCTGATTCAAAAAGGCACATGGAAGTTTTGCCTTATAAGGGGGTGGAACTGTTTGGGGATGGTCTTTCAGACCTCGTTTCCACAGCTACGGCTGGGAAATCGACATTTTTGCCACAGGCTACCCCACAGCAAAAGAAAGCACCGTATTATCAAGTACAGTCCTTTCGGCCCCAAAAACACAAGAGGGCTCGAGGCGCGCGTCCTTTCTGCCGAGAGGCAAAGGTAGAGGGAAAAAGCTGCAGCATACAGCCAGTTCCCAAGAGCAAAAGTCCTCCCCCGCGTCCGGTAAGTTCACAGCATGACGCTGGGGCTTCACAGGCGGACCCGGGTACGGTGGGGGCCCGTCTCAGAAATTTCAGCACACAGTGGGCTCTCTCACAGGTGGATCCCTGGACCCTTCAAGTAGTATCTCAGGGGTACAGGCTGGAATTCGAGACGTCCCCCCCCCCCCCCCCCCCCCCCGCCGTTTTCTAAAATCTGCCTTACCAGCAACTCCCTCTGCCAGGGAGGCAGTGTTGGTGGCTATCCAAAAACTGTATTCACAGCAAGTGATTGTCAAGGTACCCCTCCTTCAGCAAGGAAAGGGTTAATATTCCACAATGTTTGTGGTACCGAAACCGGACGGTTCGGTGAGGCCCATCTTAAATTTAAAATCCTTGAACACTTATATCAAAAGGTTCAAGATGGAATCGCTCAGGGCGGTTATTGCGAGCCTGGACGAGGGGGATTACATGGTCTCCCTGGACATCAAGGATGCGTACCTACATGTCCCCATTTACCCCCCTCACCAGGAGTACCTCAGATTTGTGGTACAGGACTGTCACTATCCGTTCCAGACGCTGCCGTTTGGGTTATCCACGGCACCGAGGGTCTTTACCAAGGTAATGGCCGAAATGATGATACTCCTTCGCAAGAAGGGAGTTTTAATTATCCCGTACTTGGACGATCTCCTGATAAAGGCGAGATCCAAGGAACAGTTGGTAGTGGGGGTAGCACTTTCTCGGGAAGTGCTACAACAGCACGGCTGGATTCTCAATATTCCAAAGTCACAGCTGGTCCCGACGACACGTCTTCTGTTCCTGGGAATGATTCTGGACACAGACCAGAAAAAAGTGTTTCTTCCAGTGGAAAAAGCCGAGGAGTTGTCATCTCTAGTCAGAGACCTCCTAAAACCGGGACAGGTGTCGGTACAGATGCAACAGCGGATAACCCTGTCGGCAAGGACCAGGGTGTCGCTGCTGTGGTGGCTGCAGAGGGCTCATCTACTAGAGGGCCGCAGATTCGGAATACAGGACTGGGTCCTGGTGACCACGAATGCCAGCCTTCGGGGCTGGGGGGCAGTCACACAGGGAAGACATTTCCAAGGACTGTGGTCAGATCAGGAGATTTCGCTTCACATAAATATTCTGGAGCTAAGGGCCATTTACAATGCCCTAAGCCAAGCAAGGCCCCTGCTTCAGAACTAGCCGGTAATGATCCAATCAGACAACATCACGGCGGTCGCCCATGTAAACAGACAGGGCGGCACAAGAAGCAGGAGGGCAATGGCAGAAGCCACAAGGATTCTCCGATGGGCGGAAAATCATGTGGTAGCACTGACAGCAGTGTTCATTCCGGGAGTGGACAACTGGGAAGCAGACTTCCTCAGCAGGCACGACCTCCACCCGGGAGAATGGGGACTTCATCCAGAAGTCTTCCAAATGCTGGTAAACCGGTGGGAAAGACCACAGGTGGACATGATGGCGTCCCGCCTCAACAAAAAGCTAAAAAGATATTGCGCCAGGTCAAGGGACCCTCAGGCGATCGCTGTGGACGCTCTAGTAACACCGTGGGTGTACCAGTCGGTTTATGTGTTTCCTCCTCTGCCTCTCATTCCCAAGGTACTGAGAATAATACAAAGGCGAGGAGTGAAAACTATACTCGTGGTTCCGGATTGGCCAAGAAGAGCTTGGTACCCGGAACTTCAAGAGATGCTTTCAGAGGACCCTTGGCCTCTGCCGCTCAGACAGGACCTGCTGCAGCAGGGGCCCTGTCTGTTCCAAGACTTACCGCGGCTGCGTTTGACGGCATGGCGGTTGAACACCGGATCCTGAAGGAAAAGGGCATTCCGGAGGAAGTCATCCCTACCCTGATCAAAGCCAGGAAGGATGTCACCGCAAAACATTATCACCGCATTTGGCGAAAATATGTTGCTTGGTGTGAGGCCAGGAAGGCCCCAACGGAGGAATTTCAACTGGGTCGATTCCTGCATTTCCTGCAAGCAGGGGTGACGTTGGGCCTCAAATTGGGGTCCATTAAGGTCCAGATTTCGGCCCTGTCGATTTTCTTCCAGAAAGAACTGGCTTCCCTGCCTGAAGTTCAGACTTTTGTCAAGGGAGTTCTGCATATTCAGCCTCCTTTTGTGCCCCCAGTGGCACCTTGGGATCTCAATGTGGTTTTGGAGTTCCTGAAATCACATTGGTTTGAACCACTTAAGACTGTGGATTTGAAATATCTCACGTGGAAAGTGGTCATGCTGTTGGCCCTGGCTTCGGCCAGGCGTGTGTCATAATTGGCGGCTTTGTCCTATAAAAGCCCTTATCTGATTTTCCATATGGATAGGGCAGAATTGAGGACTCGTCCTCAGTTTCTCCCGAAGGTGGTATCAGCGTTTCACTTGAACCAGCCTATTGTGGTGCCTGCAAACAATGGGGAAAGATATTAGCGCTTAATGGTCACAAATACAAAGGTGTGTCACATTCAAATCACAATTTATTGTAAAGGTAAAGGTAAAATGCAATGCATAATGGTGGTTAATACCACATAAAAACAATTAAATAAAAGAAATTGTGTAGCTCCCAATACTGGTTTAGCCTGTTGGAAATTGTTAGCAAGCATGGACCTGTTCCTATGATAGTCCCCTTAAATGGAAAAGTTCAATATCCCATTCGTGGATTAAATAATCACCACCAACGTATCTCGAGGCAACCAGGCGAATCCGCGTCCGCAAGAGTGCTGCTCCTCGGTGGGTGGTAATAGATGGCTTTCCACGGTAAGTAGGAAGGTCCTTGTATCCAATGGAATGTTCAACGGGGACTTGGTCCAGGTCCAGAGGTTCCAAAAGTGTGGGAGTATACACTAGCCAGCAGGTCTCAATTTCCAACAGGCTAAACCAGTATTGGGAGCTACACAATTTCTTTTATTTAAGTGTTTTTATGTGGTATTAACCACCATTATGCATTGCATTTTACCTTTTCCTTTACAATAAATTGTGATTTGAATGTGACACACCTTTGTATTTGTGACCATTAAGCGCTAATATCATTCCCCATTGTTTGTATCACTCGGGGTCTGACCAACCCCTGTTCATATATAGCTGCTGTGGTGAACCTCGCATCAAGCGCCTGGGAGTAGAAACACCTTTGGGTGTTTCTTTTCTTATATTGTGGTGCCTGCGGCTGCTGGGAACTTGGAGGATTCCAAGTTACTGGACGTAGTCAGGGCCCTGAAAATTTATGTTTCCAGGACGGCTGGAGTCAGGAAAACTGACTCGCTGTTTATCCTGTATGCACCCAACAAACTGGGTGCTCCTGCTTCTAAGCAGACTATCGCGCGCTGGATTTGTAGCACTATTCAGCTGGCGCATTCTGCGGTGGGACTACCGCAGCCTAAATCTGTAAAAGCCCATTCCACAAGGAAGGTGGGCTCATCTTGGGCGGCTGCCCGAGGGGTCTCGGCTTTACAACTTTGCCGAGCTGCTACTTGGTCAGGGGCAAACACGTTTGCAAAATTCTACAAATTTGATACCCTGGCTGAGGAGGACCTGGAGTTCTCTCATTCGGTGTTGCAGAGTCGTCCGCACTCTCCCGCCCGTTTGGGAGCTTTGGTATAATCCCCATGGTCCTTACGGAGTTCCCAGCATCCACTAGGACGTCAGAGAAAATAAGAATTTACTCACCGGTAATTCTATTTCTCGTAGTCCGTAGTGGATGCTGGGCGCCCATCCCAAGTGCGGATTGTCTGCAATACTTGTAAATAGTTATTGTTACACAAATCGGGTTATTATTGCGAGCCATCTGTTCAGAGGCTCCTTTTGTTATCATACTGTTAACCGGGGTTCCTATCACGAGTTATACGTGTGATTGGTGTGGCTGGTATGAGTCTTACCCGGGATTCAAAATCCTTCCTTATTGTGTCAGCTCTTCCGGGCACAGTGTCCTAACTGAGGCTTGGAGGAGGGTCATAGGGGGAGGAGCCAGTGCACACCAGATAGTCCTAAATCTTTCTTTAGATGTGCCCAGTCTCCTGCGGAGCCGTCTATTCCCCATGGTCCTTACGGAGTTCCCAGCATCCACTACGGACTACGAGAAATAGAATTACCGGTGAGTAAATTCTTATTTTCTGTTCCCTGATCAAAAACCTTAGCCCACCTTTTAGCTGGGTTACTTAGTTTTCTGGCAAACTCCAGACCTGCTTTTGGATTTACTTCAGTAATGGCTGAATGGCCACATTCTTATACAGGCAGGTTGTTTTGCATAGTTTTAGATATGGTTAACTGCTGCACCTTCACTCCAGTCTCAGCCACTGAACTCTTGAGCTCCTACAAAGTGTTAAGTAGATTCCCTTACAGGTATCCTTCTTACTCTGACATTTAGTTTTGAGGAACAACAGCCTGGTCTAGCCAGTACCTGGATGGTGTGATGGGGCTACCATTTCCTCACTACTAATCCAACAGTGCTCACTGGGATATTCAATCACTTGGATATTATTTAGTAGACTTTTTCTATCTTATTTAGGTCTATAACCTTCAGCCTTCATTTTCTAAGTTTACTCTATGGTTTCCTCTGTGATCCATCTGGGGGACGCTGTCTTATGACTCTGGGTTAGAGTGTGTGGTATTGGAGTTTGGCACTAAAACATTTAACATCTAACTCCTCCCACTTTAACTCCTCCCCGCTCCAGCAGCAGCTCCAGAAACAGTTGGCTGCGCTCCCTGAGGTGCAGATTTTCTTACAAGGAGTTCTGCACATCCAACCTCCTTTTGTGCCTCCTACGGAGCCATGGGATCTTAATGTTGTATTACGATTCCTGCAATCGGATTGGTTTGAACCTTTAAGGGAGGTAGTTTTAAAGTTACTTACATGGAAGGGGGTCACTCTGTTGGCCTTGGCATCAGCAAGGCGTGTGTCAGAATTGGGGGCCTTGTCTCATAAGAGCCCCTACTTAATTTTTCATGAGGATAGAGCTGAACTGCGCACACGTCAGCAATTTCTTCCTAAGGTGTGTCTGCTTTTCATATCAACCAACCTGTTGTAGTGCCAGTGGCTACTGACACGTCTACTTCAGCAAAGTCCTTGGAAGTGGTCCGGGCGTTGCAGATATATGTTAAGAGAACTGCTCCTCTTCGAAAGACGGAAGCACTGTTTGTGCTTTATGATCCCGAAAAGATATGATCCCGAAAAGATTGGGTGTCCTGCTTCTAAGCAGACTATCGCTCGCTGGATCAGATGTATGATTCAGGATTGCCAGAACCGAAATCGGTTAAAGCTCACTCTACTCGTAAAGTGGGTACTTCCTGGGCGGCTGCTCGGGGTATCTCAGCTATTCAACTTTGCCAAGCAGCTACTTGGTCAGGGTCGAACACGTTTGCTAAGTTCTACAAGTTTGATACTTTTTGCCTCTGATGACCTTCAATTCGGTCATTCAGTTTTGCAGGGAACATCACTTTCCCTCCCCTAGTGTGAGCTTTGGTATCATCCCCATGGTATTTATATGGACCCCAACATCCTCTAAGACGTAAGAGAACAGGATTTTATATACCTACCGGTAAATTATTTTCTCTGACGTCCTAGTGGATGCTGGGGACTCCGTAAGGACCATGGGGAATAGACTGCTCCGCAGGAGACTGGGCACATCTAAAGAAAGCTTTAGGACTATCTGGTGTGCACTGGCTCCTCCCCCTATAACCCTCCTCCAAGCCTCAGTTAGATTTCTGTGCCCGGCTGAGCTGGATGCACACTAGGGGCTCTCCTGAGCTCCTAGGAAGAAAGTATATGTTAGGTTTTTTATTTTCAGTGAGACCTGCTGGCAACAGGCTCACTGCACCGAGGGACTAAGGGGAGAAGAAGCGAACCTACCTAAGTGGTGGTAGCTTGGGCTTCTTAGGCTACTGGACACCATTAGCTCCAGAGGGATCTAACACAGGACCCGACCTCGTCGTCCGTTCCCGGAGCCGCGCCGCCGTCCCCCTTACAGAGCCAGAAGCAAGAAGGTGGTCCGGAAAATCGGCGGCTGAAGACTTCTGTCTTCTCCAAGGTAGCGCACAGCACTGCAGCTGTGCGCCATTGCTCCTCATGCACACCACACACTGCGGTCACTGATGGGTGCAGGGCGCTGGGGGGGGGGGGGGGGCGCCCTGAGCAGCAATATTAACACCTTGGCTGGCGAACTGACACCATATATAGCCCCAGGGGCTATATAGGTGTTTATTAACCCCTGCCAGAACTTTTACAATAGCGGGAGAAAGCCCGCCGAAAAAGGGGCGGAGCCATCTCCCTCAGCACACTGGCGCCATTTTCCCTCACAGCTCTGCTGGAGGGATCGCTCCCTGGCTCTCCCCTGCAGTCCTGCACTATAGAAAAGGGTTAAAAAGAGAGGGGGGGGGGCACAAATTAGGCGCAGTATATATATATTATGCAGCTATAAGGGAAAACACTCTCTATAGGTGATATCCCTGTGATATATAGCGCTCTGGTGTGTGCTGGCATACTTTCCCTCTGTCTCCCCAAAGGGCTTTGTGGGGTCCTGTCCTCTGTCAGAGCATTCCCTGTGTGTGTGCTGTGTGTCGGTACTGCTGTGTCGACATGTATGATGAGGATAATGATGTGGAGGCGGAGCAAATGCCTGTGAATGGGATGTCACCCCCTGCGGGGTCGACACCGGTGTGGATGGACTTATGGAAGGAATTACGTGACAGTGTCAACTCCTTACATAAAAGGTTTGACGACATAGGACAGCCGGCTGCTCAGCTTGTGCCTGTCCAAGCGTCTCACATGTCATCAGGGGCTCTAAAACGCCCGCTACCTCAGATGGCAGACACAGATGTTGACACGGATACCGACTCCAGTGTCGACGACGATGAGACTAGTGTACCTTCCAATAGGGCCACCCGTTACATGATTGAGGCAATGAAAAATGTATTACACATTTCTGATAATACCCCAGATACCACAAAAAAGGGGTATTATGTTTGGTGACTGAAAACTACCAGTAGTTTTCCTGCATCTGAGGAGTTGATATGAGGTGTGTGAGGAAGCGTGGACTTCCCCCGATAAGAAATTGATAATTTCTAAGCAGCGTACCCTTTTCCGCCAGAGGATAGGTCACGTTGGGAAATAACCCCTAGGGTAGATAAAGCGGTTACACGCTTATTAAAAAAGGTGGCACTACCGTCACGGATACGGCCGCCCTGAAGAACCTGCTGATAGAAAGCAGAAAACTACCCTTAAAGCTATATACACACACACGGGGATTATATTGAGACCTGCTATTGCCTCGGCATGGATGTGCAGTGCGGCAGCTGCGTGGTCAGATTCCCTGTCGGATAATATTTATACTATAGATAGGGACAATATTTTGCTGAAAATAGAGCATATAAAAGACGCTGTCTTATACATGCGTGATGCACAGAGGGATATTTGCCGACTGGCATCACTAATAAGCGCTATGTAAAACCATTGCCGCCAGACGGGGGTTATGGACTCAGCAATGGTGGGGCGATGCCGGTTCAAAACGGCACATGGAAGTTTGCCCTAGAAGGGGGTGGAACTGTTTGGGGATGGTCTTTCAGACCTCGTTTCCACAGCTACGGCTGGGAAATCAAAACTTTTGCCACAAGCTACCCCACAGCAAAAGTAAGCACTGTATTATCAGGTACAGTCCCTTCGGCCCTAAAAAAGTAGAGGGCTAGAGGCTCATCTTTTCTGCCCAGAGGAAAAGGTAGAGGGAAAAAGCTGCAGCACACAGCTAGTTCCTGGGAGCAGAAGTCCTCCCCTGCGTCCGGTAAGTCCACAGCATGACGCTGGGGCTGCTCAGGCGGACCCGGGTACGGTGGGGGCCCGTCTCAGAAATTTCAGCGCACAGTGGGCTCTCTCACAGGTGGATCCCTGGGTTCTTCAAACAGTATCTCAGAGGTACAGGCTGGAATTCGAGACGTCTCCCCCCCGCCGTTTCCTAAAATCTGCCTTACCGGCATCTCCCTCTGCCAGGGAGGCAGTGTTGGTGGCTATCCAAAAAACTGTATTCACAGCAAGTGATTATCAAGGTACCCCTCCTTCAACAGGAAAAGGGTTACTTTTCCACAATGTTTGTGGTACCGAAACCGGACGGTTCGGTGAGACCCATCTTAAATTTAAAATCCTTGAACACATATAACAAAAGATTCAAGTTCAAGATGGAATCGCTCAGGGCGATTATTGCGATCCTGGACGAGGGGGATTACAGGGTCTCTCTGGACATCAAGGATACTTACCTGCATGTCCCCATTTACCCTCCTCACCAGGAGTACCTCAAGATTGTGGTACAGGACTGTCACTATCAGTGCCAGACGCTGCCGTTTGGATTATCCACGGCACCGAGGGTCTTTACCATGGGTAATGACCGAAATGATGATACTCCTTCGCAAGAAGGGAGTTTTAATTATCCCGTACTTGGACGATCTCCTGATAAAGGCGAGGTCCAAGGAACAGTTGGTAAGGGGGTAGCACTTTCTCGGGAAGTGCTGCAACAGCAGGACTGGATTCTCAATTCCAAAGTCACAGCTGGTCCCGACGACACGTCTTCTGTTCCTGGGAATGATTCTGGAAATAGACCAGAAGAAAGTGTTTCTTCCAATGGAAAAAGCCGAGGAGTTGTCATCTCTAGTCAGAAACCTCCTAAGACCGGGACAGGTGTCGGTACATCAATGCACACGAGTCCTGGGAAAAATGGTAGCTTCGTACGAAGCAATTACATTCGGAAAGTTCCACGCAAGGATTTTCCAGTGGGACCTGTTGGACAAATGGTCCGGGTCCCATCTCCAGATACAGCAGCGGATAACCCGGTCGGCAAGAACCAGGGTGTCGCTGCTGTGGTGGCTGCAGAGGGCTCATCTACTAGAGGGCCGCAGATTCGGAATACAGGACTGGGTCCTGGTGACCACGGATGCCAGCCTTCGGGGCTGGGGTGCAGTCACACAGGGAATAAAATTCCAAGGACTATGTCCAAACAGGAGTTTTTCACTTAACATACATTTTCTGGAGATAAGAGCCATTTACAAGGCCCTAAGCTAAACAAGGCCCCTGCTTCACCAGCCGTACTGATCCAATCAGACAACATCTCGGCGCTCGCCCATGTAAACAGGCAGGGCGGCACAAGAAGCAGGAGGGCGATGGCAGAAGCCACAGGGATTCCCCGTTGGGCGGAAAATCATGTGGTAGCACTGTCAGCAGTGTTCATTCCGGGAGTGGACAACTGGGAAGCAGACTTCCGCAGCAGACTCCACCCGGGAGAATAGGGACTTCATCCAGAAGTCTTTCAAATGCTGGTAAACCGTTGGGAAAGACCACAGGTGGACATGATGGCGTCCCGCCTCAATAAAAAAGATATTGCACCAGGTCAAGGGAACCTCAGGCGATCGCTGTGGACGCTCTAGTGACACCGCGGGTGTACCAGTCGGTTTATGTGTTCCCTCCTCTCCCTCTCATACCCAAGGTACTGAGGATAATAAGAAAAAGAGGAGTAAGAACTATACTCATTGTTCCGGATTGGCCAAGAAGGGCTTGGTACCTGGAACTTCAGGAGATGATCTCAGAGGACCCATGGCCTCGGTCACTCAGACAGGATCTGCTGCAGCAGGGGCCCTGTCTGTTCAAAGACTTACCGCGGCTGCATTGACGGCATGGCGGTTGAACACCGGATCCTGAGTGAAAAAGGCATTCCGGAGGAAGTCATTCTTATCCTGATCAAAGCCAGGAAGGATGTCAGCCTGAAGTTCAGACGTTGCAAGGGAGTGCTGCATATTCAGCCCCTTCTTTGTGCCCCAGTGGCACCTTGGGATCTCAATGTGGTTTTGGAGTTCCTGGAATCACATTGGTTTGAGCCACTTAAAACTGTGGATTTGAAATATCTCACATGAAAAGTGGTCATGTGTTGGCTCTGGCTTCGGCCAGGCATGTGTCAGAATTGGCGGCTTTGTCATAAAAAAGCCCTTACCTGACTTTCCATATGGATAGGGCAGAGTTGAGGACTCGTCCTCACTTTCTCCCGAAGGTGGTATCAGGTTTTCACTTGTACCAACCTATTGTGGTGCCTGCGGCTACTAGGGACCTGGAGGATTCCAAGTTACTGGACGTAGTCAGGGCCCTGAAAAATTATATTTCCAGGACGGCTGGAGTCAGGAAAACTGACTAGCTGTTTATCCTAGATGCACCCAACAAGCTGGGTGCTCCTGCTTCTAAGCAGACTATAGCGCGCTGGATTTGTAGCACTATTCAGCTGGCGCATTCTGCGGTGGGACTACCGCAGCCTAAATCTCTAAAAGCCCATTCCACCTGGTACCCTGGCTGAGGAGGACCTGGAGTTCTCTCATTCGGTGCTGCAGAGACATCCGCACTCTCCCGCCCGTTTGGGAGCTTTGGTATAATCCCCATGGTCCTTAGGGAGTCCCCAGCATCCACTAGGACGTCAGAGAAAATAAGATTTTACTCACCGGTAAATCTATTTCTCGTAGTCCGTAGTGGATGCTGGACGCCCATCCCAAGTGCGGATTGTCTGCAATACTTGTAAATAGTTATTGTTACACAAATCGGGTTGTTATTGCGAACCATCTATTCAGAGGTTCCATTGTTATCATACTGTTAACCGGGGTTCCTATCACGAGTTATACGGTGTGATTGGTGTGGCTGGTATGAGTCTTACCCGGGATTCAAAATCCTTCCTTATTGTGTCAGCTCTTCCGGGCACAGTGTCCTAATTGAGGCTTGGAGGAGGGTCATAGGGGGAGGAGCCAGTGCACACCAGATAGTCCTAAAGCTTTCTTTAGTTGTGCCCAGTCTCCAGCGGAGCAGTCTATTCCCCATGGTCCTTACGGAGTCCCCAGCATCCACTACGGACTACGAGAAATAGATTTACAGCTGAGTAAAATCTTATTTTCTCCTAGTCCGTAAAGGATGTTGGGTGCCCGCCCAGTGCTTCTGTTTCCTGCAAGGGTTATTACTTGTTAAGTAATGGCAGCTGTTGCTGCCACCTTTTGTTCATGCATATTGGCACGTTTTTGTTTAGTTATATGCTGGTTGCATGGTTATAAATGCAGTGTGAGTTGGCGTGAATCTCGCCACAAATATGTAGTATACTTCTCTCAAAGTTGTCGGTCTCCTCGGCACAGTTCCTGAACCGAGGTCTGGGGAGGGGCATAGAGAGAGGAGTCTGCTCACACTATTCAAATTTTATAGTGCCAAAGGCTTCACAGGACCCGTCTATACCCCATGGTATTTATATGGACCCCAACATCCTCTACGGACTAAGACAAAATGATTTACCGGTAGGTATATAAAATCCTGTTTCTCTGACGTCCTAGTGGATGCTGGGAACTCCGTAAGGACCATGGGGAATAGACGGCTCCGCAGGAGACTGGGCACATCTAAAGAAAGAATTAGGACTATCTGGTGTGCACTGGCTCCTCCCCCTATGACCCTCCTCCAAGCCTCAGTTAGATTTCTGTGCCCGGCTGAGCTGGATGCACACTAGGGGCTCTCCTGAGCTCCTAGAAAGAAAGTATAATTTAGGTTTTTTATTTTACAGTGAGACCTGCTGGCAACAGGCTCACTGCACCGAGGGACTAAGGGGAGAAGAAGCGAACCTACCTAAGTGGTGGTAGCTTGGGCTTCTTAGGCTACTGGACACCATTAGCTCCAGAGGGATCGCACACAGGACCCGACCTCGTCGTCCGTTCCCGGAGCCGCGCCGCCGTCCCCCTTACAGAGCCAGAAGCAAGAAGGTCCGGAAAATCGGCGGCTGAAGACTTCTGTCTTCTCCAAGGTAGCGCACAGCACTGCAGCTGTGCGCCATTGCTCCTCATGCACACCACACACTGCGGTCACTGATGGGTGCAGGGCGCTGGGGGGGGGGCGCCCTGAGCAGCAATAAATAACACCTTGGCTGGCAAACTGACACCATATATAGCCCCAGAGGCTATATAGGTGTATATTAACCCCTGCCAGAAATCTTAAAATTGCGGGAGAAAGCAAGCCGAAAAAGGGGCGGAGCCATCTCCCTCAGCACACTGGCGCCATTTTCCCTCACAGCTCCGCTGGAAGGATCGCTCCCTGGCTCTCCCCTGCAGTCCTGCACTACAGAAAGGGTAAAAAAGAGAGGGGGGGGCACAAATTTAGGCGCAGTATAATATATATATGCAGCTATAAGGGGAAAACACACTTTATAGGTGATATCCCTGTGATATATAGCGCTCTGGTGTGTGCTGGCATACTCTCCCTCTGTCTCCCCAAAGGGCTTTGTGGGGTCCTGTCCTCTGTCAGAGCATTCCCTGTGTGTGTGCTGTGTGTCGGTACCGCTGTGTCGACATGTATGATGAGGAAAATGATGTGGAGGCAGAGCAAATGCCTGTAAGTGTGTTGTCACCCCCTGAAGGGTCGACACCTGTGTGGATGGACTTATGGAAGGAATTACGTGACAGTGTCAGCTCCTTACATAAAAGGTTTGACGACCTAGGACAGCCGGCTACTCAGCTTGTGACTGTTCCAGCGTCTCAAATGTCATCAGGGGCTTTAAAACGCCCGCTACCTCAGATGGCAGACACAGATGTCGACACGGATACCGACTCCAGTGTCGACGACGATGAGACTAATGTACCCTCCAATAGGTCCACCCGTTACATGATTGAGGCAATGAGAAATGTTTTACACATTTCTGATAGTACCCCAGGTACCACAAAAAAGGGTATTATGTTCGGTGAGAAAAAACTCCCAGTAGTTTTTCCTGCATCTGAGGAATTAAATGAGGTGTGTGCGGAAGCCTGGACTTCCCCCGATAAGAAATTGATAATTTCTAAACGGTTATTAGCAGCGTACCCTTTCCCGCCAGAGGATAGGTCCCGTTGGGAAACATCCCCTAGGGTAGATAAAGCGCTTACACGTTTATCAAAACAGGTGGCACTACCGTCTCCGGATACGGCCGCCCTAAAGGATCCTGCCGATAGAAAGCAGGAAGCTACCCTAAAAGCTATATATACACACACGGGCATTATATTGCGACCAGCAATTGCATCAGCATGGATGTGCAGTGCTGCTGCTGCGTGGTCAGATTCCCTGTTGGATAATATTGATACCCTGGATAGGGACAATATTTTGCTGACAGTAGAGCATATAAAAGACGCTGTCTTATACATGCGTGATGCACAGAGGGATATTTGCCGGCTGGCATCAAAAATAAGTGCAATGTCCATTGCCGCCAGAAGGGGGTTATGGACTCGGCAGTGGTCAGGTGATGCCGATTCAAAAAGGCACATGGAAGTTTTGCCTTATAAGGGGGTGGAACTGTTTGGGGATGGTCTTTCAGACCTCGTTTCCACAGCTACGGCTGGGAAATCGACATTTTTGCCACAAGCTACCCCACAGCAAAAGAAAGCACCGTATTATCAAGTACAGTCCTTTCGGCCCCAAAAACACAAGAGGGCTCGAGGCGCGTCCTTTCTGCCGAGAGGCAAAGGTAGAGGGAAAAAGCTGCAGCATACAGCCAGTTCCCAAGAGCAAAAGTCCTCCCCCGCGTCCGGTAAGTTCACAGCATGACGCTGGGGCTTCACAGGCGGACCCGGGTACGGTGGGGGCCCGTCTCAGAAATTTCAGCACACAGTGGGCTCTCTCACAGGTGGATCCCTGGACCCTTCAAGTAGTATCTCAGGGGTACAGGCTGGAATTCGAGACGTTCCCCCCCCCCGCCGTTTTCTAAAATCTGCCTTACTAGCAACTCCCTCTGCCAGGGAGGCAGTGTTGGTGGCTATCCAAAAACTGTATTCACAGCAAGTGATTGTCAAGGTACCCCTCCTTCAGCAAGGAAAGGGTTACTATTCCACAATGTTTGTGGTACCGAAACCGGACAGTTCGGTGAGACCCATCTTAAATTTAAAAGCCTTGAACACTTATATCAAAAGGTTCAAGTTCAAGATGGAATCGCTCAGGGCGGTTATTGCGAGCCTGGACGAGGGGGATTACATGGTCTCCCTGGACATCAAGGATGCTTACCTACATGTCCCCATTTACCCCCCTCACCAGGAGTACCTCAGATTTGTGGTACAGGACTGTCACTATCAGTTACAGATGTTGCCGTTTGGGTTATCCACGGCACCGAGGGTCTTTACCAAGGTAATGGCCGAAATGATGATACTCCTTCGCAAGAAGGGAGTTTTAATTATCCCGTACTTGGACGATCTCCTGATAAAGGCGAGGTCCAAAGAACAGTTGGTAGTGGGGGTATCACTTTCTCGGGAAGTGCTACAACAGCACGGCTGGATTCTCAATATTCCAAAGTCACAGCTGGTCCCGACGACACGTCTTCTGTTCCTGGGAATGATTCTGGACACAGACCAGAAAAAAGTGTTTCTTCCAGTGGAAAAAGCCGAGGAGTTGTCATCTCTAGTCAGAGACCTCCTAAAACCGGGACAGGTGTCGGTACATCAATGCACACGAGTCCTGGGAAAAATGGTAGCTTCGTACGAAGCAATTCCATTCGGAAGGTTCCACGCAAGGACTTTCCAGTGGGACCTGCTGGATAAATGGTCCGGGTCCCATCTCCAGATGCAACAGCGGATAACCCTGTCGGCAAGGACCAGGGTGTCGCTGCTGTGGTGGCTGCAGAGGGCTCATCTACTAGAGGGCCGCAGATTCGGAATACAGGACTGGGTCCTGGTGACCACGGATGCCAGCCTTCGGGGCTGGGGGGCAGTCACACAGGGAAGAAATTTCCAAGGACTGTGGTCAGATCAGGAGATTTCGCTTCACATAAATATTCTGGAGCTAAGGGCCATTTACAATGTGCCCTAAGCCAAGCAAGGCCCCTGCTTCAGAACCAGTCAGTACTGATCCAATCAGATAACATCACGGCGGTCGCCCATGTAAACAGACAGGGCGGTACAAGAAGCAGGAGGGTAATGGCAGAAGCCACAAGGATTCTCCGATGGGCGGAAAATCATGTGTTAGCACTGACAGCAGTGTTCATTCCGGGAGTGGACAACTGGGAAGCAGACTTCCTCAGCAGGCACGACCTCCACCCGGGAGAATGGGGACTTCATCCAGAAGTCTTCCAAATGCTGGTAAACCGGTGGGAAAGACCACAGGTGGACATGATGGCGTCCCGCCTCAACAAAAAGCTAAAAAGATATTGCGCCAGGTCAAGGGACCCTCAGGCGATCGCTGTGGACGCTCTAGTAACACCGTGGGTGTACCAGTCGGTTTATGTGTTTCCTCCTCTGCCTCTCATTCCCAAGGTACTGAGAATAATACGAAGGTGAGGAGTGAAAACTATACTCGTGGTTCCGGATTGGCCAAGAAGAGCTTGGTACCCGGAACTTCAAGAGATGCTTTCAGAGGACCCTTGGCCTCTGCCGCTCAGACAAGACCTGCTGCAGCAGGGGCCCTGTCTGTTCCAAGACTTACCGCGGCTGCGTTTGACGGCATGGCGGTTGAACACCGGATCCTGAAGGAAAAGGGTATTCCGGAGGAAGTCATTCCTACCCTGATCAAAGCCAGGAAGGATGTCACCGCAAACCATTATCACCGCATTTGGCGAAAATATGTTGCTTGGTGTGAGGCCAGGAAGGCCCCAACAGAGGAATTTCAACTGGGTCGATTCCTGCATTTCCTGCAAACAGGGGTGACGTTGGGCCTCAAATTGGGGTCCATTAAGGTCCAGATTTCGGCCCTGTCGATTTTCTTCCAGAAAGAACTGGCTTCCCTGCCTGAAGTTCAGACTTTTGTCAAGGGAGTTCTGCATATTCAGCCTCCTTTTGTGCCCCCAGTGGCACCTTGGGATCTCAATGTGGTTTTGGAGTTCCTGAAATCACATTGGTTTGAACCACTTAAGACTGTGGATTTGAAATATCTCACGTGGAAAGTGGTCATGCTGTTGGCCCTGGCTTCGGCCAGGCGTGTGTCAGAATTGGCGGCTTTGTCCTATAAAAGCCCTTATCTGATTTTCCATATGGATAGGGCAGAATTGAGGACTCGTCCTCAGTTTCTCCCGAAGGTGGTATCAGCGTTTCACTTGAACCAGCCTATTGTGGTGCCTGCGGCTGCTGGGAACTTGGAGGATTCCAAGTTACTGGACGTAGTCAGGGCCCTGAAAATTTATGTTTCCAGGACGGCTGGAGTCAGGAAAACTGACTCGCTGTTTTTCCTGTATGCACCCAACAAACTGGGTGCTCCTGCTTCTAAGCAGACTATTGCGCGCTGGATTTGTAGCACTATTCAGCTGGCGCATTCTGCGGTAGGACTACCGCAGCCTAAATCTGTAAAAGCCCATTCCACAAGGAAGTTGGGCTCATCTTGGGCGGCTGCCCGAGGGGTCTCGGCTTTACAACTTTGCCGAGCTGCTACTTGGTCAGGGGCAAACACGTTTGCAAAATTCTACAAATTTGATACCCTGGCTGAGGAGGACCTGGAGTTCTCTCATTCGGTGTTGCAGAGTCGTCCACACTCTCCCGCCCGTTTGGGAGCTTTGGTATAATCCCCATGGTCCTTACGGAGTTCCCAGCATCCACTAGGACGTCAGAGAAAATAAGAATTTACTCACCGGTAATTCTATTTCTCGTAGTCCGTAGTGGATGCTGGGCGCCCATCCCAAGTGCGGATTGTCTGCAATACTTGTAAATAGTTATTGTTACACAAATCGGGTTATTATTGCGAGCCATCTGTTCAGAGGCTCCTTTTGTTATCATACTGTTAACCGGGGTTCCTATCACGAGTTATACGGTGTGATTGGTGTGGCTGGTATGAGTCTTACCCGGGATTCAAAATCCTTCCTTATTGTGTCAGCTCTTCCGGGCACAGTGTCCTAACTGAGGCTTGGAGGAGGGTCATAGGGGGAGGAGCCAGTGCACACCAGATAGTCCTAATTCTTTCTTTAGATGTGCCCAGTCTCCTGCGGAGCCGTCTATTCCCCATGGTCCTTACGGAGTTCCCAGCATCCACTACGGACTACGAGAAATAGAATTACCGGTGAGTAAATTCTTATTTTTTTGTTTTTTTTACTATACACTGTCGAGTCACATTATTATGACCTCCTCCTACATTTGACGTTGTCAGCCCATGAAGTACGTCACGCGTTGTGCGCTGGCCTGGTGGGTATATAAGGTGTGTGATAGGCCGTCTGCACATATCACTTATTGCTGTGATGGGTAAAAGGGCGATTTATCAGAGTTGCAAAATGGGCTGATTATCAGTATAACAGCGCAGTTTGTGAACTGTTCGTCTTCTCCTGTGGTTAAGGTCTATCGTGACTGGACAAATTGCACCTTTGCGAATAATCGTAGTGGAAACTGCAGAGCACCACATGCTGTTGATAGGATATTTGATCGTCTGCTGACGTCTGTTTAAAACGACCGTTCAGCTACTGTCCATGCTGCTTAAGGCGGTTATTCTGGCTATTAGCTGGTGGTCATAATGTAACTCGACTGTGTAATTCTAAATATATATATATATGTGTTTACTATATATATATATATATATATTATTATTATTTTTAGACAAACAGTGGTAACTGCCCGATCATTCCTGGATATAATTATATATTGGGTGCTAAAATTTAGGCAGGTGCAAAATGTTCCCTTTTTTTGGGGGGGGGGGGGGGGGGGGGGGAAGAGAACGGAATATCAATCACCCCCCCCCCCCCTATATATATATATATATATATATATATATATATATATATATATATATATATATATATATACATACACTAGGTGATTCATCGCGCCCTACGGGCGCTCTTCACACCGTCGTTAGGGGCTGCGCCCCGTTAACCTCTGCACGCCTTTGAACATACGCAGGGCGGTAGATAACAGAATCAGAAACGCAGGGTAGTATAGAGGGCATATAGAAATGGGTTCCGGTTGAGATAAGATAGAGAGGCGTAGGGGGAGAGAAAGGGAATGTACAGAAACGCTGTGCGATCGGTAAAGGATAGGGAGAGGCAGGGTGGTAGGGAGAGGATAAAGAGAGGGAAGGTGTTAGACAGAAAATACCGTTGCAAGGGGCTACGATCTATTATCCCCTGCACGGGCTTCAGCTGTGCTATAATTGTTATTATATGGAGTATTACCTGTTTTTTTTTTTTTTTTTATGGCAGTGGGTAAATATTGTAAGGGGGGAGGGCGTGCGATTGTCAAGGGGGCGTAGGCCTTTGTGAGGGCGTGCAGAGTGGCCGCAGGGCACAATGAATAACATAGTGTAGAGTGTAGTATATATTGCTAGTGTCTGCATTATGAAGTACCAGATGAGTAACAGCAATGCACTGTAGATAAGATACGAAGGTGCTGTGGCCACAGGTAGCAGAGCCGCTTGTACACACAATGGCCACAGGTAGCAGAGCCGCTTATACACTCAATACCCACAGGTAGCAGAACCGCTTAGACACACAATGGCCACAGGTAGCAGAGCCGCTTATACACACAGTGGCCACAGGTAGCAGAGCCGCTTATACACACAATACCCACAGGGGGCAGAGGCGCTTATACACACAGTGCCCACAGATAGCAGAGCCGCTTATACACACAATACCCACAGGTAGCAGAACCGCTTATACACACAATACCCACAGGTAGCAGAACCGCTTATACACACAATACCCACAGGGGGCAGAGGCGCTTATACACACAGTGCCCACAGATAGCAGAGCCGCTTATACACACAATACCCACAGGTAGCAGAACCGCTTATACACACAATACCCACAGGTAGCAGAACCGCTTATACACACAATACCCACAGGTAGCAGAACCGCTTATACACACAATACCCACAGGGGGCAGAGGCGCTTATACACACAGTGCCCACAGGTAGCAGAGGCGCTTATACACACAATACCCACAGGGGGCAGAGGCGCTTATACACACAGTGCCCACAGGTAGCAGAGGGGCTTATACACACAGTGGCCACAGGTAGCAGAGGCGCTTTAACACACAATAACCCACAGGTAGCAGAGCCGCTTATACACACAATGGCCACAGGTAGCAGAGCCGCTTATACACACAATACCCACAGGTAGCAGAGGCGCTTATACACACAGTGGCCACAGGTAGCAGAGCCGCTTATACACACACAATGGCCACAGGTAGCAGAGCCGCTTATACACACAATACCCACAGGTAGCAGAACCGCTTATACACACAATACCCACAGGTAGCAGAGCCACTTATACACACATTACCCACAGGGGCAGAGGCGCTTATACACACAGTGCCCACAGGTAGCAGAGGGGCTTATACACACAATGGGCTGGGAGCAGAGCCACATGTACACACATTACCCACAGGTAGCAGAACCGCTTATACACACAATACCCACAGGGGGCAGAGACGCTTATACACACAGTGCCCACAGCTAGCTGAGCCGCTTATACACACAATACCCCCAGGTAGCAGAGGCGCTTATACACAGTGCCCACAGGTAGCAAAGGTGCTTATACACACAATAGGCACAGGTAGCAGAGCCACGTGTACACACAATACCCACAGGTAGCAGAGCGGCGTACACACACAATACCCACAGGTAGCAGAGCGGCGTACACACACAATACCCATAGGTAGCAAAGCCGCTTATACACACAGTGCCCACAGGTAGCAGAGCCGCTTATACACACAGTGTGCACAGGTAGCAGCGCCACTTATACACAATGGGCACAGGTAGCAGTGTTGCTTATACACATAATGGCCACAGTATTAGTGTTTCTAATTAATCCAATGTCCATTGGTAGCAACTATACTCACAAAAGTTTGGGGGGTTTGGAAAGGGGGTGGGTTCAGTGAGGTTCCTATCCGTGCGGAGAGGTGGGTATGGTGGAGGGGCAGGGTTGCAGCGGGTGGGGGAGGGGCGGGGGGTGCTGCAGGTGTTGGAGCTACGGGTGGGGGCGTGAGTGCCGCGGGTGGGAGCGGATGTGGGGGATGCCTTGGGATTCCCGCAGGGGGGGCCAGCGGGTGTTGGTGCTGTGGGTGGGGGAGGGGGCAGAGTGCCACGGGTGGTGCGGGTGTTGGTGGTGGGGGAGGGGGTGGAGTGCCACGGGTGGTGGGTGGATGCAGTGGGTGTCGCGGGTAGGTGGTGCGGGTGTTGGTGCTGCGGGTGGGAGTGCTGCGGGTGGGGGGCAAATGCGGTTGGTTGCCTCGGGTGTTGGTGCTACGGGTGGGGGAGGGGGCGGGAGTTCCGCGGGTGGGTGGCGCGGGTGTTTGTGCTCTGGGTGGGGGAGGGGACTGGAGTGCCGCGGGTGGATGTGGCGGGTGTTTGTGCTACGGGTGGGGGCGGGAGCAGTGGCGCCACAACGTGGGTGCGGGGGGTGCGGCCCGCACCCGGGTGTTACCCTCTGAGGGGTAACACCAAAGTGCCGGCTCCTGTCACAGTGCAGAAGCCAGCACTGCAGATTCAGCAGTGTCCGGGTGAAGGCCGTATGCCCCGACCCACAATGTGCCGAAAACGGGGGTCGGGACGCGAGGCCACGCCGCCTTCCGCGAAGCCACGCCCCCTTTTCACCCGCGACCGCGGGTAAGTGACGGGTGGATGCCGCAGGTGGGGGGCAGATGCGGGTGGTTGCCGCGGGTGGGAGGGGGGGGCGAGTTGTGCCGAAAACGGGGGTCGGGACGCGAAGCCACGCCCCCTTCCGTGAAGCCACGCCCCCTTTTCACCCGCGACCGCGGGTAAGTGACGGGTGGATGCCGCGGGTGGGGGGCAGATGCGGGTTGTTGCCGTGGGTGGGAGGGGGGGCGAGTTGTGCCGAAAACGGGGGTCGGGACGCGAAGCCACGCCCCCTCCGCGAAGCCACACCCCCTTTCACCCGCGACCGCGGGTAAGTGACGGGTGGATGCCGCGGGTGGGGGGCAGATGCGGGTGGTTGCCGCGGGTGGGAGGGGGGGCGAGTTGTGCCGAAAACGGGGGTCGGGACGTGAAGCCACGCCCCCTTCCGCAAAGCCACGCCCCCCTTTTCACCCGCGACCGCGGGTAAGTGACGGGTGGATGCCGCGGGTGGGAGAGGGAGCGAGAGCAGCTGCCAGTGCTCAGCATGTCCCCCTGAACTCTGCAGCAGCCGCTAGTCTGTGAGGCGGGTAGTGTGAGTTCCGCTCACAGTCAGCGGCTGCGGTGTCACCAGAGAGAGTGTACGGGGAGAAGGGAGACAGGGGACTGGGCGGAGATGGGGAGGGGACTGGGCGGAGAGAGGGAGGGGACTGTTCCTGGCCAGATCTGTACCTGTGACTCCACCCAGCGTTACGGGCACAGAGTCACAGATTTAGGCATATATATAGAAGATATATATATTTTTATACAAACAGTGGTAACTGCCCGATCATTCCTGGATATAATTATATATTGGGTGCTAACATTTAGGCAAGTGCAAAATGTACCCTTTTTTTTTTGGGGGGGGGGGAAGAGAACGGAATATCAATCCCCCCCCACACACACACACCTCATAGAGTAAGTACTGTGTATGCTGGGAATTTGAAATTTTTATCAGGTCCCCCACCAGAAATATAAACGGTCAATTTAGGTGAAAAACAAGCAATTTCAAAGTGCTCTGATAAACAAGTAGACAAGATTTGTTTGGCAAATCTTTTGAGTTTTTCACAATTCCCAAACAAAATTACAGCTCTAATATTTTATTCCTTTCCACTGAAATACAATCCCAAAAATTATTATTTTTTTTTAAATCTGTCTATTAACTTTGGCCTTACATTTCATTTTTATGACAATAAAAGTAGCTTGAAATGTGCTGAAAATAATGGAGCTTACCCCAGCTTTCTATGGGGTCGATTCAATTCGGCAACAGATGAATAGCGCCGGGAATTAGCTCCCGACGCTATTCAATTCAGCTACTAGTTACCCACAATTGTCGGGAATTCTTCTCTCACCCCCCGGGGGTGAGAGAAGAAAACCGACAAAACAGCTGCCGTGCGGCCGGCGCAAGGCTGTTTCTGTCGGGAATCCGCATCGCCGCGAGTAGTTAAGTCGGAGAATTCTCGTTCTCCCGACAAAACTACGTGTTAAGTCGGCGAGAACGGGCATTCGCCGATTTTAACTTTAGCTGAATTGAATAGCTTCGGGAGCTAATTCCCGGCGCTATTCATCTGTTGCCGAATTGAATCGACCCCTATGACTTTTTTCTTAGCTGAGAGATTGCATTTACTCCAAACGTCCGCAACAGTGAAAAATGTTGTGATTAAAAAAATGGCTGCTATTGTCATATGAAGGTAAATAAAATAAAGTAATGGTGATTTATCTTACTTCCTAGAGGATGCTGGGGACTCCAAAAGGACCATGGGGTATATACGGATCCGTAGGAACCTGGGCACACTATAAAGACTTAAACTGGGTGTGAACTGGCTCCTCCCTTTATGCCCCTCCTCCAGACCTCAGTTAGACTTTGTGCCCAGGAGTGATGGGACACACACTAGGGGAGCTCTCCTGAGTTTCTCTAAAATACTTTGTTAGGTTTTTTTTTTTCAGGAAGACCTGCTGGCTATAGGCTCCCTGCATCGTGGGAGTGAGGGGAGAGAAGCAGGACCTACTTCTTCTTAGTTCAAAGGCTCTGCTTCTCGGCTACTGGACACCATTAGCTCCAGAGGGTTCGATCACTTGGTGCGCCTAGCTGCTTGTTCCCGGATACTTGGGGATACTGGGAATCCATTTAGTACAATGGGGTATAGACTGGTCCACTAGGATCCTTGGGCACTTTAAGAATTAGATAGTGTGCGCTGGCTCCTCCCTCTATGCCCCTTCTACCAGACTCCGTTTAGAAAATGTGCCTGGAGGAGCCGGTCATGTTGCTGGAAGCTCCTGGAGAGTTTTCTGCATTTATTTTATATGTTTATTTTCAGGCAGGACTGGATGGCACCAGCCTGCCTGCTTCGTGGGACTTGGGGAGAACAGGCCAACCTCTTGAAGGGTTAATGGTCCCGTTCCCCGCTGATAGGACACTAGCTCCTGAGGGAACAATTCGCAAGTTCCACCACCGTGAGTGTACATTCCCGCAACACGCCACCACCCCTAACAGAGCCAAAAGAAGAGTGGTGAGTACTAAGCTGGCGTTCCGGTTAGAGGGTCGCCGGCCATTATGGCGGCATGAGGGTACGGAGACGTACGGCTTCTGCATGGGGAGGCGGGGTCTCCAGACTCAGTACACAGTGCAGACGCACAGCTTCTGAGGGAGTGAACTGAATCTCAGTACACTGTGTGTACACAGTACCCAGACTGGCATTACAGACTTAAAAGGAGGCTGACTCCATTTTAGTCACAAAATTACCTCAGCCAGTATAAAAAAGAGTGGGAAGACCGCGCGCCATTGAAGAGGTGGGGCTGCACTATGAGCGGATCCAGCAGCTCACCAGCGCCAGTTTACCTCTGCAGTGGACACAGGTGCTGACTGACACGACTATCTCCGTAGTCTCCCTGGAAGGGCTCTTGTCGGTAAATTGTACATTTAACCTGTGTCTGTGTGTGCTGTCACAGTATATCAGACAAAGAGTGTATTTCATGTAAGGCACAGTGTTCCTCTTCTCCAGGGATTTCACTTCTGTGTGCTCAGGGCAGTGTACCTTCCCAGTCTAGCGGGGCAGAGCCATCTTGGCTGGACTCCATTAAGAGAATGATTTCCAATATTTCTACCAAATTGTCCCACAATGAGAAAGAGACGCAATACTTAAGACAATTGATGACTGAGTTTATGAAAAGAGACTCGGTACCCAAACCTGCCTCTCAGTCCCCTGCCATTTGTCCGCAAAAACGTCCTTTGGCCCATATCCTGCAGTCTGTCTCTGATGATGGAGGGGGAGGTGGACTCAGAGGTGGGGAAGTCTAATCTGTCACAGGTGTTAAAGGCTATCAGAGAAGTGCTGCATATCCCTGATAAGGTGACAGAGGAGACTGAGGAATCTTAATATAAAATATAAATCCTCAGCCTTTTTTCCTGTGTCCAAGGAACTAAATACCCTGTTTGAAGAATCGTGGGTTAATCCTTATAGGAAATTTCAAATCCCTAAAAGTTTGTTATCTTTTCCTTTTCTGCCTGATGGGAAAAAATGGGGAAATTCACAGATAGTGGGTGCATCAGTATCCAGGCTGTCACGAAAAATTGTATTGCCTGTCCAAGGGTGCAGCCTCCCTAAAACACTCGGCTGATCGTAGAATTGAGACTACACTCAAATCTTTGTATACAGTTGCTGGGGTGGCTCAGAGACCCAATATAGCATGTGGGTGGATTACTAAAGCCATCGCCAAATGGTTGGGTAACCTACCTGAGGGGATAGATTATTTTACACCTGCTACATATACAGGACTCTGCGAACTTTATGGTGGAAGCCATAAAAAAATAGGCTTGCTTAATGCATGTACCACTGCTATGGTAGTGTCAGCACGTAGAGGCTAATGGCTACACAAGTGGACTACTGACACGGACTCCAGTAAAGGCGCGTAAGGCCTACCCTTCGCAGGAGAGGCCTTATTTGGAGATGAACTAGACAAATGGATCTCCAAAGCTACTGCGTGTAAGTCCACATATCTTCCTTCTGCAGCTCCCCCAGCCAGGAAGGCCTATACAGTCCTTTCAGACTGCCAAGTTTAAGGGCAATACCAGAGGTTCTTCTACAGCCACCAGAGGCGCTAGAGGTAAGCCACGCAAACTAGCAACTGCCGGTTCTCGGGAACAGAGCTCAGGCTCTGCTTCCTCAAAGCCTTCAGCATGATGATGGACCGCGATGCCTGGAAGACTGGCAGGTGGGAGCCCGACTAAAATGTTTCAGTCACATCTGGACAGTTTCGTGCCAGGAGATCCCTGGGTCATAGATCTTATTTCCCAGGGCTACAGACTAGAGTTTCAGGAGCTCCCACCTCACAGATTCTTCAAAATCCGGTTTACCAGTTTTGCAAGAGGCAAATATAACCTTACAGAACGCCATTCAAAAACTGGTACAGACTCAGGTCTTTGTTCCAGTTCCAACTCATCTGCAAAACAACTTGTTTGTAGTACCTAAACCGGACGGTTCGGTAATACCGGTTTTGAACCTCAAGTCGTTGAACCCGTACTTAAGTGTTCAAATTAAATATGGAGTTTCTGAGAGCGGTGATCTCAGGTCTGGAGGAGGGGAAATTCCTAGTGTCTCTAGATATTAAGGATGCGTACCTTCACATTCCGATCTGGCCACCTCATCAGGTTTATCTACGGTTTGCACTGCAGGACTGTCACTGCCAGTTCCAGGCCCTGCCATTTGGTCACTCCACGGCCCGGGAGTGTTCACCAAAGTGATGGCAGAGATGATGTTTCTACTCCGCAAACAGGGAGTGAATATAATTCCGTACCTGGACGATCTTCTGATAAAGGCACCGTCCAGGAAGCGGTTGTTGGACAGCATTGGTCTCTCAACCAGACTACTCCTGGATCGCGGGTGGATTCTGAACTTACCAAAATCTTGCCTTGAACCGACGTAGAGACTTCCTTTCCTGGGAATGATACTGGACACAGAGTCTGAGAGTGTTCCTTCTCTTGGAGAAGGCTATGGTAATCCAGTCGATGGTTCAGGCTGTTCTGAAGCCAACCCGGATCTCGGTGCATCTGTGCATTCGCCTTCTGGGGATAATGGTGGCCTCTTATGAGGCACTTCAGTACAGAAAGGCCTCAGAGGTTGGGGCACAGTCACCAAGGGGGTGCAGTTTCAAAGAAGGTGGTCAAGTCAGGAAGTCGTCCTTCTAATAAACATCTTGGAACTCAGGGCAATCTACAACGCTCTTCTGCAGGCCTCATCTCTACTTCAGATTCAGGCCATTCAAGTCCAGTCAGGCAATGTGACGGCGGTAATGTACATAAACCGACAGGGCGGAATGAAAAGCCGTTATTTCAGGTGTCAAGAATTCTCCTCTGGTCGGAAAAACTCGACGTGGCGTTGTCGGCAGTCTTCATTCCGGGAGTAAACAACTGGGAAGCAGACTTCCCCAGCAGATACGACCTGCACCCGGGGGAGTGGGGCCTCCACCCGGAGTTGTTCCGTTGGTTGACACGCCGGTGGGGATATCCACAGATCGACATGATGGCCTCTCGACTCAACAAGAAGCTCAAGAGGTATTATTCCAGGTCGAGAGACCCGCAAGCAGTGGCGGTAGACGCTCTGACAACTGCATGGGTCTACCAGATGGTGTACGTTTCCTCCACTTCCTCTGATCTCTAGAATTCCAAAGAGAATAAAAAGGGAAAAGTTTCAAGCAATCCTCATTGCTCCGGACTAGCCTGGAAGAGCCTGGTACGCGGATCTTCTCGAGATGCTGATCGAAGATCCGTGGCCTCTACCTCTTTGCGAAGATCTTTTGCAATAGGGCCCATTTGTCTATCAAGACTTACCGTGGCTACATTTAACGGCATGGAGGTTGCACGGCTAATTTTAGCTAGGAGAGGGATTCCGGATAAGGTCATCACGACTATGATCCAAGCCAGGAAGGGGGTAACATCTAACCATTACCACCGTATATGGAAGACTTATGTCTCATGGTGTGAGAGCAGACAATATTCTGCAGGGGAATTTCATCTTGGGCGTCTCCTGCTTTTTCTGCAGTCGGGAGTGGATGTGGGCCTACGCCTAGGTTCCAGATTTTGGCCTTGTCTGTTTTCTTTTAGAAACAATTTGCTTCTCTCCCTGAGGTCCAGACGTTCTTGAAAGGTGTTCTGCACATCCAGCCTCCCTTTGTGCCTCCCACGGCACCTTGGAATCTCAGTTTGGTGCTGCAGTTCCTCCAATCGGACTGGTTTGAATCGTTACAGGAGGTTGAAGTAAAGTACCTTATGTGGAAGACCGTCACACTGTTGGCCTGGGCTTCAGCAAGACGTGTGTTGGAACTAGGGGCGTTGTCTCACAAGAGTCCCTGCTAATTTTCCATGCAGATTTCGTTAGCAATTTCTTCCTAAGGTGGTGTCCGCGTTTCACATCGACCAACCTATTGTGGTTTCGGCTGTTACGGACACCTCTGCTACTTCAAAGTCTTTAAATGTTGTGAGGGCTTTGAAGGTGTATGTAAATAGAACAGCTCGTCACTGGAAATCCGACTCGCTGTTTGTTCTCTCTGATCTCAATAAAATTGTGTGTCCTGCTCCAAAGCAGTCAATTGCACACTCGATCGGGCTCACTATCCAGCATGCTTATTCCTCGGCAGGATTGCTGGGTCCAAAATCTGTACAGGCCCTCTCTGCTAGGTTGGTGGGTTCTTCTTGGGCGGCTTGCTGGGGTGTCTCTACTTTTACAGCTCTGCCGAGCAGCTACTTGGTCAGATTTGAACACGTGTGCAAAGTTTTACAAGTTTGATACTTTGGCCTCCTTAGGACCTTCCGTTTGGACAATCAGTTCTGCAGGAACCTCAGCACTCTCTCACCCGGTTTGGGAGCTTTGGTACTTCCCCATGGTAGTAAATGGATTCCCAGTATCCCCAAGGATGTAAGAGAAAATAGGATTTGTGCAGTGGGGTACACTGGTATTCCACAGGGAATAACATCGGGGGTGTAGAGTTGGATCTTGATCCGAGGCACCAACAGGCTAAAGCTTTGACTCTTCCCAGGATGCTTTGCACCGCCGCCTCTATATCCCCGCTTCCAGGCACTGGAGGTCAGTTTGTGAGTTGGTTCCTGTAGTGCAGGTCACTAACAGGTGGGGCTGTGCTAGGCAGCCCTGAAAGCAGCTTTTTAAGAAGACTGCAAGGGCTACAGCACTATTTATGTCAGTCTGACATATCTGCTGCGGCTGCAACATTTCCCCAGCAGCGCTGCACACTCCCGCGGCCGGGTAACGGGTACTTGCAACTGAGGTGCACCGGTCTTCAGGCAAACCACCTCTGACGGTCTCCAGGATCACATGGCTACACATCAGGGAGGGTCCCCCAGTTGGGACCCGCCGGTTAATCAGTGTTTCTCTGACGTCCTAGTGGATGCTGGGAACTCCGTAAGGACCATGGGGAATAGCGGCTCCGCAGGAGCCTGGGCACAACTAAAGAAAGCTTTAGGACTACCTGGTGTGCACTGGCTCCTCCCACTATGACCCTCCTCCAGACCTCAGTTAGAATCTTGTGGCCGGCCGAGCTGGATGCACACTAGGGGCTCTCCTGAGCTCCTAGAAAGAAAGTATATTTTAGGTTTTTTATTTTACAGTGAGATCTGCTGGCAACAGACTCACTGCAGCGAGGGACTAAGGGGAGAAGAAGTGAACCTACCTGCTTGCAGCTAGCTTGGGCTTCTTAGGCTACTGGACACCATTAGCTCCAGAGGGATCGACCGCAGGACCCGTCCTTGGTGTTCGTTCCCGGAGCCGCGCCGCCGTCCCCCTTACAGAGCCAGAAGCATGAAGATGGTCCGGAAAATCGGCGGCAGAAGACTTCAGTCTTCACCAAGGTAGCGCACAACACTGCAGCTGTGCGCCATTGCTCCTCATGTACACCTCACACTCCGGTCACTGATGGGTGCAGGGCGCTGGGGGGGGGCGCCCTGAGGGCAATATTACACACCTTGGCTGGCAAATCATCACAATATATAGTCCCAGGGCTATATATGTGATAAATTACCCCTGCCAGAATCCATAAAAAAGCGGGAGAAAAGTCCGCCGAAAAAGGGGTGGGGCTATCTCCCTCAGCACACTGGCGCCATTTTTTCTTCACAGTGCAGCTGCAAGACAGCTCCCCAGGCTCTCCCCTGTAGTTTTCAGGCTCAAAGGGTTAAAAAGAGAGGGGGGGCACCAAATTTAGGCGCAAATATGTGTATACAAGCAGCTATTGGGGAAAAATCACTCTGTTATAGTGTTAATCCCTGCATTATATAGCGCTCTGGTGTGTGCTGGCATACTCTCTCTCTGTCTCCCCAAAGGACTTTGTGGGGTCCTGTCCTCAGTCAGAGCATTCCCTGTGTGTGTGCGGGGTGTCGGTACGGCTGTGTCGACATGTTGGATGAGGAAGGTTACGTGGAGGCGGAGCAGAGGCCGATAAATGGGATGTCGCCCCTGTGGGGCCGACACCAGAGTGGATGGATAGGTGGAAGGTATTAAACGACAGTGTCAACTCCTTACATAAAAGGCTGGATGACGTAACAGCTGTGAGACAGCCGGCTTCTCAGCCCGCGCCTGCCCAGGCGTCTCAAAAGTCATCAGGGGCTCAAAAACGCCCGCTACCTCAGATGACAGACACAGATGTCGACACGGAGTCTGACTCCAGTGTCGACGAGGTTGAGACATATACACAATCCACTAGGAACATCCGTAGCATGATCTCGGCAATAAAAAATGTTACACATTTCTGACATTAACCCAAGTACACTAAAAAAGGGTTTTATGTTTGGGGAGAAATGAAGTGTGTGAAGAAGCGTGGGTTCCCCCGATAAGAAACTGGTAATTTCTAAAAAGTTACTGCTGGCGTACCCTTTCCCGCCAGAGGATAGGTCACGTTGGGAGATATCTCCTAGGGTGGATAAGGCGCTCACACGCTTGTCAAGAGGTGGCACTACCGTCTTAGGATAGGGCCACTTTGAAGGAGCCTGCTGATAAAAAGCAGGAGGCTATCCTGAAGTCTGTATATACACACTCAGGTATTATTCTGAGACTTGCAATTGCCTCAGCATGGATAGTGCTGCTGCAGCAGGGTCTGATACCCTGTCAGATAATAATAATACCCTAGACAGGGATAATATTGTGCTAACATAGAGCATATTAAAGACGTCGTCTTATATATGAGGGATGCACAGAGGGATATTTACCGACTGGCATCCAGAATTAATGCAATGTCCATTCTGCCAGGACGGTATTAGAGACCCGGCAGGGGACAGGTGATGCTAACTTTAAACATGGAGATTCTGCCTTATAAGGGTGAGGAATTGTTTGGGGATGGTCTCTGTGACCTCGTATCCACAGCAACAGTTGGGAAGAAATTTTTTTACCTCAGATTTCCTCACAGCCTAAGAAAGCACGGTATTATCAGGTACAGTCCTTTCGGCTTCAGAAAAGCAAGCGGGCCAAAGGCGCTTCCTTTCTGCACAGAGACAAGGGAAGAAGGAAAAAGCTGCACCAGACAGCCAGTTCCCAGGATCAAAAATCTTCCCCCGCTTCCTCTGAGTCCACCGCATGACGCTGGGGCTCCACAGGTGGAGACAGGTGCGGTGGGGGCGCGTCTCGGGAACTTCGGGGACCAGTGGGCTTGCCCACAGGTGGATCCCTAGGTTCTCCAAGTAGTATCACAGGGATACAAGCTGGAGTTCGAGGCGACTCCCCCTCGCCGTTACCTCACATCAGCCTTGCCTGCTGCCCTCGGAGAAAGGGAGGTAGTACTGGCGGCAATTCACAAGCTGTACTTCCAGCAGGTGAAATCAAGGTACCCCTCCTTCAACAAGGCGCCGGGGTTACTATTCCAAAATGTTTGTGGTACCGAAACCAGACGGTTCGGTGAGACCCATTCTAAAATTAAAATCCTTGAACACTTATATACGAAGGTTCAAGTTCAAAATGGAATCGCTCAGGGCGATTATTGCAAGCCTGGAGATTTTCAGGGTATCACTGGACATCAAGGATGCTTACCTGCATGTCCCTATTTACCCTCCTCTCCAGGAGTACCTCAAAATTGTGGTACAGGATTGTCATTACCAATTCCAGACGTTGCCGTTGGTCTGTCCCCGGCACCGAGGGTATTTACCAAGGTAATGGCCGAAATAATTATCCCGCACTTGGACAATCTCCTTATGAAGGCGAGGTCCAGAGAGCAGTTGTTTGTCGGAGTAGCACTATCTCGGGAAGTGCTACAACAGCACGGCTGGATTCTGAATATTCCAAAGTCGCAGCTGGTTCCTACGACGAGTCTACTGTTCCTGGGTATGGTTCTGGACGCAGACCAGAAAAAAGTGTTTCTCCCGGAAGAGAGAGCCAAGGAGCTGTCATCTCTAGTCAGAGGCCTCCTGAAACCAAAACAGGTGTCGGTGCATCACTGCACGCGAGTCCTGGAAAAAATGGTAGCTTCCTACGAAGCAATTCCATTCGGCAGGTTCCATGCAAGAACTTTTCAGTGGGACCTGTTGGACAAGTGGTCCGGATCGCATCTTCAGATGCATCTGCTGATAACCCTGTCTCCAAGGACCAGGGTATCTCTGCTGTGGTGGCTGCAGAGTGCTCATCTTCAAGAGGGCCGCAGATTCGGCATACAGTACTGGATCCTGGTGACCACGGATGCCAGCCTTCGAGGCTGGGGGGCAGTCACACAGGGAAGAAACTTCCAGGGACAAATCAGGAGATTTCCCTACACATAAATATTCTGGAACTAAGGGACATTTACAATGCCCTAAGTCAGGGAAGACCCCTGCTTCAAAACCAGCCGGTACTGATCCAATCAGACAACATCACGGCAGTCGCCCATGTAAACCGACAGGGCGGCACAAGAAGCAGGATGGCGATGGCAGAAGCCACAAGGATTCTCCGATGGGCGGAAAATCACGTGTTAGCACTGACAGCAGTGTTCATTCCGGGCATGACCTACACCCGGGAGAGTGGGGACTTCATCCAGAAGTCTTCCAACTGATTGTAAACCGTTGGGAAAGGCCACAGGTGGACATGATGGCGTCCCGCCTAAACAAAAAGCTAGAAAGATATTGCGCCAGGTCGAGAGACCCTCAGGCAATAGCTGTAGACGCTCTAGTGACACCGTGGGTGTACCAGTCGGTTTATGTGTTCCCTCCTCTTCCTCTCATACCTAAGGTACTGAGGATAATAAGGAAAAGAGGAGTAAGAACTATACTCATTGTTCCGGATTGACCAAGAAGAACTTGGTACCTGGAACTTCAAGAAATAATCTCAGAGGACCCATGGCCTCTACCGCTCAGACGGGACCTGCTGCAGCAGGGTCCCTGTCTGTTCCAAGACTTACCGCGGCTGCATTTGACGGCATGGCGGTAGTACACCGGATCCTGAAGGAAAAGGGCATTCCGGAGGAAGTCATTCCTACGCTGATTAAAGCTAGGAAAGAAGTAACCGCAAATTATCACCGCATTTGGCGAAAATATGTTGCGTGGTGTTAGGCCAAGAAGGCCCCAACAGAGGAATTTTTAGCTGGGTCGATTTCTGCACTTCCTACAGTCAGGAGTGACTATGGGCCTAAAATTGGGTTCCATTAAGGTCCAGATTTCGGCTCTGTCGATTTTCTTCCAAAAAGAACTGGCTTCACTGCCTGAAGTTCAGACATTTGTAAAGGGAGTGCTGCATATTTAGCCCCCTTTTGTGCCTCCAGTGGCACCTTGGGATCTCAACGTGGTGTTGAGTTTTCCTAAAATCACATTGGTTTGAGCCACTTAAAACCGTGGATCTAAAATATCTCACATGGAAAGTGGTCATGCTATTGGCCTTGGCTTCGGCCAGGCGTATGTCAGAATTGGTGGCTTTGTCGTGTAAAAGCCCTTATCTGATTTTCCATATGGATAGGGCAGAATTGAGGACTCGTCCCCAGTTTCTCCCTAAGGTGGTATCAGTTTTTCACTTGAACCAACCTATTGTAGTGCCTGCGGCTACTAGAGACTTGGAGGATTCCAAGTTACTGGACGTAGTCAGGGCCTTGAAAATTTATGTTTCCAGGACGGCTGGAGTCAGGAAAACTGACTCGCTTTTTATCCTGTATGCACCCAACAAGCTGGGTGCTCCTGCTTCTACTATTTGTAGCACAATTCAGCTGGCGCATTCTGCGGCTGGACTGCCGCATCCTAAATCAGTAAAAGCCCATTCCACGAGGAAAGTGGGCTCATCTTGGGCGGCTGCCCGAGGGGTCTCGGCTTTACAACTTTGCAGAGCTGCTACTTGGTCAGGGTCAAAAACGTTTGCAAAATTCTACAAATTTGACACCCTGGCTGAGGAGGACCTGGAGTTCTCTCATTCGGTGCTGCAGAGTCATCCGCACTCTCCCGCCCGTTTGGGAGCTTTGGTATAATCCCCATGGTCCTTACGGAGTTCCCAGCATCCACTAGGACGTCAGAGAAATTAAGATTTTACTCACCGGTAAATCTATTTCTCGTAGTCCGTAGTGGATGCTGGGCGCCCATCCCAAGTGCGGATTGTCTGCAATACGTGTATATAGTTATTGCCTAACTAAAAGGTTATTGTTATGAGCCATCTGTTGAGAGGCTCTGTTATATTTCATACTGTTAACTGGGTATAGTATCACGAGTTATACGGTGTGATTGGTGTGGCTGGTATGAGTCTTACCCGGGATTCAAAATCCTTCCATATTGTGTCAGCTCTTCCGGGCACAGTATCCTAACTGAGGTCTGGAGGAGGGTCATAGTGGGAGGAGCCAGTGCACACCAGGTAGTCCTAAAGCTTTCTTTAGTTGTGCCCAGTCTCCTGCAGAGCCGCTATTCCCAATGGTCCTTACGGAGTTCCCAGCATCCACTACGGACTACGAGAAATAGATTTACCGGTGAGTAAAATCTTATTTTTGTTGCGGTCCCAGGAGACGTCCACGCCAGTGGCGCGGTCCACTGTACTGCACAGGGACCCCACTATATCCACCAGGGCAAGGGAACTTTCTAAAATCCATTTGATATAGGCTCCACAGTACCCGTGGTGAGGACCAGCATAGGGGATAAGGTGCTGACCTGTATCCTCTCCCCCAGCTCCGGGCACCATCTACTGCTGGTGTTCCTGCCCTGGAGCTGCATTTCACTCTGTTGGTTAAGAACAAGTGTACTGCTATATGAATATTTGGTACAAGCATTCTGTGATATACATCCAGTATTTACTGTGCATTGTTATATCTATATTAATACATAGTTCTGCTGCAGGGTACACTGGGCTCCACAAGGAAAAACATCGGGGTGTAGAGTAGGATCTTGATTTGAGGCACCAACAGCTCAAAGCTTTGGCTGTTCCCAAGATGCACAGCGTCGCCTCCTCTATAACCCCGCCTCCGTGCACAGGAGCTCAGTTTGTAAGTTGGTGCCATGCAGTGAGCATGTATACAACAGGGGGGCTGCTCAGCTAACCCTAAGAAAGCTTTTTTCAGAAGAAAAGAAGACTTCAAGGGCTGCAGCAGTGTTAGATCCCCTGCTGCAGCTCCATTACTCCCCCAGCGGCGCTGTATACTCCCGCGCCCTGATTGCCGGGTAACTACAGCGGAGGCTCCATTGTTCTTCTATGTCAGTCACACACTTGCCGCTGTCTCTTGGATCGCTTTTCCGCATACAGGGGGATGTAAGGGGTCTCTTTGTCCCGCTGTAATCGCAATCCGGTGCGGCCGGTGTGGACACTGTAAGGAACAATCGCTCCACTAGTCATCGGGACACTGGGCACAGGTTTGTTTTCTCTCTAAAACCATTTATTTACAGCCCGCAAATATTGGTGGGGAAGCCAGCAAGGGGAATAAGGCCTGTCCTGTAGCCCCTCCCCCAGCCCCAAGGTGCCATTTAGGCAAATATTCCCACCCTGGAGCAGCATATCTCTCTCCCTCACTCCCTGTCAGCTACCATTACACAGAGCTGCGCTGTTCCTGGGACTGCTTGGGAAAATCCTCCTCTGTAAAGCCGCCTGCACGTCAGTGCTGTGCATTTTACAGGACACTTAAGTATTCTACCTGTCAGTGGACAGTGTTAGTTGAGAGAGAGTGCATATAGTCAGGGTTGTGTGGTACTATTTACCCTGTGATATACATCCAGTTTAACTGTGTTTTGCTATATCTTCTGTGTATGTATATATGTGTATATATATATATATATATATATATATATATATATATATATATATATATATATATATATATATATATGTATGTGTGTGTATATATATATATATATATATATATATATATATATATATATATACATACACACACACACACACACACACACACACACACACACACAGTATTACTTTGTACTGCTAGTCCAGTGCAGTCTTATTGTGTTATATAACTTCTGCATTGTGTATTGTGACTTTGTGTATGTATCTGCTGCGTGGTTGCCATTTCGTGTATTTCACTCAGCCTGCTACACCTATATTCTGTAACCTGAGGGGGCTACTTGTGTCATGTTTATTATCTTTCGATGTGATTTATAGTCCCCATATATCTCTTGGATTCCCGGTTTGTGCTGATACACTACACTGGGAGTTCTTGCTAGATATAGTGCTGCTAATATTGTACATGGTTGCCTGATATTGAGCTTATCATTATGTCAGCTACAAGGGGCAACGGAACCGGTGCTGAAGACACTTTGAGGGAAACATGGCAGCAGAGAGTTCGGGTTCAGGGGATTCCTTAACCCCCAGTGGAGTTGTGGCTGCGGGGGTCCACAATGACCCACCATGGGCTACCTTCTTCACGTTATTAAATACGCTGGTAACTAAACTTAGACCCCCTATGGGACCTCCTATGCCTTTGCAGCAGTTTGTGGTCCCTACAGTTAATCCGCCATGGGCAGATCAGATATCATCTCAGTTACAGTACTTGAACCAATCACTGTCTAAAAATAAGTCTCACTCTCGCCCTCCTAAGTCTAAGACGTCTTCCAAACGGGCCGCTACTTCCTCACAATCCACCACTGTTCCTGACACCACTTCTGATGAGGATGGCACATATACAGACCCCACGGACACCGACTCAGATGTTTCAGATGGGGAAGGACTGTCCCAGGTGGTTGTCCCTGATTTGATTGAGTCTATCAGGCTGATTCTTCAAGTTTCTGATGAACCCGAGCATGAGGTTGTTTAAAAAAATCCGGACAGATTTAAACGTAAGAAAGAGGTTAAACTTTTACCTCATTCTCAACACCTGGCTGACATACGTCAGGAATCCTAGGAAAATCCAGGAACAAAGTTCACACCGCATAAGTGTTCACTCTAGGATTTTTTTAGGTCAGGGTGCTGATCACGGGGAGGGCACATTTTTCATTCGGGAGGGCACATTTTTAAGTTAGAAGGGCAAAATTAGGTACATACTATGATGCTTGGTGCTCCCATTCCTATAGGTCAAAGAATGGACAGTGTGCACCGAAGGCGCGCAGCAAAAATTTAGGGGCGGCGTTTCGTGGGGAAGGGGCGTGGCCACATAATAGTGGCAATTCACATTACACCACACAGTAGTGCACCCTAATACACATTGCATCAGGTAGAACCTCCTATACACACTGCGACAGGTAGAGCACGTTATACATATTGCGCCACATAGGGCACGTTATACATATTGCACCAGGCAGAGCACTGAGACGCATTGCACCTGGTAGAGAGCACTGGGGCGCATTGCACCAGGTAGAGAGCACTGAGGCGCATTGCACCAGGTAGGGAGCACTGAGGCGCACTGCACCAGGTAGGGAGCACTGAGGCGCACTGCACCAGGTAGAGAGCACTGAGGCGCACTGCACCAGGTAGGGAGCACTGAGGCACACTGCACCAGGTAGGGAGCACTGAGGCACACTGCACCAGGTAGGGAGCACTGAGGCACACTGCACCAGGTAGGGAGCACTGAGGCACACTGCACCAGGTAGGGAGCACTGAGGCACACTGCACCAGGTAGAGAGCAATGAGATTGAAGTTTACAGCTGCAGTACTTACAAGGTAAATTTCGCCCAGGACACAGAGGGGGAGCGCTGATCACCGCCACACTTGCAGAGCTGCATAAAAGATGGTGACCTGTAGATCCTCCCTTGTGTCTGAGTCCTTTTAAACATTAATACACTGGCGGGCTGGGTTTGCCTCGGCGGGAGAGGCAAACCCGGGTTAGGGTTTGGTATTGGTGTGACAGGAGGGTTTCCTGTCACACCAGATCATGAGCAGACCTATAGTCTGCTCGCAGAGGAGGGGAGCTGCTGTCAGTCACTGTGTCAGCGCAAGGCTGAGACAGCGACGGCTATGGGCGGGGTGGGCTGGGCCGCTGGGGACTCTCGTGCAGGGAGACAGTGTGCTTACCGGGTCGGCGAGCGGCAGGGTGCACAAAAACGGGCAGGGCGTTATTCAGCTGTCTGAAAAAGGGGCAGGGCGCAGCGCCCTGTGAAAGTCGCCTAGCGTGAACACTATATAAGAGATTTGGCTCGTTATCCTCTCACTGCGAAGCTATGTAAAAATTGGGAAACTCCTCCACCTGTGGATTCTCAGGTGGCGAAGCTAGTGGTTTCTTCAGCTCGGCCAGTGACTGCCATCACCTCTCTGAAGGAACCGACGGATAGACGTGTGGAGGGTTGTTTAAAGGCGATTTACACCCTAACAGGGGCTGTGCATAGGCCAACCATTGCAGCAACATGGGCTGCTGAAGCTGTTGAAGCATGGGCTCAGGAGCTGGAGGCGGAGCTACCTTCTAATGCTTCTGATCATGCTAGACAATGTCTCTCGTATATCGCCACGGCTTCTCATTACCTTAAGGAGGCGGCTTCTGTTGTCGGGGTACTGGCGGCCAAGGCTGCTACTACGTCCATCTTGGCTCGGCGTATACTTTGGTTGAGAATCCTGGTCTGTGGACATGGATTCTAAGAAAACCCTGGAGGTGCTCCCTTTTAAGGGAGACATTCTTTCTGGAGAAGACCTCAATAAGATTGTGGCTGACTTGGTATCTGCTAAAACAGCTTGCCTCCCAAGTACGGCACCTTCTGCGCCAAAGGTTAAAAGTACTCTCCCGTGGCCCTTTCATCCTCCAGCAAAAGCAAAAGGTCAGGTGTACCCGAAACAAGCTCGTGCTTCCAAACCTGCCAAGCCCAGACCTAAGAGTGCCTGGGCTGCCCGTCAGCCTGCTTCCAAAACAGACAAGCCTTCCGCATGACGGGGCAGGCCTCCCTCTGGGGGATCCCAGTGTGGGTGGGAACGACTTCTGGGGTTTGCCCAGGATTGGTTGAAGACCACTTCAGGTGCCTGGGTGCGGGAAGTCGTCTCTCGAGGTTACGCCGTATCCTTCAAGAATCGTCCCCCTCACCTCAATTTTGGCTGACAGACGTCCCTTCGTATCTGGTGAAGGCAACAACGCTTCATTCGGTGGTACAGTCCCTCCTGGACACAGGAGTGGTAGTACAGATGCCTCTAGCTCAGGGAGGCAAGGGGTATTATTCACTGCTGTTTCTAGTCCCGAAACCAAACTGGTCCTCGCGGCTTATTCTCAATCTTAAGTCCTTGAACAAGTATGTGAGGGTCTCCAAGTTTCGTATGGAAATTCTACATACTATTGTTCTGGCCTTGGAGCCTGGGGACTTTATGGTCTCCCTGGACATACAGGATGCCTAGCTGCATATTCCTATTACCGTTTGGTTTGACAACGGCTCCGAGTTTTCACTAAGGTTATGGCGGTATTGACGGCTGTACTCCACCGTCAAGGGGTCAGGATCCTACCATACCCGATTTGCTGATCCTGGCGAATTCCCCAGAAATTCTCCTGCGACATCTGGATCTGACTATCCAGTTTCTGCAAGCCCACAGGTGGCTAGTCAACTGGAAGAAATCTTCCCCGGTCCCTGCTCGGAGCATGCTGCACCTGGGAGCGTTGTTGGACACTCACAACCAGAGGTGGTTCTTGTCTCAGGAGAAAATCCTGAAACTTCAGGACAGGATTCGAGGCTTCCTATCTCGTCCGCGTGTGTCTTCATTTGGTGATGCAAGTGCTAGGTCTCATGGTATCTGCTTTCGACATGGTGGAGTACGCTCAATTCCATTCTCGCCTTCTACATAAGCTAATTCTGGCCAAATGGAACGGCCTGCCTCACCGGATCAGATCTCAAATGGTCTCCTTGTCTCCGGAGGTCTGACTGTCACTGAGCTGGTGGCTTCAGGACCAACGTTTGAGCAGGGGTCGCCCTTTCTGGATCTCCAACTGGGTCCTTCTGACGACGAATGCCAGTCTGAGAGGTTGGGGCGCGGTGTTGGAGCAACACTCCCTTCAGGGTCGGTGGACCAAGGAGGAGTCTCTCCTCCCGATAAACATTCTGGAATTGCGGGCGGTGTTCAATGCACTGAACTTGGCCCAGCATTTGATACAAAACAGACCTGTTCAAGTACAATCTGACAACGCCACCACGGTGGCTTACATCAATCATCAAGGCGGCACTCAAAGCCGCATGGCAATGAGGGAAGTATCACAAATTCTTCAGTGGGCAGAATGCCATCTGCCAGCCATATCGACAGTATTCATTACGGGGGTCCTAAACTGGGAAGCGGACTTTCTCAGTCGTCAGGGCATACACACCGGAGAATGGAGCCTCCATCCAGAGGTGTTTCAACTTCTCGTGGACAAGTGGGGCCTTCCGGATGTGGACCTGATGGCGTCTCGACACAATCACAAGATTCCGGTCTTCGGAGGAAGGACAAGGGATCCTCAAGCAGCGTTCGTGGACGCACTGGCAATTCCATGGGACTTTCGGCTGCCGTACGTGTCACTCCTGCCCAGGGTAATACGGAAGTTCAGGCAGGAAGGAGGAATCCTACTTCTGATCACTCCAGCGTGGCCCAGATGGCACTGGTTCTCCGATCTACAGGGCCTCTCGCTGGTTCGTCCCCTTCTATTTCCACAGAGACCAGACCACCTCGTTCAGGGTTCTTGTGTTTACCAGGACTTGGCCCGTCTGGCTTTGACGCCGTTGCTCTTGAAGCTTCTGTCTTGAGGGCTAAGGGTTTTTCTGTCATTCAAACTATGTTGAAGGCCCGTAAGCCGGCTTCTGCTCAGATTTACTATAGGGTCTGGAATTCTTACTTTACTTGGTGTGCGACTCATAATCATGACGTTTTCAAGTTTAGTACAGCCAAACTTTTGGCCTTCCTACAGCAGGGCCTGGACTTAGGCCTTCGTCTGGCCTCCCTCAAGGTTCACGTTTCTGCCTTGTCTGTTTGGTTTCAGAGAAAGATTGCTACCCTACCTGATGATCATACTTTCACTCAGGGTGTGTTGCGGATTCAGCCTCCTTATCTACCGCCTGTGGCCCCTTGGGATTTGTCGGTAGTTCTGGAGGCCTTGCAAGAGTATCCGTTTGAACCTCTTGCGTCTGCAGACCTTAAGTGGCTTTCCCTTAAGGTTTTGTTTTTGCTGCCTATTGCCTCGGCTAGAAGGGTCTTGGACTTGGGTGACTTATCCTGTAAGTCCCCTTACCTGATTTTTCACCGTGACTGTGCGGTTCTTAGAACTCCCCCTGGTTATCTGCATAAGGTGGTGTCGTCTTTCTACCTTAACCAAAAGATTGTGGTTTCGGCCTCTATCTCTAGTACAGAACAGGCCTGTTCAAGTACGATCAGACAATGCCACCACAGTAGCATACATAAACTATCAAGGCAGCTCTCGAAGGTGTCTTCCTTCCACCTTAACCAGGAGATTGTGGCTCCGGCCTTTAATTCTCCTGAGTTGTCCTCCAAAGAGCATTCTTTGGATGTGGTATGGGCTCTCTGTATCTATGTGAAGAGAGCTGTCTCCGTTAGGAAGTCTGATTCTCTCCTTGTACTGTTTGGATTTCACAAACGTGGCTGGCCTGCTAACAATCAGACCTTGGCCAGATGAATTAGAATGGTGATTGCACATGCTTATGTACAGGCTGGTCTTCCAGCTCCTGCTACCATCAAAGCCCATTCTACTCGGTCAGTTGGACCTTCTTGGGCGGGCCGCCGTGGTGCGACCCTTGAACAATTGTGCAAGGCGGCTAAGTGGTCCTCAGGGAACACGTTCATATGGTTCTATGCCTTCGATACTTCCGCCTCCCAGGATGCTTCCTTTGGACGCCGGGTTCTTGTGCCTGCTACAGTGCGTCCCCTCCTATAAGGAACTGCTTTAGAACATCCCCGATGTTATTCCTTGTGGATCCCAGTGTACCCCACAGCAGAAAACGAGATTTATGGTAAGAACTTACCGTTGTTAATACTCTTTCTGCGAGGTACACTGGGCTCCACAAGGCGCCCACCCTGACGCACTTAGCTGCTTTGGGTTGGTATGGCATTAGCCGCTGACGCCCTCTCCTGTAGTGAGTGTGTGGCTACGAACGATTGTTGTCTGTTACCTGCTACTGCATTGGACTGGTTAACTAAACTGAGCTCCTGGGCACGGAGGCGGGGTTATAGAGGAGGCGGCGCTCTGCATCTTGGGAACAGTCGAAGCTTTGAGCCTGTTGGCGCCTCGGATCAAGATCCTACTCTACACCCTGATGTTATTCCTTGTGGAGCCCAGTGTGCCTCGCAGAAAGATTTAACAACGGTAAGTTCCTACCATAAATCTCGTTTTATATGTAGTTTTACTAGTCCAGTGCAGTTTTATTGTTTATAATAACTTCTGCATTGTACATGTGACTGAATTGTGCCTGTAGCTGTTGTGTGGGATTCCATTCTCCTGTATCACATACTGCTATCACTATTTTCTGTACGCTGAGGGGCTAGGTGCGTCAGGGTCCCATATATACATACATACATATATATATATATATATATATATATATACATATATATATATATATATATATATATATATATATATATATGTGTGTGTGTGTGTGTGTGTGTGTGTGTGTGTGTGTGTGTGTGTGTGTATATATATATATATATATATATATATATATATATATGGGTAGGTAGGGGCTCTGGCGACCAACTGGTGTTTATATATAAAAAAAAATTTAGTGGACTAAAATGCAATTTATAAAGGACATGATAAAAAGACCTTTTTTGTAAAAGAATAAAAACAATTTATTTTGCAAAAAGTAAAAAACACTAATTTTTTTAGAAAAAACTGTTTTTTCACAAAACTACATATGATAAAAATGTAGTAAAACAGAATATATGCTAAAAAATGGATATATAAAAATCTTAAGACATACAGTAAATAGAATAAAGGAATTTATAATTAATAAAAAACAGCTTAACTTAAGATGGAGGGTCATACAGGATATCCCAACGCGTTTCGTCTATCTGACTTCATCAAAGGGTAGTGAGTGAATGTGCAGAGTGGGCTTATATACCCACTGATAAGGGGTTACTAGTTGTGACATCACTTCCTGTCAATTAACAATGTAAAAATGTATCGTATACATAGTTCATATTGGTAGCAGAGAAACAATGATGGAGCAATACTATTAGGCTAGGGAGAGGCATCCCATGAAAATTATATTAAAAAACGAGTTCAGTAAGTTCTTTAAAAACAGTGTAGTGAATAGTTCTTATTGTTATTGCGCACTTCCGCCACACTTCCTGTATCGGCGGCTGCGGGGTGCGCATGTGCGAATTCCCCACTTCCGGTATCGCGTCTCCAACGGCTGTGTTCAGAGCTTCGTGCCCCACTTCCGTCCTTAATGTTCTGTAATCTGTGCCCCACTTCCGGTATGCGTGTCCGGAATGACACATGACGCTTCTTCTTGTTTGACAGCGTCTGGAGAGTTCAGTGCATTGTCGGCGGCCGTTTTAGCGGAGTCCCTATATGCAGACGTGGATTCTCCTTGCATATTATTTGCTCGGTTACATAGATAAAATATATAAAATAAGATGCAGTTAATATCGTTTCGCCTCGAGTATTCCTAACACTTCATTAAGACAATTATTACATATGGGGCATATATGTCCACTTTTAGTCCAAGGCAATAAATTATGTTTCTTGACAGTGGTAATTCTGTGGAAATTATTTTTCAAAATAATGGAGTGGGAGAAATAAATATCTTTTAGAAGCAGTTTAATAAATATAAACTATTCATATTGGGAAGATATATATTTTTTTGTGTTTATAAAACTGGGTGAATTAGAGTGAATTATGAAAAACGTGATAACATGTGCATATACAGATATATACATATATGCATATACATATCCTATGGGGCGGCAGGAGGGAAAGATATATACATATATGCATATACATATCCTATGGTGCGGCAGGAGGGAAAGATTACAACACCAAAAGGAGAAATGTACAGCATTAGACCCAAAGGAGAAGGGGATATTCAACATTTCAAAGTATGCATTGACAAATTACGAAACTTCATTATTGAGCAAAGGCTTATCATTTGCACCCACAGAAAAACTGAATAAATTCGAGACATTTATAGACTTAAATAAATTCATTCGCAAGCTCACACTTAAAAGACATTTTGCACGCAAGGATAATGCCATCATTTCAAACTATGAAGAAACATCAAGATCAGGATTGAAACGCAAATCTAAATATTATCCGGTGGAATCGAAAGGCAACCATATCAGCATATTCTATGATCTGGTAAAAAGAGACCTATGCGATACTGACCTTGCACCAGTGGTCACAAAAAATCTCCCCAACAGAGAAAAAGAGGCACTAAAGAAACTACAGAAAAACTCAAATAGTGATAAAACCTGCTGACAAAGGGGGGGGACTAGTCATCCTGGATCGAGACAACTATGTAAAAGAAGCTCATCGTCTACTAGGAGACACCAAATCCTACGAACTACTACAGAATGACCCCAAGCATGTATATATATATATATATATATATATAGAAGAATTGAGAATACTCCTCACACAAGGACTTCGGAATGGAAGTATCACGAAAGAGGAATTCCAATTTTTAATGCAGTCTAGTCCCATAACCCCCATTTTCTATTACCTGCCGAAAATCCATAAAAACCTTTTAAATCCACCAGGGAGACCTATTGTCGCTGGAATTGATTCCTTAACATCTAAACTGTCCGAGTATGTAGATGTTTTTCTAAACCCATATGTTAAGGAATTACCATCATATCTCAAAGACACAACCATGGTATTGAACCTGATGAAATCCATAGAATGGAAAGATACTTATTTATGGATTACAATAGATGTTCAATCTCTATACACGTGCATTGAGCATTCTAAAGGTATTAAGGCATGTAAAGACTTTTTAGATAAGGATCCTACCCTTATAACGACCCAAAGAGCTTTTATCTGTGATGTGATGAATTTTATTCTAAGTCGAAACTATTTTAAATTTTTAGTCAACTTTTATCTTCAACGCTGTGGGACTGCAATGGGAACGATTTTTGCACCAAGTTTCGCAAACCTATTTATGGGACAATGGGAGGAACTCTATGTGTATAACACTCAATATTTCAAGAATAATGTGATCCTGTACAAACGCTATATCGACGATATTTTAATAATATGGAATGGCAGCCCGGAACTTTTTATGGAATTTTTTAACCTTTTAGAAATTAATGACATGAATCTCTCATTTACTTACAATACAAACAAAATTTCCATAGAATACCTGGATTTAGTATTAATAGGTGAAGGATCGTCAGTGGTAACTAAAAACTTCATTAAAGGGGTGGATAAAAACAGCTACCTCCTACCAAAGCAGCCACGCAAAGACATGGAAAGACAACATCCCATACTCTCAGTTCCATAGAATTAAGCGGAACTGCAGCAAGAAAGAGGACTGCAATGAACAGGTAGCCATTTACAGAAAACGATTTGAAGAGAAGTCATATCCAAAATCAATTCTGGACAAGGCCACTGCAAGAACAAATACCCTAAAGAGGGAGGACCTTCTAGAATATAAAAAGAAGGAAGACCCTTAGGAATCCACCGCATTCATCACCACCTACAACCATCATGAGAACCATATCAAATCATCCCTTAAGGAACATTGGAAGATTCTACTTATGGATCCTGTACTGAAAGAAATCCTCCCGGAAAAACCACAGATAGTCTTTCGCAAATCCTAGAGTCTCAAAGACCATCTTGCACCCAGCATGTTACGTGACACCACTAAGGAAAGAACCAATCAAACATTCTTGAAATGCACAGGAGCATTCAAATGCGGACGATGTAACATCTGCAAGTTCCTGAATTCAAACAGAAAAATTTTTTTTGACTCAGGGGATACCCAAGAATTTAAGATAAAGGAATTCCTTAATTGTAACAGTAGCTCTGTCATATATTTATTGGAATGTACATGTAAGAAGAAGTACGTGGGGAAAACAAAGCGGACTCTTAAATTAAGAATTCAAGAGCACATCAGGAGCATCAAAAATAAGCTTGACACCCACCTCATCTATAGACATTTCATCTTGGAACACAACTCAAACCCAGAAGACTTAACCTTTAAAGCGATCGAACACGTACAGATTGGGGAAAGAGGCGGAGATCTGGCGAACAAACTATCTCAAAGAGAAATGTTTGGGATCTACCAGCTTAACACGATGCACCCGGCAGGATTCAATGAGGGTTATGAAATTGCCCCATTTTTATAAGGTTTTTAAAAAAATGTCTCGTTTTATCCTCATTCACTTTAATCACATTGAATGTATATGTGCACCTGAATTCACAGCACAATAAAAATGTTTGACACAAGAATGAGTGTTTTGTTTAAAGCCAATAGATACAGTCATACCACACTGGCTCCACGCCCAAACCCGTCCGATCTTGGAAGCTAAGCAGTGTCGGGCTTTAATAGTACCAAGAGGGAGACCACCTGGGAAGCTAAAGTACTGTAAAAAATAGGTAACAAACACTAATGTGTCAAAATAGGGCCCACGTACACGACACACATGATCACTCAGCTTAGTGGGCACACACTAAGGCATGGACAGGTGCATGCACACATCTGTACAAACTTGATATATATACATATAGGATATGTATATGCATATATGTATATATCTGTATATGCACATGTTATCACGTTTTTCATAATTCACTCTAATTCACCCAGTTTTATAACACAAAAAAATATATATCTTCCCAATATGAATAGTTTATATTTATTAAACTGCTTCTAAAAGATATTTATTTCTCTGACGTCCTAGTGGATGCTGGGAACTCAGAAAGGACCATGGGGAATAGCGGCTCCGCAGGAGACTGGGCACAAAAGTAAAAGCTTTAGGACTACCTGGTGTGCACTGGCTCCTCCCCCTATGACCCTCCTCCAAGCCTCAGTTAGATTTTTGTGCCCGAACGAGAAGGGTGCACACTAGGTGGCTTTCCTGAGCTGCTTAGTGAAAAAGTTTAAGTATAGGTTTTTTATTTTCAGTGAATCCTGCTGGCAACAGGTTCACTGCACCGAGGGACTAAGGGGAGAAGAAGCGAACTCACCTGCGTGCAGAGTGGATTGGGCTTCTTAGGCTACTGGACATTAGCTCCAGAGGGACGATCACAGGCCCAGCCATGGATGGGTCCCAGAGCCGCGCCGCCGGCCCCCTTACAGAGCCAGAAGACAGAAGAGGTCCGGGAAATCGGCGGCAGAAGACGTCCTGTTTTCAATAAGGTAGCGCACAGCACCGCAGCTGTGCGCCATTGCTCTCAGCACACTTCACACTCCGGTCACTGAGGGTTCAGGGCGCTGGGGGGGGGGGCGCCCTGAGACGCAATAAAAATACCTTAGATGGCAAAAAATACATCACATATAGCTCCTGGGCTATATGGATGCATTTAACCCCTGCCAGTTTTTCCTTAAAAAAGCGGGAGAAAGGCTCCGCCCCCTTCTCGGCGGCCTATCTCCTCAGCACACTGGTGCCATTTTCCCTCACAGCTCCGTTGGAGGGAAGCTCCCTGACTCTCCCCTGCAGTCCTGCACTACAGAAACAGGGTAAAACAAGAGAGGGGGGGCACTAATTTGGCAGATAAATCAATGCAGCAGCTATATAAGGGAAAAACACTTATATAAGGTTATCCCTGTATATATATAGCGCTCTGGTGTGTGCTGGCAAACTCTCCCTCTGTCTCCCCAAAGGGCTAGTGGGGTCCTGTCCTCTATCAGAGCATTCCCTGTGTGTGTGCTGTGTGTCGGTACGTTGTGTCGACATGTATGAGGAGGAAAATGGTATGGAGGCGGAGCAATTGCCTGTAATAGTGATGTCACCCCCTAGGGAGTCGACACCTGACTGGATGGTCTTATGGAAGGAATTACGTGATAGCGTCAGCACTTTACAAAAGACTGTTGACGACATGAGACAGCCGGCAAATCAGTTATTACCTGTACAGGCGTCTCAAACACCGTCGGGGGCTCTAAAGCGCCCGGTACCTCAGATGGTCGACACAGACCCAGACACGGACACTGACTCCAGTGTCGACGGTGAGGAAACAAACGTATTTACCAGTAGGGCCACACGTTACATGATCACGGCAATGAAGGAGGTTTTGAACATTTCTGATACTACAAGTACCACAAAAAAGGGTATTATGTGGGGTGTGAAAAAACTACCCGTAGTATTTCCTGAATCAGATGAATTAAATGAGGTGTGTGATGAAGCGTGGGTTTCCCCCGATAAAAAACTGCTAATTTCTAAAAAATTATTGGCATTATACCCTTTCCCGCCAGAGGTTAGGGCGCGTTGGGAAATACCCCCTAGGGTAGATAAGGCGCTCACACGCTTATCAAAACAAGTGGCGTTACCGTCTCCTGATACGGCCGCCCTCAAGGAACCAGCTGATAGGAAGCTGGAAAATATCCTTAAAAGTATATACACACATACTGGTATTATACTGCGACCAGCAATCGCCTCAGCCTGGATGTGCAGTGCTGGGGTGGCTTGGTCGGATTCCCTGACTGAAAATATTGATACCCTGGACAGGGACAGTATATTATTGATTATAGAGCATTTAAAGGATGCATTTCTATATATGCGAGATGCACAGAGGGATATTTGCACTCTGGCATCAAGAGTAAGTGCGCTGTCCATTTCTGCCAGAAGAGGGTTATGGACGCGACAGTGGTCAGGTGATGCGGATTCCAAATGGCATATGGAAGTATTGCCGTATAAAGGGGAGGAGTTATTTGGGGTCGGTCTATCGGACCTGGTGGCCACGGCAACGGCTGGGAAATCCACCTTTTTACCCCAGGTCACCTCTCAGCAGAAAAAGACACCGTCTTTTCAGGCTCAGTCCTTTCGTCCCCATAAGGGCAAGCGGGCAAAAGGCCACTCATATCTGCCCCGGGGCAGAGGAAGGGGAAAAAGACTGCAGCAGGCAGCCTCTTCCCAGGAACAGAAGCCCTCCCCCGCTTCTGCCAAGTCCTCAGCATGACGCTGGGGCCTTACAAGCGGACTCGGGCACGGTGGGGGCCCGTCTCAAGAATTTCAGCGTGCAGTGGGCTCACTCGCAAGTGGACCCCTGGATCCTGCAGGTAGTATCTCAGGGGTACAAATTGGAATTCGAGACGTCTCCCCCTCGCCGGTTCCTGAAGTCTGCTTTACCAACGTCTCCCTCCGACAGGGAGGCGGTATTGGAAGCCATTCACAAGCTGTATTCCCAGCAGGTGATAATCAAGGTACCCCTCCTACAACAGGGAAAGGGGTATTATTCCACGCTGTTTGTGGTACCGAAGCCGGACGGCTCGGTGAGACCTATTTTAAATCTGAAATCCTTGAACACTTACATACAAAGGTTCAAATTCAAGATGGAGTCACTCAGAGCAGTGATAGCGAACCTGGAAGAAGGGGACTATATGGTGTCTCTGGACATCAAGGATGCTTACCTCCATGTCCCAATTTGCCCTTCTCACCAAGGGTACCTCAGGTTTGTGGTACAGAACTGTCATTATCAGTTTCATACGCTGCCGTTTGGATTGTCCACGGCACCCCGGGTCTTTACCAAGGTAATGGCCGAAATGATGATTCTTCTTCGAAGAAAAGGCGTCTTAATTATCCCTTACTTGGACGATCTCCTGATAAGGGCAAGGTCCAGGGAACAGTTAGAGGTCGGAGTAGCACTATCTCAAGTAGTACTACGACAGCACGGGTGGATTCTAAATATTCCAAAATCGCAGCTGATTCCGACGACACGTCTACTGTTCCTAGGGATGATTCTGGACACAGTCCAGAAAAAGGTGTTTCTCCCGGAGGAGAAAGCCAGGGAGTTATCCGAGCTAGTCAGGAACCTCCTAAAACCAGGCCAAGTGTCAGTGCATCAATGCACAAGGGTCCTTGGAAAAATGGTGGCTTCTTACGAAGCGATTCCATTCGGCAGATTCCACGCAAGAACTTTTCAGTGGGATCTGCTGGACAAATGGTCCGGATCGCATCTTCAGATGCATCAGCGGATAACCCTGTCTCCAAGGACAAGGGTGTCTCTCCTGTGGTGGTTGCAGAGTGCTCATCTTCTAGAGGGCCGCAGATTCGGCATTCAGGACTGGGTCCTGGTGACCACGGATGCCAGCCTGAGAGGCTGGGGAGCAGTCACACAGGGAAGAAATTTCCAGGGCTTGTGGTCAAGCATGGAAACGTCATTTCACATAAATATCCTGGAACTAAGGGCCATTTACAATGCCCTAAGTCAAGCAAGGCCTCTGCTTCAGGGTCAGCCGGTGTTGATCCAGTCGGACAACATCACGGCAGTCGCCCACGTAAACAGACAGGGCGGCACAAGAAGCAGGAGGGCAATGACTGAAGTTGCAAGGATTCTTCGCTGGGCGGAAAATCATGTGATAGCACTGTCAGCAGTGTTCATTCCGGGAGTGGACAACTGGGAAGCAGACTTCCTCAGCAGACACGACCTCCACCCGGGGGAGTGGGGACTTCACCCAGAAGTCTTCCACATGATTGTGAACCGTTGGGAAAAACCAAAGGTGGACATGATGGCGTCCCGCCTCAACAAGAAACTAGACAGATATTGCGCCAGGTCAAGGGACCCTCAGGCAATAGCTGTGGACGCTCTGGTAACACCGTGGGTGTACCAGTCAGTGTATGTGTTCCCTCCTCTGCCTCTCATACCCAAGGTACTGAGAATCATAAGAAGGAGAGGAGTAAGGACTATACTCGTGGCTCCGGATTGGCCAAGAAGGACTTGGTACCCGGAACTTCAAGAGATGCTCACGGAGGACCCGTGGCCTCTACCTCTAAGAAAGGACCTGCTCCAGCAGGGACCCTGTCTGTTCCAAGACTTACTGCGGCTGCGTTTGACGGCATGGCGGTTGAACGCCGGATCCTGAAGGAAGGGGGCATTCCGGATGAAGTCATCCCTACCCTGATCAAAGCCAGGAAGGATGTAACTGTGCAACATTATCACCGTATTTGGCGTAAATATGTTGCGTGGTGTGAGGCCAGGAAGGCCCCTACAGAGGAATTTCAACTGGGTCGTGTCCTGCATTTCCTGCAAACAGGACGGTCTATGGGCCTAAAATTAGGGTCCATTAAGGTTCAAATTTCGGCCCTGTCGATTTTCTTCCAGAAAGAACTAGCTTCAGTTCCTGAAGTTCAGACGTTTGTCAAGGGGGTACTGCATATACAGCCTCCTTTTGTGCCTCCAGTGGCACCTTGGGATCTCAATGTAGTTTTGGGGTTCCTAAAATCACATTGGTTTGAACCACTCACCACTGTGGACTTAAAATATCTCACATGGAAAGTGGTAATGCTGTTAGCCCTGGCTTCAGCCAGGCGTGTCTCAGAATTGGCGGCTTTATCCTATAAAAGCCCTTACCTAATTTTTCATACGGACAGGGCAGAATTGAGGACTCGTCCTCAATTTCTCCCTAAGGTGGTTTCAGCGTTTCACTTAAACCAGCCTATTGTGGTACCTGCGGCTACTAGGGACTTGGAGGATTCCAAGTTGCTGGACGTAGTCAGGGCCCTGAAAATATGTTTCCAGGACGGCTTGAGTCAGAAAATCTGACTCGCTGTTTATCCTGTATGCACCCAACAAGCTGGGTGCTCCTGCTTCTAAGCAGACTATTGCTCGTTGGATTTGTAGTACAATTCAGCTTGCACATTCTGTGGCAGGCCTGCCACAGCCAAAATCTGTAAAAGCCCATTCCACAAGGAAAGTGGGCTCATCTTGGGCAGCTGCCCGAGGGGTCTCGGCTTTACAACTTTGCCGAGCAGCTACTTGGTCAGGGGCAAACACGTTTGCTAAATTCTACAAATTTGATACCCTGGCTGAGGAGGACCTGGAGTTCTCTCATTCGGTGCTGCAGAGTCATCCGCACTCTCCCGCCCGTTTGGGAGCTTTGGTATAATCCCCATGGTCCTTTCGGAGTTCCCAGCATCCACTAGGACGTCAGAGAAAATAAGAATTTACTTACCGATAATTCTATTTCTCATAGTCCGTAGTGGATGCTGGGCGCCCATCCCAAGTGCGGATTGTCTGCAATACTTGTACATAGTTACAAAAATCGGGTTATTATTGTTGTGAGCCATCTTTTCAGAGGCTCCTCTGTTATCATGCTGTTAACTGGGTTCAGATCACAAGTTGTACGGTGTGATTGGTGTGGCTGGTATGAGTCTTACCCGGGATTCAAAATCCTTCCTTATTGTGTACGCTCGTCCGGGCACAGTATCCTAACTGAGGCTTGGAGGAGGGTCATAGGGGGAGGAGCCAGTGCACACCAGGTAGTCCTAAAGCTTTTACTTTTGTGCCCAGTCTCCTGCGGAGCCGCTATTCCCAATGGTCCTTTCGGAGTTCCCAGCATCCACTACGGACTATGAGAAATAGAATTATCGGTAAGTAAATTCTTATTTTCTCCCACTCCATTATTTTGAAAAATAATTTCCACAGAATTACCACCGTCAAGAAACATAATTTATTGCCTTGGACTAAAAGTGGACATATATGCCCCATATGTAATAATTGTCTTAATGAAGTGTTAGGAATACTCGAGGCGAAACGATATTAACTGCATCTTATTTTATATATTTTATCTATGTAACCGAGCAAATAATATGCAAGGAGAATCCACGTCTGCATATAGGGACTCCGCTAAAATGGCCGCCGACAATGCACTGAACTCTCCAGACGCTGTCAAACAAGAAGAAGCGTCATGTGTCATTCCGGACACGCATACCGGAAGTGGGGCACAGATTACAGAACATTAAGGACGAAAGTGGGGCACGAAGCTCTGAACACAGCCGTTCGAGACGCGATACCGGAAGTGGGGCATTCGCGCATGCGCACTCCGCAGCCGCCGATACAGGAAGTGTGGCGGAAGTGCACAATAACAATAAGAACTATTCACTACACTGTTTTTAAAGAACTTACTGAACTCGTTTTTTAATATAATTTTCATGGGATGCCTCTCCCTTGCCTAATAGTATTGCTCCATCATTGTTTCTCTGCTACCAATATGAACTATGTATACGATACATTTTTACATTGTTAATTGACAGGAAGTGATGTCACAACTAGTAACCCCTTATCAGTGGGTATATAAGCCCACTCTGCACATTCACTCACTACCCCTTGATGAAGTCAGATAGACTAAACGCGTTGGGATATCCTGTATGACCCTCCATCTTAAGTTAAGCTGTTTTTTATTAATTATAAATTCCTTTATTCTATTTATGTCTTAAGATTTTTATATATCAATTTTTTAGCATATATTCTGTTTTACTACATTTTTATCATATATGTAGTTTTGTGAAAAAACTGTTTTTTCTAAAAAAATTAGTGTTTTTTACTTTTTGCAAAATAAATTGTTTTTATTCTTTTACAAAAAAGGTCTTTTTATCATGTCCTTTATAAATTGCATTTTAGTCCACTAAATTTTTTTTTATATATAAACACCAGTTGGTCGCCAGAGCCCCTACCTACCCATATTCACCTTAACATTATACAGCATCTTACCAATGCTGAAATTTTAGGGGACGGCTGACACCCTATTATTCATAAGGGAGTGTTTTTTACATATAAATATAGCTTTCATTTTTAGGTGTTTTTTTTCCCTCACACGTGGCGCTATACTCCTATTTTTTTTATATATATATATATATATATATATATATATATATATATATATATATATATAGTGGATGATGGCTCGGCACTCAATACCTGTAGTCAGTATGCCCGGGTGCCCTCCAATGACCCGAAGGTCTATGCAGTGGATACGGTACGGCGGCACTCACTCAGGACTTTCATGAACAATAAAACTCTACAGACAAGCTGTTGCTGTTAACGTTTCAGTTGTATTAACTTTCTTCAGAACAAGTGATACAATACAAAAAGTCATACCTTTATACCCTCACCTAAAGCATGTGCACTTTGTTCCTGGCCACGGGGTCGGGTCGGGGATGGATGACGTCACTGCTTCACTCATGACGCCTGTGAACGCTCACCCCGCCGGGCTCCCGGTTGCCGTAGAAACACATAAACAAAAGACAGGATTGTGCTTATCCTGTATAGAAAACCTCCGCCCTCCGCATGACACTAATCTGTTGTAATGATAATTACATAATTAGCTAAGTAAATCATATTATATAAGTAACAAAATACAATTCATGTTACAAATACACAGAAAACATAGAAACAATTGGTTCAATACAGACTAATAAAAGCAAGACGGAATAATGCAATTATACAAAGCAATTAAGGCTGAATAATTCATTTAACCCTCTAGGTGCTATTGTATTTAATCTATTGATCCACCTGGCCTCTCTCTGAAGCAGTGCTTTGTTGCGGTCTTCACCTCTGATGTTATGGGGTTGTTGGTCAATGATTTTATATTTCAATGTGTTAAGTTGATGCTTTTGTGATTGAAAGTGTTTAGCTACAGGTTGAGACTGCGTCTCGCCTTCCAACGCTGAGCGTATGGCCGACCTGTGCATAGCCATCCGTTCACGGAACTGACGGTTAGTCTTCCCAACGTAAAATAAACCACAGGGGCATCTGATGAAATAAATGACATGGGTACTGGTACATGTGAGTACTTTGTCAATTTTGATCTGTTTCCCTGAATGTGGATGCGCAAAACTTGAGCCTGTTTCTAGATAGCTACAAGTTGTGCATCCCGTGCACTTATAGCAACCTGGTTTTTTGGAAAGAAAATTTTGAATGGGGGCAGGTTTTACATTAGATATGTCATTACGGACCAAGAGGTCCTTGATACTTTTATTGCGGGTGTAACAGGACCTGAGCGAATGTTGTGCTAACATCTGTAAATCCTTATCAGATGTAATTATTGGCCAGGTCTCCTTTGTGATGCGGGATACATCTTTAGACAAATGGCTATATCGTTGTACAAACGGAATTTTCTTGTTTACTATAGAGGTTTTAGGTTTGGATTTAAGAGTGTCAGCCCTTGGTATGCCCAATACTCTATTTTTGGCAGACATTAATTTGTCCCATTCGTACCCACGTTCTCTAAATTGAATTGCCATTTCTCTGACGTCCTAGTGGATGCTGGGAACTCCGTAAGGACCATGGGGGATAGCGGCTCCGCAGGAGACTGGGCACAAAAGTAAAGCTTTAGGACTACCTGGTGTGCACTGGCTCCTCCCCCTATGACCCTCCTCCAAGCCTCGGTTAGATTTTTGTGCCCGGCCGAGAAGGGTGCACACTAGGGGCTCTCCTGAGCTTCTTAGTGAAAGTTTAGTTTTAGGTTTTTTATTTTCAGTGAGACCTGCTGGCAACAGGCTCACTGCATCGAGGGACTAAGGGGAGAAGAAGCGAACCTGCCTGCTTGCAGCCAGCTTGGGCTTCTTAGGCTACTGGACACCATTAGCTCCAGAGGGACCGAACACAGGCCCAGCCTCGGAGCTCGGTCCCAGAGCCGCGCCGCTGGCCCCCTTACAGAGCCAGAAGCAAGAAGAGGTCCGGAAAAATCGGCGGCAGAAGACATCAGTCTTCAACAAGGTAGCGCACAGCACTGCAGATGTGCGCCATTGTTACTCAGGCACACTTCACACTTCGGTCACTGAGGGTGCAGGGCGCTAGGGGGGGGCGCCCTGAGCAGCAATGTAAACACATTGGCTGGCAAAAATACACCACATATAACCCCCAGGGCTATATGGATGTATTTTAACCCCTGCCAGAACACACCAAAAAGCGGGAGAAAAGGCCGCCGAGAAGGGGGCGGAGCCTATCTCCTCAGCACACGGGCGCCATTTTCCATCACAGCTCCGCTGGAAGGACGTCTCCCTGACTCTCCCCTGCAGTCCTACACTACAGAAAAGGGTAAAAAAGAGAGGGGGGCACTAATTTGGCGCAGTTTTAATAATAGCAGCTATAAAGGGAAAAGCACATTTTATAGTGGTATTCCTGTCTATATATAGCGCTCTGGTGTGTGCTGGCATACTCTCCCTCTGTCTCCCCAAAGGGCTAGTGGGGTCCTGTCCTCTATCAGAGCATTCCCTGTGTGTGTGCGGTGTGTCTGTACGATTGTGTCGACATGTTTGAGGAGGAAAATGAGATGGAGGCGGAGCAATTGCCTATTATAGAGTTGTCACCCCCTAGGGAGTCGACACCTGAGTGGATGAGCTTATGGAAGGAATTGCGTGACAGTGTCAGCTCTTTACGAAAGACAGTTGACGACATGAGACAGCCGGCTACTCAGCTTGTGCCTGTCCAGGGGTCTCAAACGCCATCAGGGGCTTTAAAACGCCCGTTACCTCAAATGGCAGACACAGACACGGATACTGACTCCAGTGTCGATGATGAGGAGACAAACGTGACTTCCACTAGGGCCACACGTTACATGATTGAAGCAATGAAAAATGTATTGCATATCTCTGATAATACAAGTACCACTAAGAAGGGTATTATGTTTGGTGAGAAAAAACTGCCTGTAGTTTTTCCTGCATCGGAGGAATTAAATGAAGTGTGTGATGAAGCGTGGGTTTCCCCCGATAAAAAACTGATAATTCCTAAAAGGTTATTGGCATCATACCCTTTCCCGCCAGAGGATAAGGCACGTTGGGAAACACCCCCTAGGGTGGATAAAGCGCTCACACGCTTGTCTAAACAGGTAGCACTACCCTCTCCTGATACGGCCGCCCTAAAGGAACCTGCCGATTGAAAACTGGAGAATATCCTAAAATGTATATACACTCACACGGGTGTTATACTGCGACCAGCAATCGCCTGGATGTGCAGTGCGGGCGTGGCGTGGTCGGATTCCCTGACTGAAAATATTGATACCCTAGATAGGGACAGTATATTACTGACTATAGAGCATTTGAAGGATGCATTTCTATATATGCGTGATGCACAGAGGGATATTTGCCGACTGGCATCAAGAGTTAGCGCGCTGTCCATTTCTGCAAGAAGAGGTTTATGGACGCGGCAGTGGTCAGGTGATGCGGATTCTAAAAGGCACATGGAAGTATTGCCTTATAAGGGGGAGGAGTTATTTGGGGTAGGTCTATCAGACCTGGTAGCCACGGCAACTTCTCAACCTAAGAAGACGCCGTATTATCAGGCGCAGTCCTTTCGGCCCCATAAGGGCAAGCGGGCAAAAGGCGCCTCATTTCTGCCCCGTGGAAGAGGGAGAGGAAAAAGGCTGCAGCAAACAGCCAGTTCCCAGGAACAAAAGCCCTCTCCCGCCTCCGCAAAGTCCTCAGCATGACGCTGGGGCTTTACAAGCGGACTCAGGCACGTTGGGGGCCCGTCTCAAGAAGTTCAGTGCGCAGTGGGCCCACTCGCAAGTGGACCCCTGGATCCTTCAGGTGGTATCTCAGGGGTACAAATTGGAATTCGAGACGTCTTCCCGTCGCCGTTTTCTAAAGTCTGCTTTACCGACGTCTCCCTCAGACAGGGAGGCAGTATTGGAAGCCATTCACAAGCTGTATTCCCAGCAGGTGATAATCAAGGTACCCCTCCTACAACAGGGAAAGGGGTACTATTCCACACTATTTGTGGTACCGAAGCCGGACGGCTCGGTGAGACCAATTTTAAATCTAAAATCCTTGAACACTTACATACAAAGGTTCAAATTCAAGATGGAGTCACTCAGAGCAGTGATTGCAAACCTGGAAGAAGGGGACTATATGGTGTCTCTGGACATCAAAGATGCTTACCTACATGTCCCAATTTACCCTTCTCACCAAGGGTACCTCAGGTTTGTGGTACAGAACTGTCACTATCAGTTTCAGACGCTGCCGTTTGGATTGTCCACGGCACCCCGGGTCTTTACCAAGGTTATGGCCGAAATGATTATACTCCTTCGAAGGAAGGGAGTTTTAGTTATCCCTTACTTGGACGATCTCCTGATAAGGGCAAGATCCAGGGAACAGTTGGAAGTCGGGGTAGCACTATCTCAGATAGTGCTGCGCCAGCACGGTTGGATTCTCAATATTCCAAAATCGCAGCTGATCCCGACGACACGCCTTCTATTCCTAGGGATGATCCTGGACACAGTCCAGAAAAAGGTGTTTCTCCCAGAGGAGAAAGCCAGGGAGTTATCCGAACTAGTCAGAAATCTCCTAAAACCAGGCCAAGTCTCAGTGCATCAATGCACAAGGGTCCTGGGAAAGATGGTGGCTTCTTACGAAGCAATCCCATTCGGCAGATTCCACGCAAGAACCTTCCAGTGGGATCTGCTAGACAAATGGTCCGGGTCGCATCTTCAGATGCATCAGCGGATAATCTTGTCACCAAGGACAAGGGTGTCTCTCCTGTGGTGGTTGCAGAGTGCTCATCTTCTAGAGGGCCGCAGATTCGGCATCCAGGACTGGGTCCTGGTGACCACGGATGCCAGCCTGAGAGGCTGGGGAGCAGTCACACAGGGAAGAAATTTCCAGGGCTTGTGGTCAAGCCTGGAGACATCACTTCACATAAATATCCTGGAGCTAAGGGCCATCTACAATGCTCTAAGCCTAGCAAGACCTCTGCTTCAAGATCAGCCGGTGCTGATCCAGTCAGACAACATCACGGCAGTCGCCCACGTAAACAGACAGGGCGGCACAAGAAGCAGAAGGGCAATGGCAGTAGCTGCAAGGATTCTTCGCTGGGCGGAAAATCATGTGATAGCACTGTCAGCAGTGTTCATTCCGGGAGTGGACAACTGGGAAGCAGACTTCCTCAGCAGACACGACCTCCACCCGGGAGAGTGGGGACTTCACCCAGAAGTCTTCCACATGATTGTGAACCGTTGGGAAAAACCAAAGGTGGACATGATGGCGTCCCGCCTCAACAAAAAACTAGACAGGTATTGCGCCAGGTCAAGGGACCCTCAGGCAATAGCTGTGGACGCTCTGGTAACACCGTGGGTGTACCAGTCAGTGTATGTGTTCCCTCCTCTGCCTCTCATACCCAAGGTACTGAGAATCATAAGAAGGAGAGGAGTAAGGACTATACTCGTGGCTCCGGATTGGCCAAGAAGGACTTGGTACCCGGAACTTCAAGAGATGCTCACAGAGGACCCGTGGCCTCTACCTCTAAGAAGGGACCTGCTCCAGCAGGGACCCTGTCTGTTCCAAGACTTACCGCGGCTGCGTTTGACGGCATGGCGGTTGAACGCCGGATCCTGAAGGAAAAAGGCATTCCGGATGAAGTCATCCCTACCCTGATCAAAGCCAGGAAGGATGTAACCGTACAGCATTATCACCGTATTTGGCGAAAATATGTTGCGTGGTGCGAGGCCAGGAAGGCCCCTACAGAGGAATTTCAACTGGGTCGTTTCCTGCATTTCCTGCAAACAGGACTGTCTATGGGCCTAAAATTAGGGTCCATTAAGGTTCAAATTTCGGCCCTGTCGATTTTCTTCCAGAAAGAACTGGCTTCAGTTCCTGAAGTTCAGACGTTTGTCAAGGGGGTACTGCATATACAGCTTCCTTTTGTGCCTCCAGTGGCACCTTGGGATCTCAATGTAGTTTTGGGGTTCCTAAAATCACATTGGTTTGAACCACTCACCACTGTGGACTTAAAATATCTCACATGGAAAGTGGTAATGCTGTTGGCCCTGGCTTCAGCCAGGCGTGTCTCAGAATTGGCGGCTTTATCCTATAAAAGCCCTTACCTAATTGTTCATACGGACAGGGCAGAATTGAGGACTCATCCTCAATTTCTCCCTAAGGTGGTTTCAGCGTTTCACTTGAACCAGCCTATTGTGGTACCTGCGGCTACTAGGGACTTGGAGGACTCCAAGTTGCTGGACGTAGTCAGGGCCCTGAAAATTTATGTTTCCAGGACGGCTGGAGTCAGAAAATCTGACTCGCTGTTTATCCTGTATGCACCCAACAAGCTGGGTGCTCCTGCTTCTAAGCAGACTATTGCTCGTTGGATTTGTAGTACAAATCAGCTTGCACATTCTGTGGCAGGCCTGCCACAGCCAAAATCTGTAAAAGCCCATTCCACAAGGAAGGTGGGCTCATCTTGGGCGGCTGCCCCAGGGGTCTCGGCTTTACAACTTTGCCGAGCAGCTACTTGGTCAGGGGCAAACACGTTTGCTAAATTCTACAAATTTGATACCCTGGCTGAGGAGGACCTGGAGTTCTCTCATTCGGTGCTGCAGAGTCATCCGCACTCTCCCGCCCGTTTGGGAGCTTTGGTATAATCCCCATGGTCCTTACGGAGTTCCTAGCATCCACTAGGACGTCAGAGAAAATATTTCTCGTAGTCCGTAGTGGATGCTGGGCGCCCATCCCAAGTGCGGATTGTCTGCAATACTTGTACATAGTTATTGTTACAAAAATCGGGTTATTATTGTTGTGAGCCATCTTTTCAGAGGCTCCTCTGTTATCATGCTGTTAACTGGGTTCAGATCACAGGTTGTACGGTGTGATTGGTGTGGCTGGTATGAGTCTTACTCGGGATTCAAAATCCTTCCTTATTGTGTACGCTCGTCCGGGCACAGTATCCTAACTGAGGCTTGGAGGAGGGTCATAGGGGGAGGAGCCAGTGCACACCAGGTAGTCCTAAAGCTTTACTTTTGTGCCCAGTCTCCTGCGGAGCCGCTATTCCCCATGGTCCTTACGGAGTTCCCAGCATCCACTACGGACTACGAGAAATACAATTATCGGTAAGTAAATTCTTATTTTTGTCTATTTCTGTTATGGTATTGACAATGTTGTCAGAAATACGATGTATTCTGAGAAACTGTGAGAAGGGGAGACTGTATTTGCTGGCAGGTGGATGGTAGCTGGCTGCATGTAACAAGGTATTTTTGTCTGTCGGTTTGGTGTACAGATTGGTATGCAGGTGACCCTCACTGACAGATACTGTGACATCTAAAAAATTGATGTGTGTGGTACTACTCTGTGCTGTGAACTTAATGGTCTAATCTGATGAATTTATCACCTCAACCATTGCATTAAAGTCATGTACCGACCCCTGCCAGATAAGAAACAGGTCATCTATATACCGTACAAGGAATTTAATTTTGTTGGCTACATCAGGGTTTGTGAAAAACAGGTCTTTCTCTATCTCAAACATGAAACAATTTGCTAAGGATGGTGATACACAAGATCCCATAGCACACCCCTGTAGTTGTACGTACCATTTGTTGTCAAATAAGAAATAGTTCCTAGACAGTGTCAATTCCAGTAATCCCAGTAAAAATGAAATATCAGGACCTGTATATGCCAGATTGTTAGATAACAGTCGACGGGCCTCCTCGATTCCTTTTGCATGGGGAATGTTTGTGTATAGGCTGACCACGTCTAAAGTACAAAGAAGACAGTCTGCAGTAAGGACAGGTAGTTGATTCAGTCTGTTGATGAATTCAGTAGTGTCCTTGATATGTGTCGCCTGGAGTTGAATCACTGGTTGAAAGAAACTGTCCAGATACTGTGAGACTTTATAGTAGATGGAGTCTCGTGCCGCAATGATAGGCCGTCCTGGGGGTGCCACGGGATCCTTGTGGATTTTAAGAATAGTATAAAGGACTGGAGCCACAGGATGCTCTTGTAATAATGCTTCCGCAGTTTTAGATGGAATGATGTTATCTTGCACTGCCTGATGTAAGACGTCGCAAAGCTCCTTGTTGAATACCATAGTGGGGTCCATGGCCATTCGTTTATAGACAGTCTCATCGGCTAGTTGCCTGTATATTTCAGTCCGGTATTGCTGTATGTCCTGTACCACTACTCCTCCGCCTTTGTCGGCTGGACGAATTACAATAGACGTGTCATGTCTCGTTGTGAATAGCAGTTTTTTCACCTTGGCTTAGGTTATTACGTGGCCGACCACATGTTTTAGCTTTCTGTAGTACTCTTGTATCCAAAGTGCGTGCAAAGCATTTAAGAGCAGTGTTGTTGGTATGTGGATCAAACGTGGATGTTTTTTTCAGTTTAGAAATAGGTCGATCAGGCTCCTCTCGTAGCGGGTGATTCGCAAAATCTTCACGTAGACGTAGTTTCCTATTCAGTTGGTACGAGTCCACTTTTCATTGGAACTCGTCAAATCCTGTGGAGGGAATGTAAGTGAGGCCTTTGTTAAGTACAGACATTTCGTCTGTGGTCAGCGACCGATTCGATAGATTGAAAACTACACTTTTTGTTTGGTTTTTGGCACTTTCTTTGTAGTTTTTTTTGAAGATTCTGGTGTGTTGCTGGCCGCGACGGGTGGATCTTCTTTGTGGGCAGCGCGCTTTGCGCGGGTATTCACCCCTAAAGGGGGTTTTCCCACTTGTGTGCCCCCGGAATATTCACCCTCACTTTGCTAAGTGTACCCTCCACTGGAGGAGTCTAGACCGCCTCGTTGTTTGGCCCGGAATCGTGGATGCCGTCTGAATTGCGGTTTGCCATCCGGGTTATTAACCCACGGGTAGACACGACCCTCCTGATAGTCTTTTTGCACCAGTTCAAGTTTGTGTTTTTTGAACTGAATCAAATCTTGTTTGTACTTGTCGACCTGTGTCGACAGCTTCTCCATCCAATTGTTATCTGTATCTGCACTGAGGTTTGCGGTGTGCTGTTCCTCAAATACAGTAATGGACTCCTTCAATAGATTAATTTCTCTGGTAACCTCCTCGATAACTAGGAGGATGAGGTCAAAGCTGCATTTGTTTAATATGCCGACCCATTTGCGACAAAACTCAACATTGTATTTGCCTAGGGTTGGCATATTACGTACACGGAATCCCTGTGGAATATGTTTCTGGCGATGGTAATCTGATAGCGTTGCTCCGTGCATGTGGAAGTCAAAGTGTTTCTTTTTCATTCTGAGGAATTAGTTGAAAAGTTGTTCATTGCTGTCAGTCCCACTGATGGATCCCGGGTCAGCTTTAAATCTGATGGATTCCGCATCAGAAAAAGACCAGGATCCCGTGGCACCTCCAGGACGGCCTATCATTGCGGCACGAGACTCCATCTACTATAAAGTCTCACAGTATCTGGACAGTTTCTTTCAACCAGTGATTCAACTCCAGGCGACACATATCAAGGACACTACTGAATTCATCAACAGACTGAATCAACTACCTGTCCTTACTGCAGACTGTCTTCTTTGTACTTTAGACGTGGTCAGCCTATACACAAACATTCCCCATGCAAAAGGAATCGAGGAGGCCCGTCGACTGTTATCTAACAATCTGGCATATACAGGTCCTGATATTTCATTTTTTCTGGGATTACTGGAATTGACACTGTCTAGGAACTATTTCTTATTTGACAACAAATGGTACGTACAACTACAGGGGTGTGCTATGGGATCTTGTGTATCACCATCCTTAGCAAATTGTTTCATGTTTAAGATAGAGAAAGACCTGTTTTTCACAAACCCTGATGTAGCCAACAAAATTAAATTCCTTGTACGGTATATAGATGACCTGTTTCTTATCTGGCAGGGGTCGGTACATGACTTTAATGCAATGGTTGAGGTGATAAATTCATCAGATTCCACCATTAAGTTCACAGCACAGAGTAGTACCACACACATCAATTTTTTAGATGTCACAGTATCTGTCAGTGAGGGTCACCTGCATACCAATCTGTACACCAAACCGACAGACAAAAATACCTTGTTACATGCAGCCAGCTACCATCCACCTGCCAGCAAATACAGTCTCCCCTTCTCACAGTTTCTCAGAATACATCGTATTTCTGACAACATTGTCAATACCATAACAGAAATAGACAAAATGGCAATTCAATTTAGAGAACGTGGGTACGAATGGGACAAATTAATGTCTGCCAAAAATAGAGTATTGGGCATACCAAGGGCTGACACTCTTAAATCCAAACCTAAAACCTCTATAGTAAACAAGAAAATTCCGTTTGTACAACGATATAGCCATTTGTCTAAAGATGTATCCCGCATCACAAAGGAGACCTGGCCAATAAATACATCTGATAAGGATTTACAGATGTTAGCACAACATTCGCTCAGGTCCTGTTACACCCGCAATAAAAGTATCAAGGACCTCTTGGTCCGTAATGACATATCTAATGTAAAACCTGCCCCCATTCAAAATTTTCTTTCCAAAAAACCAGGTTGCTATAAGTGCACGGGATGCACAACTTGTAGCTATCTAGAAACAGGCTCAAGTTTTGCGCATCCACATTCAGGGAAACAGATCAAAATTGACAAAGTACTCACATGTACCAGTACCCATGTCATTTATTTCATCAGATGCCCCTGTGGTTTATTTTACGTTGGGTAAGACTAACCGTCAGTTCCGTGAACGGATGGCTATGCACAGGTCGGCCATACGATCAGCGTTGGAGGGCGAGACGCAGTCTCAACCTGTAGCTAAACACTTTCAATCACAAAAGCATCAACTTAACACATTGAAATATAAAATCATTGACCAACAACCCCATAACATCAGAGGTGGAGACCGCAACAAAGCACTGCTTCAGAGAGAGGCCAGGTGGATCAATAGATTAAATACAATAGCACCTAGAGGGTTAAATGAATTATTCAGCTTTAATTGCTTTGTATAATTGCATTATTCCGTCTTGCTTTTATTAGTCTGTATTGAACCAATTGTTTCTATGTTTTCTGTGTATTTGTAACATGAATCGTATTTTGTTACTTATATAATATGATTTACTTAGCTAATTATGTAATTATCATTACAACAGGTTAGTGTCATGCGGAGGGTGGAGGTTTTCTATACAGGATAAGCACAATCCTGTCTTTTGTTTGTGTTTCTACGGCAACCGGGAGCCCGGCGGGGTGAGCGTTCACAGGCGTCATGAGTGAAGCAGTGACGTCATCTATCCCCGACCCGACCCCGTGGCCAGGAACAAAGTGCACATGCTTTAGGTGAGGGTATAAAGGTATGTCTTTTTGTATTGTATCACTTGTTCTGAAGAAAGTTAATACAACTGAAACGTTAACAGCAACAGCTTGTCTGTAGAGTTTTATTGTTCATGGAAGTCCTGAGTGAGTGCCGCCGTACCGTATCCACTATATATATATATATATATATATATATATATATGTATGTATATATATATGTATATATTATGTCCATATGTCCATAAAGTGGATGTAACCATGCAGTTTGTTCACTAAAGAATTTTTGTTATTCACCAAGTCTCTGAGTGCCGCCTTTTCTATGGGATATATATATATATATATATATATATATATAATGTTTTTCTTGTGTTTTCCAGTCACCTCATACCTCTTAAATCGTCTGTTCTGTGTCCTGTATTACTGGTCACATTACATAGGGGGTTATTTGCAGGTATTGTGTTTGTCTAGCTATATTGTACTGTTTCACCCTAAGGCTGCATTCCTAATAATGTCTTCCACACAGGGCGGGAAATCCGCAGATGCTTCTGCATCCTGCAGTCCTGGCACCATGGATTTACCTGAGGGAGAAGTTATAGCTGCTGGTTCAGGCGCTGAGTGCCATACACCCAGTCAACCTGCAGCACCTGTGGCCAATCAGGACCCACCTTGGGCAGCATTCTCAAGTATGCTGACTACACTTGTGACACGTCTTACGCCCCCTGTGGTACCTCCTGTGCCATTGCAGCCACATATTGTTCCTGTAGTTAATCCGCCCTGGCCGGATACTCTGTCTACCCAATTACAACAATTAATTCAAACTTTGGTTAGACAAAAGTCTACCCCACGACCCTCTGGGGCCAAGGAGTCAACTAAACGGGCCATTTCTTCCTCACAATCCACTAATATTTCGGATAATTCTTCTGATGAGGATGGCGAATATGCTGATCCGTCAGACACTGATGCAGTCGCTTCTGATGATGAATCTACAACCCAGGTGTTCCTGACCTAGTGGAGGCTATTAAGCTAATTCTTCAAATAGATTATGACGTTGAGCCTACTACTACATCTAAGAAACTTGATAAGTTTAAACGTCAGAAGGTTTCTAAAATAGTCTTACCACATTCTGACCATTTAATTGACATACGTCTGGAATCCTGGTCGTCTCCAGGAAATACATTTTCCCTGTCTAAAAAGATGCTAGCTCATTATCCTATTTCTGCGAAGTTGAGTAACAAGTAGGAAACTCCACCGCCGGTGGACTCTCATGTCGCCCGTCTTGTGGTGTCATCTTCTCTCCCTGTCCCCACTGTCACCTCACTGAAGGAACCGACAGATAAGTGTGTGGAGGGATGCCTGAAATCTATTTATTCTCATACTGGTGCGCTACATAGACCCACTTTGGCAGCCTCTTGGGCTGCAAAAGGTATTGAAGCAGGAGTTCAGGCAATTGAGGATGAGATGCCTCAGTATTTTTCTGACACTGCCAGACAATATCTGTCTTATATTACCCACAGCCTCCCTCTATATTCAGGAGGCGGCCTCTGATGCAGGTGTAATGGCAGCAGTTGCTTCTTCATTGACGTTTTTGGATGATGTTCGTCCTCTATGCATTTATCTAGACCATACTGCTTCCTTTAGGCGCATGGATTCCTTTTTGTTGATAGAAGCCTGCCAACCTTGCTTTGGTGCTTCAAAGAGTACCATTGCTTGGTGGGTCACCTCTGCCATTCGTCAGACATTTCTCTTCAGACGTGCTGCCGGTGCTGGCTACTCTTCGGGATCATTTGACGTGCACTGTGTGGGCTTCTTGAGCTGTTCATCATGGTGCCTCCGTGGAGCAGCTGTGCAGGGCAGTGACCTGGTCATCTGTGCACACCTTCACAATATTCTACCCCTTCCATACGTTTAAGGGCGCATGGAGGCCAGTGTTTGGGTAAACTTTTGCGTGTGACCTTGTCAGATGTCCCATCCACACTTATTAGCTTGCTTTGGGAAAACCCAGAGTCATAAGGTAGCGCCCCCCAGATGGTTGATAGAGGAAATTTGGCTGTTTTACTCACCATATAATACCTACCTCTGAGTCCATCTGGGGAACACGGCGATCCCTTCCATACTTGTCTGGTTTTCTTACCAGTTGTTTGTTTTTATTACACTGTTAGGCTATATACTTTCGTTGTTCTTCTTAGCTCTCTTCTTCCACCAGACAGTTTTGCTAAATAACTGAGCTGCTGCTGGAGCTGGGAAAGGTTAGAGGGGGAGGAGTTAGCTGTTAACTGTTTTAGGGGTATATGCAATTGCGGGCGAATCGCGGCAAATTATCGCCGTTTTTTTAATTCGACACAATTCGACAGGTGAATTCCGGCAGGTGGCTGCCGGAATTCACCATATTCGATGAAAAACGGATTCGACATATCCGCGGGCGAAAAACAGCCGATTTGCCGGATTTTGCCACGATTTAAAAAAACGGGAAAAACCCGGAAAAAAATGGCGTGGGGTCCCCCCTCCAAAGCATAACCAGCCTCGGGCTCTTCGAGCTGGTCCTGGTTCTAAAAATGCGGGGAAAAATTTGACAGGGGATCCCCCGTATTTTTAAAACCAGCACCGGGCTCTGCGCCTGGTGCTGGTGCAAAAAATACGGGGGACAAAAAGAGTAGGGGTCCCCCGTATTTTTTACACCAGCATCGGGCTCCACTAGCTGGACAGATAATGCCACAGCCGGGGGTCACTTTTATACAGTGCCCTGCGGCCGTGGCATTAAATATCCAACTAGTCACCCCTGGCCGGGGTACCCTGGGGGAGTGGGGACCCCTTCAATCAAGGGGTCCCCCCCCAGCCACCCAAGGGCCAGGGGTGAAGCCCGAGGCTGTCCCCGCCCCCCCCCCCCCCCCATCCAAGGGCTGCGGATGGGAGGCTGATAGCCTTGAGAAAAATGTCAGAATATTGTTTCTCTGACGTCCTAGTGGATGCTGGGGACTCCGTAAGGACCATGGGGAATAGACGGCTCCGCAGGAGACTGGGCACATCTAAGAAAGATTTAGGACTATCTGGTGTGCACTGGCTCCTCCCCCTATGACCCTCCTCCAAGCCTCAGTTAGATTTCTGTGCCCGGCTGAGCTGGATGCACACTAGGGGCTCTCCTGAGCTCCTAGAAGAAAGTATAGTTTAGGTTTTTTATTTTCAGTGAGACCTGCTGGCAACAGGCTCACTGCAACGAGGGACTAAGGGGAGAAGAAGCGAACCTACCTAAGTGGTGGTAGCTTGGGCTTCTTAGGCTACTGGACACCATTAGCTCCAGAGGGATCGAACACTCGTCGTCCGTTCCCGGAGCCGCGCCGCCGTCCCCCTTACAGAGCCAGAAACAAGAAGGTGGTCCGGAAAATCGGCGGCTGAAGACTTCTGTCTTCTCCAAGGTAGCGCACAGCACTGCAGCTGTGCGCCATTGCTCCTCATGCACACCACACACTGCGGTCACTGATGGGTGCAGGGCGCTGGGGGGGGGGGCGCCCTGAGCAGCAATAACACCTTGGCTGGTAAAACTAACACCATATATAGCCCCAGAGGCTATATAGGTGTATATTAACCCCTGCCAGAAACGATAAAATAGCGGGAGAAAGCCCGCCGAAAAAGGGGCGGAGCCAACTCCCTCAGCACACTGGCGCCATTATTCCCTCACAGCTTCGCTGGAAGGAAGCTCCCTGGCTCTCCCCTGCAGTCCTGCACTACAGAAAGGGTAAAAAAGAGAGGGGGGGCACAATTTAGGCACAGTATATATATATATTATAGGCAGCTATAGGGGAAAACACTCTGTATAGTGATATCCCTGTGTTATATAGCGCCCTGGTGTGTGCTGGCATACTCTCCCTCTGTCTCCCCAAAGGGCTTTGTGGGGTCCTGTCCTCTGTAAGAGCATTCCCTGTGTGTCTGCTGTGTGTCGGTACTGCTGTGTCGACATGTATGATGAGGATAATTATGTGGAGGCGGAGCAAATGCCTGTGAATGTGATGTCACCCCCTGCGGGGTCGACACCAGTGTGGATGGACTTATGGATGGAATTACGTGACAGTGTCAGCTCCTTACATAAAAGGTTTGACGACATAGGACAGCCGGCTACTCAGCTTGTGCCTGTCCAAGCGTCTCAAATGTCATCAGGGGCTATAAAACGCCCGCTACCTCAGATGACAGATACAGATGTCGACACGGATACCGACTCCAGTGTCGACGATGATGAGACTAATGTACCCTCCAATAGATCCACCCGTTACATGATTGAGGCTATGAAAAATGTTTTACACATTTCTGATGATACCCCAGGTACCACAAAAAAGGGTATTATGTTTGGTGAGAAAAAACTACCAGTAGTTTTTCCTGCATCTGACGAATTAAATGAGGTGTGTGAGGAAGCGTGGACTTCCCCAGATAAGAAATTTTCCCGCCAGAGGATAGGTCACGCTGGGAAACACCCCCTAGGGTAGATAAAGCATTGACACGCTTATCAAAGAAGGTGGCACTACCGTCTCCGGATACGGCCGCCCTAAAAGAACCTGCTGATAGAAAGCTGGAAAGTACCCTAAAAGCTATATACACACACACTGGCATTATATTGAGACCCGCTATTGCATCAGCTTGGATGTGCAGTGCTGCTGCTGCGTGGTCAGACTCCCTGTCGGAAAACATTGATACCATGGATAGGGACAATATTTACTAACGATTGACCATATAAAAGACGCGGTCTTATACATGCGTGATGCACAGAGGGATATTTGCCGGCTGGCATCAAAAATAAGCGCTATGTCCATTGCCGCCAGACGGGGGTTATGCACTAGGCAATGGTCAGGTGATGCCGACTCCAAGCGGCACATGGAAGTTTTACCCTATAAAGGGGTGGAACTTTTTGGGGAAGGTCTTTCAGACCTCGTTTCCACAGCTACTGCTGGGAAATCGACTTTTTTGCCACAGGCTACCCCACAGCAAAAGAAAGCACCGTATTATCAGGTACAGTCCTTTCGGCCCCAGAAAAATAAGCGGGCTAGAGGCTCATCCTTTCTGCCGAGGGGCAGAGGAAGGGGGAAAAAAGCTGCAGCACACAGCTAGTTCCCAGGAGCAGAAGTCCTCCCCTGCGTCCGGTAAGTCCACAGCATGACGCTGGGGCTGCTCAGGCGGAATCGGGAACGGTGGGGGCACGTCTCAGGTTTTTCAGCGCACAGTGGGCTCTCTCACAAGTGGATCCCTGGGTCCTTCAAGTAGTATCTCAGGGGTACAGGCTGGAATTCGAGACGTCTCCCCCCCCGCCGTTTCCTAAAATCTGCCTTGCCGGCAACTCCCTCTGCCAGGGAGGCAGTGTTGGTGGCTATTCAAAAACTGTATTCACAGAAAGTGATCGTCAAGGTACCCCTCCTTCAGCAAGGAAAGGGTTACTACTCCACAATGTTTGTGGTACCGAAACCTGACGGTTCGGTGAGACCCATCTTAAATTTAAAAACCTTAAACACTTATATCAAAAGGTTCAAGTTCAAGATGGAATCGCTCAGGGCGGTTATTGCGAGCCTGGAGGAGGGGGATTACATGGTATCCCTGGACATCAAGGATGCGTACCTGCATGTCCCCATTTACCCTCCGCACCAGGAGTACCTCAGATTTGTGGTACAGGACTGTCACTATCAGTTCCAGACGCTGCCGTTCGGGTTATCCACGGCACCGAGGGTCTTTACCAAGGTAATGGCCGAAATGATAAATACTCCTTCGCAAGAAGGGAGTTTTAATTATCCCGTACTTGGACGATCTCCTGATAAAGGCGAGGTCCAAAGAACAGTTGATAGTGGGGGTGGCACTTTCTCAGGAAGTGCTACAACAGCACGGCTGGATTCTAAACATTCCAAAGTCACAGCTGGTCCCGACGACACGTCTTCTGTTCCTGGGAATGATTCTGGACACAGACCAGAAAAGAGTGTTTCTTCCACTGGAAAAAGCCGAGGAATTGTCATCTCTGGTCAGAGACATCCTAAAACCTGGAAAAGTGTCGGTACATCAATGCACACGAGTCGTGGGAAAAATGGTAGCTTCGTACGAAGCAATTCCATTCGGAAGGTTCCACGCAAGGACGTTCCAGTGGGACCTGTTGGACAAATGGTCCGGGTCCCATCTCCAGATGCAACAGCGGATAACCCTATCGGCCAGAACCAGGGTGTCGCTGCTGTGGTGGCTGCAGAGGGCTCATCTACTAGAGGGCCGCAGATTCGGAATACAGGACTGGGTCCTGGTGACCACGGATGCCAGCCTTCGAGGCTGGGGGGCAGTCACAAAGGGAAGAAATTTCCAAGGACTGTGGTCAAATCAGGAGATTTCTCTTCACATAAATATCCTGGAGCTAAGGGCCATTTACAATGCCCTAAGCCAGGCAAGACCCCTGCTTCAAAACCAGCCGGTACTGATCCAGTCAGACAACATCACGGCGGTCGCCCATGTAAACAGACAGGGCGGCACGAGAAGCAGGATGGCGATGGCAGAAGCCACAAGGATTCTCAGATGGGCAGAGAATCATGTGTTAGCACTGACGGCAGTGTTCATTCCGGGAGTGGACAACTGGGAAGCAGACTTCCTCAGCAGGCACGACCTCCACCCGGGAGAATGGGGACTTCATCCAGAAGTCTTCCAAATGCTGGTCAACCGGTGGGAAAAACCACAGTTAGACATGATGGTGTCCCGCCTCAACAAGAAGTTGAAAAGATATTGCGCCCGGTCAAGAGACCCTCAGGCGATAGCGGTGGACGCTCTAGTGACACCATGGGTGTACCAGTCGGTTTATGTGTTTCCTCCTCTACCTCTCATACCCAAGGTACTGAGAATAATAAGAAGGCGAGGAGTGAAAACCATACTCGTGGTTCCGGATTGGCCAAGAAGAGCTTGGTACCCGGAACTTCAAGAGATGCTTACAGAGGACCCTTGGCCTCTGCCGCTCAGACAAGACCTGCTGCAGCAGGGACCCTGTCTGTTCCAAGACTTACCGCGGCTGCGTTTGACGGCATGGCGGTTGAACACCGGATCCTGAAGTAAAAGGGTATTCCGGAGGAAGTCATCCCTACCCTGATCAAAGCCAGGAAGGATGTCACCGCAGGACATTATCACCGCATTTGGCGAAAATATGTTGCTTGGTGTGAGGCCATGAAGGCCCCGACGGAGGAATTTCAACTGGGTCGATTCCTGCACTTCCTGCAAGCAGGGGTGACGTTGGGCCTTAAATTGGGGTCCATAAAGGTCCAGATTTTGGCTCTGTCGATTTTCTTCCAAAAAGAACTGGCTTCACTACCCGAAGTTCAGACTTTTGTCAAAGGAGTACTGCATATTCAGCCTCCTTTTGTGCCCCCAGTGGCACCTTGGGATCTCAATGTGGTTTTGGCATTCCTGAAATCACATTGGTTCGAACCACTTAAGACTGTTGATTTAAAATATCTCACGTGGAAAGTGGTCATGCTGTTGGCCTTGGCGTCGGCCAGGCGGGTTTTCAGAATTGGCGGCTTTGTCTTGTAAAAGCCCTTATCTGATTTTCCATATGGATAGGGCAGAATTGAGGACTCGTCCTCAGTTTCTCCCAAAGGTGGTCTCAGCTTTTCACTTGAACCAACCTATTGTGGTGCCTGCGGCTACTAGGGACTTGGAGGATTCCAAGTTGCTGGACGTAGTCGGGGCCCTAAAAATTTATATTTCCAGGACGGCTGGAGTCAGAAAGACTGACTCGCTGTTTATCCTGTATGCACCCGCTAAGCTGGGTGCTCCTGCTTCTAAGCAGTCTATTGCGCGCTGGATTTGTAGCACTATTCAGCTGGCGCATTCTGCGGTAGGCTTACCGCAACCTAAATCTGTAAAAGCCCATTCCACACGGAAGGTGGGCTCATCTTGGGCGGCTGCCCGAGGGGTCTCGGCTTTTCAACTTTGCCGAGCAGCTACTTGGTCGGGGGCAAACACGTTTGCAAAATTCTACAAATTTGATACCCTGGCTGAGGAGGACCTGGAATTCTCTCATTCGGTGCTGCAGAGTCATCCGCACTCTCCCGCCCGTTTGGGAGCTTTGGTATAATCCCCATGGTCCTTACGGAGTCCCCAGCATCCACTAGGACGTCAGAGAAAATAAGAATTTACTCACCGGTAATTCTATTTCTCGTAGTCCGTAGTGGATGCTGGGCGCCCATCCCAAGTGCGGATTGTCTGCAATACCTGTACATAGTTATTGTTACAAAAATCGGGTTTTGTTGTGAGCCATCTCTTCAGAGGCTCCATTTGTTATCATACTGTTAACCGGGGTTCCTATCACGTGTTATATGGTGTGATTGGTGTGGCTGGTATGAGTCTTACCCGGGATTCAAAAATCCTTCCTTATTGTGTCAGCTCTTCCGGGCACAGTTCCTAACTGAGGCTTGGAGGAGGGTCATAGGGGGAGGAGCCAGTGCACACCAGATAGTCCTTAATCTTTCTTAGATGTGCCCAGTCTCCTGCGGAGCTGTCTATTCCCCATGGTCCTTACGGAGTCCCCAGCATCCACTACGGACTACGAGAAATAGAATTACCGGTGAGTAAATTATTTTTTTCCCCCCAGTAGTACTACAAGTCCCAGCAAGCCTCCTCCGCAAGCTGGTACTTGGAGAACCACAAGTACCAGCATGCGGGAGAAAAACGGGCCCGCTGGTACCTGTAGTACTACTGGAAAAAAAATACCCAAATAAAAACAGGACACACGCACCGTGACAAGTACAACTTTATTACATACTGCCGACACACACATACTTACCTATGTTGACACGCCGACTGCCACAGTCTCCGACGATCCGAGGGTACCTGTGAAAAAATTATACTCACCTTCCAGCGTCCAGACATACATCCACGTCCAGAGTATAATCCAGGTACTTGGCAAAAAAAAAAAAAACGCAAAGACCCGTGCCAGCGGACTGAAAGGGGTCCCATATTGACACATGAGACCCCTTTCCCCGAATGTGCCGGGACCCCACGTGACTCCTGTCACTGAGGTCCCTTCAGCCAATCAGGAAGCGCTACTACGTGGCGCTCACCTGATTGGCTGTGCGCTGTCTGTGCTGTGACAGCGCATCGCACAGCTCTCTCCATTACTTGCAATGGTGGCAACTTTGCCGTCAGCGGGGGGGTTACCCGCGGTCAGCCGCTGACCGGCGGGTGACCCCACCGCTAGCCGCAAAGTTCCCACCATTGAATATAATGGAGAGGCTTTGCGATGCGCTGTCTGAGCTCAGACGCGCAGAGCCAATCAGCAGAGTGCAAGGACGTTGCACTCGCTGATTGGCTGAAGAGACCTTTCAGTGACAGCTGTCACGGAGAGGTCTCTGCATTCGGGGAAAGGGGTCTCATGTGTCAATATGGGACCCCTTTCAGTCCGCTGGCACGGGTCTTTGTGGTTTTTTTTTTGCCAAGTACCTGGATTATACTCTGGACGTGGATGTATGTCTGGACGCTGGAAGGTGAGTATAATTTTTTCACAGGTACCCTCGGATCGTCGGAGACTGTGGCAGTCGGCGTGTCAACATAGGTAAGTATGTGTGTCGGCAGTATGTAATAAAGTTGTACTTGTCACGGTGTGTGTGTCCTGTTTTTATTTGGGTATTTTTCCCCCAGTAGTACTACAGGTACCAGTGGGCCCGTTTTTCTCCCGCATGCTGGTACTTGTGGTTCTCCAAGTACCAGCTTGCGGGGGAGGCTTGCTGGGACTTGTAGTACTACTGGAAAAAACAATATTCTGACATTTTTCTCAAGGCTATCAGCCTCCCATCCGCAGCCCTTGGATGGGGGGGACAGCCTCGGGCTTCACCCCTGGCCCTTGGGTGGCTGGGGGACCCCTTGATTGAAGGGGTCCCCACTCCCCCAGGGTACCCCGGCCAGGGGTGACTAGTTGGATATTTAATGCCACGGCCGCAGGGCACTGTATAAAAGTGACCCCCGGCTGTGGCATTATCTGTCCAGCTAGTGGAGCCCGATGCTGGTGTAAAAAATACGGGGGACCCCTACTCTTTTTGTCCCCCGTATTTTTTGCACCAGCACCAGGCGCTGAGCCCGGTGCTGGTTTTAAAAATACGGGGGATCCCCTGTCAAATTTTCCCCCGCATTTTTAGAACCAGGACCAGCTCGAAGAGCCCGAGGCTGGTTATGCTTTGGAGGGGGGACCCCACGCCATTTTTTTCCTTGATTTTACCGTTCCAGCTATAAAAAAAAAAAAAAAAATCTTTTTAAAAATATATAAATAATACTTGTGCAACCAAAAAAGACAAACCAAGTACCTAATCCCTTCTAATATAAATAGATATGCTATTCCCCCCAAAAAAAACACCAAAAAAAAATGTTTTAATTTTTTTTATTGGTTTCACCCTCCAAAGTGTGGCGGATTGAAAATGACGAATTTACTGTCTAAAAGCACTGTTGTCGAATTTCCAAACTTGAATTGAATACACTTTGGTCGAATTGCAGCACTTGTATCATTGCAGAAAAGTCGAATTTGACAAAAGTCGAATTTCAAAAAGTCGAATTTTGAAAGTCCGTTTTTTTGACGGAAAGCTCTGAATTGCATTGACAATCTTTTTTTTTTTTTGCGAAAAAATCCCGAAATTTGACAATTTCGGGAATTCGACCGCAATTGCATATACCCCATAGTGTCAAACTCCAATACCACACACTCTAACCCAGAGTCATAAGGCAGCGTCCCGCAGATGGACTCCGAGGAAGGGATTTTATGGTGAGTAAAAAAACCAAAACAAATTTTCAGATTCGCAGTATGGCCAATGCAGTTTTTGAATGACTGAATTCTGTGTTCAGAAAAGCTGACCTTTTTTTTTTTAATGACTCGTGTATAGGCAAATTGATATTGTTACTGCATCCGTTTAAACTTGGAGGTTTCACGGTACAGGGATTGAGTAATTGTCGGGAGTATTTTCAGTAGTGTTTTCATATACTAGCCTACTATCTCATAATAAATATACTGTCTCAAACAAGATGTGTAAGTGCCACTTTTGATGCAGACAAATCTGACTTTCTAGTGGGTTTAATTTGTGTTTATCGGTTTTCTAATGTTATACCATTTTGCCTAACAGGGTGGAAAGAAAAGTTATTTTGCCTAATGTAGGTATATAATGACTTTGAAATTACAAGTTACCCGCCTGTCTCTCTTACCTAGATCTTGGATATGTGTGCAGCCCCAGGATCTAAAACAAAGCAGATTATTGAAATGTTGCATGCAGATATGGACGTTTCATTTCCTGGTATGTTTAGTTAGTACTTAGGATTCCCTTTGTTTGTTTTATAGCCTAAATTCTTGTCCATATTTCTCAGTGTGTATTCATTTTATTTTCCAGATTTGTTCCTACATACTGTTAATAACAATGTGTGCATCTTTTCTATAGGAATAGTTTAGCCGTATAATATTGAACACTGCTTTCCTGTGATTTACACTGAAGTGCCCAAAGTCATGGGATAGGTGCCTAAAGTTGTGCCAGGCTAAGTGCAGCTACTCAATGTGGCATCGATTCTATAAGGGAATGAAAGTCCTCTGGAGATGTTGAAACCTGCTGTCTGAATAGCTTACAACTGCCTGATATTTGTAGGTGCAGATCTTGTGTGCCAGTGGAGCACTCCACTACGCCTATAAATACAAAAATGGGTTCTTGTCGTGTGAACGTGCTAGCCACATCATTCTTCGGAAGTTTCCAGAATTCTCCTTGAACCAGTTCTGGACACCTGAGGACCGATGACACAGTGCATTATCCTGATATTCTATTTTTGAGGTACACGAAGTCCACGAAGGGATGCAGATGTTCTCCAGGGGCTGCAATATAGTAGTTACTGGTCAATGATGTGTTCAGACAGACCAGTGGACTCAACTCATGCCACGTGAACACACCATTATGGAACCATCACCAGCTTCCACTGTTCCTTGTTCACAACTGGTGTCCATGGCCTCATAGGGTCTGCACCACACCCGAACCCACTATCTTTTCAAAATAACTGGAACCATGACTCAACAGACCATGCCACATGTTGCCTGTCCACCAGGGTCCAATTATCAACTTCTTGGGCCCAGGTGAGGCGCTTTGGCTACTATCGTCTTAACAGAGACACTCTGGTGGGACTTGTATCCCAGGGAAGCTATTGTACGCTGCAGAACATACCTGACACCGTAGATTGAGGAATGTTGAATGTCCGCACAACTTCTGAAAAGGAATGACCCATACATTTGGCACTCCCTGTCATGCACTGGTCAAACACCGATAATTTCATGTTGCCTTGCCATGAACAGCCTAGTTGGAGTCTTTTAGCTAATCTAGCTTGTGCAGAATTCTAAAAGACTAAATAGCGTGGACACCGTAATAGGTTTTAAAAGGCCAGTAAGTCACATTTACCATTTAGATTGGTATGTGCGTCTTGGTGTGTGTCTATATAAATATGAAGAAGAAAAATATATCTGTTTACAGAATCAAATGCTGTCGCATGGGTGAAATAACTGAATAATTTGCACTTTTGTAGACTGACAACATTACATTCCACCCATTGCCACTTGTTTTTTTCTGTAAAGCAGTTATGCTTACAGCAACTAGTAATACAGGGGGACACAATCGATTTTAACTAAATGTATCAGCCCGCAATAAAAGCTCCTTACTAACATACAGTTAGTTGAGGTTTGTTCATAGCTTGCATCTGTTGGCAGGGTGTAGTGATGGACCTGAGGTGAATGTGGATCCTCAGAAATACCGCAAACTCTGACAGCTCTTTGAAGTACGTAAAACACAAATAAACCAACCTATTTCATTCTGAAATATGACTCCCTGAATGGTGTAGTGAGAATTACATCTCATGGATTATTTGTACATGGATTGATTACATCTCATGGATTACATCTCATGGATCTGTTACTGGCTAACATCACTTTTGCTGCTGTCTTCTCACAAGGCAGTGACAACCTGAAATGGACAAAAGTTTGTAATTTTGGTAAACCACCACCATGAAATGTATCTACTTGAAAATGATAAAGCATTGATCCTTCTTTCTTTTACCTGTTTGAAACATAAAATGTGTAAAAATACTACAGTAGTTCAACACGGCATATTTTAAAAATAGACAACCTACAGCATCAAATGAAGGTGCAAATGTGTGTTTACTGACTTCACGATGTGGGAGATCTGGGCATTAGAAACTACCACCTACCCCATATCTCTGGACTTCTTAATGCTTCCTGTAGCATGGGGTGTTATTGTTAGTTATAACCAGAATATATCTTTAAAGAAGGCACATTGTTAGAAATAGGGGGCTCTGACTGTGTCACGAATATGTATGTGGCAGATGGGGAAAACTGTGTATTTAGTGCCCTTCCTGATCCGCTTGGTCTTCAAGTATTTCTGCAGCGCAGTTTGACCATTAGCAAGTATCAGCAAGAGGCTACTTTAAAGATATGACTTTCCTACTTCAAGTAAGAGTGCCCCCTAGGTGTATTGAAGCCAGGGTGAAAGATACACCCCCCTTTACAGGGGGTGGGGCTTCCCGGAGTGGGACCATTTCCTGCTGCTGCGGATCATTCAGGCTGCATGTACGCTGCTACAAGACTGTACTGGTACCAGAGGGCCATTGAAGGGACGAGCACGCCAGCGGCAGCGCCACTGCACTATTGTCAGGTCGTACACTTGCGTTACACATTTTACTGCTGTGTTCTGTGTGCTAGTGTCCGCTCCTCAGTGTCACTACAGGGACTCTCTAGGGTCTGTGTGGGGTGTTGGTCAGTGGGCTGCGCTGTGTTACAGTTGTGTAAGATGTCTGTTGACATGGTTCTGTGTGCTGTTTGTAACTCAACCCCGCCTTCAGCGGGATCACTCGTGTGTGAACAATGTTCGCAGGCACCTGACTGGCTGAATAGTTTTAAAAGCATGATTCAAAATGTAAATTTGGAATTAGCTGCAGCTAAAAAAGAGGCAGGTGTTAAAATACTATTGATTGTGTGGCCAAAGCAGCAGATACCAGAAAGGCTTCTCAGCCCCCCCTAGCGTTTTCACATAAACGCTCACTGCCTCAGGTGCTCCAGTCTGATTCTGATGTGGAAGATGTTGATATGGATGAGGACAGCTTTCTGTCCCTTGGGGTGGAGGCTCTCATTTTTGCTGTAAGGGAGGTCCTTCCCATACCAGATCAGGAGGCAGAACCAGATGAGCAGTTGTACTTTAATGTTAGACCAAAGACCTCAGCAACTTTTCTTGTCTAAAGAATTAAACTCCCTGGCCAGGGGGGGGAAATGACCCAACCTCCTATAGGGTTAATGGTCCCGATCCCCGCTGACAGGACACTGAGCTACTGAGGGAACCATTCGCAAGCTCCACCACAGCGAGCGTACATTCCCTCTGCACGCTGCCACCCCTAACAGAGCCAGAAGACAGAAGAGTGGTGAGTACTATGCCGGCGTCCCGGTTAGTGGGTCGCCGGCTATTATGGCGGCTCAAGGGTAGGTGCGCAACTCGTAGTGCAGGCTGCGTCTCCATGGCTCAGCTGGATCTGCTGGACAAATGGTTGGGGTCTCACCTCCACATGCAGGAAGTGACCTCATCTCCGAGAGCCTGGATTTCTCTGTTATGGTGGCTGCAAGTTCCTCACCTGGTGGAAGGCAGAAGTTTCAATATCCACTCGTGGATTCTACCGACAACTGATGCCAGCCTCCGGGGTTGGGGGGCAGTTCCAGGGAATATGGTCAAGACAGGAATCTGCTCTACCAAGAAACATCCTGGATCTCAGGGCAATCTACAATGCTCTTCTGCAAGCTTCTTAATTCCTGAGGCATCGGGCGATCCAGGATCAATCAGACAACGCCACGGCAGTGGTGTACATAAACCAACAAGGGGGAACAAGAAGCAGAGCAGCGATGCAAGAAGTGCCAAAAATCCTCCTCTGGGCAGAGGCCAATGCAAGGGCCATCTCAGCCATATTCATTCCAGGAGTGGACAACTGGGAAGTGGACTTCCTCAGCAGATACGACCTCCATCCGGGGTCATGGGGTCTACATCCTCAGGTGTTTTGACACTTAATTCACTGGTGGGGCTGTCCGCAGATAAACCTGATGGCTTCTCGTCTCAACAAGAATCTATGCCACTACTGTTCCAGAACAAGGGATCCACAGGCGGTAGCAGTGGATGCTCTGACGATGCCTTGGCCGTGCCAGTTTGTGTATCTGTTCCCTCCTCTGCCGCTCATACCAAGAGTTCTGAAAAGACTGCGAAGGGAAAGCGTTCTAGCAATTCTAATTGCCCCTGATTGGCCTCGACTGGCGTGGTACTCGGACCTCCTAACCATGGCTCTGGAGGATCCCTGGCCTCTACCGTTCCAAAAGGATCTTCAGCAAGGTCCGTTTGTCTATCCAGACTTACAGCAGCTACGTTTGACGGCTTGTAAGTTGAGAGAGAGATTCTAGCAAGAAAAGGTCTTCCCTCCCGTGTTATTTCCACCGTAATCCAAGCAAGGAAGATGGTGACGTCCAAACATTATCATTGTATCTGTAAGAAGTATGTTTCCTGGTGTGAAAGTAGAAAGGTGTCTCCCAAGGAGTTTAGAATCGGAAGTTTTCTACTTTTCCTGCAAGCAGGAGTGGATATGGGCCTACTTTTAGGCTCTATCAAAGTACAGATTTCTGCACTTTCTATTTTCTTCCAGAAGCAACTAGTCTTACTGCTTATTCCTTAAAGGTGTTCTTCATATGCAACCTCCCTTTGTACCTCTCACGGCCCCGTAGGATCTCAATGTGGTTCTATCCTTTCTTCAATTGGACTAGTTTGATCCCTTACATAGGGTGGAGTTAAAATTTCTCATCTGGAAGACGGTGGTGATATTGGCATTGGCGTCTGCCAGACGTGTGTCTCTGAATTAGGGTCCTTATCCTGTAAGAGCCCTTATTTGATTTTCCGTGAAAACAGGGCGGACCTTAGGACCTGTCCTCAATTTTTGCCTAAAGTGGTGTCCACTTTTTATGTGAATCAACCTATTGTGATTCCTGTGTTGTCTAACGCTTCCGCTTGGTCCTGAGTCCTTGGATATGATCAGGGCTCTGAAGATTTATGTCAAAAGGACTGCGCGTCATCAGAAATCTGACTCGCTGTTTGTCCAAGATTGGTTGGCCAGCTTCTAAGCAAACTATTGCTCGCTGGCTCCGGTTGACAATTCAACAGGCCATACTTCGGCGGCTCTACCTTTGCCGATGTCTATTCAGGCCCACTCAACGAGGTCTGTGGGGGGTTCCTGGGTGGCTGCCCGGTGTGTCTCGGCCTTACAATTGTGCCGCAACTTGGTCGGGTTTGAACACGTTTGTTAAAATCTATTCGTTTGACACCTTGGACAAGGATGACCTTCAATTTGGTCAGGTGGTTTTACAGGGGTCTAATCACTCTCCCACCCTTTTGAGAGCTTTGGACTTCCCCGTGGTACAGAACCCCAGTATCCACTAGGACGTGTTAGAAAATAGGAATTTGATACCTACTGGTACTTCTTTTTCTCGTAGTCCGTAGTGGATACTGGGCGCCCGCCTCAGTGCTTCAATCCTGCTTACCTGTGTAAGTATTTGGTTGCCCTGCCGTTGCGGTCCCAGTTTGTTGTTGAGAGAGCCTTGCTATCCTGGTTCGGTTGGTGTTGCTATCCTCTGTTCTGGTTAGCACTCTCCTTTCTGTCATAGTTGTGTGTTGGCTTGTTGCCTCACCGCTGTTGTATTATTCCTTCTCTCGTGGTATGTCCGTCTCCTCGGGCACCGTTTCCTAGACTGAGTCTGGTAGAAGGGGCATAGAGAGGAGGAGCCAGCACACCCATACACACACTAAAGGTTTTTAAAGTGCCAGGCTCCAGTGGTCTCGATCTATACCCCATGGTACTAAAGTACAGAACCCCAGTATCCACTAAGGACTACGAGAAAAGGAATTACCGGTAGATATTAAATTCCAATTTTTTTCCCCCCTGTATTCTTATTGGTTTTTAACACAAAGGGCCTGATTTTGAGTTGGACTCAGCAGCTAGCGTGTCGTTGGGCAGTTGCACATCCATGACTTTATGTAAATTCCACTGCAAACCCTTCCCTAGTGTTCAGCCCTTCCTCTGAATATTAAACAACTGAACACTTAAATAATGCTTGGTGCTTTCAATGTGTGATTATTTCACTGCCACTTCAGTGATATGCGTGCAACATTCCCATAACACGCCCACAGGAGCTGTTCTCTCGATGCATCTGTATAGCCACCTCAATGTTGCCGCCCAGGAAAGCCCAATACATTTTCAAGACATTTCTGAGACTGTGTCAATATCAACTGTGACTGTGCGCGTAGACTCTTGACACTAGCACAGTGCAACTTGGATGTAGTTTCAATAGAAAAATGACTGAACTGCGTTTTAACATCAGCAATACGTAAAGACAAAAAACTTATTAACCTGTTCTATATAATGATTGTACAGTATGTTGCTTTGATGGAGCTTGATATGTGTCAAAATAAATTGTACAATAAATAAAGCTAAAAAATTAAAATTAGAATGTTTTGTGGTGTTTTTAAAATTTCTTTCTTGACATATGGAGACTGATTGAAAATGTTCATAAAACGTAAAAGTATCAAATCTAAAATCTTAATGAGTGTTATTTAGTATAACCGTACAAGCCTCCATATGTCTGGTTGATGCTTGTTTAGTAGCTTCAAGATGAAAACCATCTGTCTGCGAACTAATTATGTTAGATAACTTTATATCTTTAACTGGAAGTCCTAACCAACATGTAACCAGATTTACGGGATTGTTACAGACCCGCTCTTGTAATGGTGCGTAATGTATGCTAATACAGAAGGGACTTTGCAGTTCCAATGAAGTTATATAAATAAAATGTTAAGAAATGACCAACTTTATTCCTTATGCTTAATCCAAAAATATTCCAAATTCTTCAAATGTAATCACGTAGATCTTTTTGATTTCATTATACCTACATGCATTTGATAAGAAATTAAATCTAGAGATGCATATAAACTGTTGATACAATTATTTAAGATTATATTATTTTTGATGAAACTCAATCACATTCAATAAAAAAAGAAAGGGAAAACACTTTGGCCTCATATCGCAATCTCCCTCTGTATGGAGAATAAAACGTTAGTCTAGATCATAGGTTCTCAAACTCTGTCCTCAGGACCCCACACAGTGCATGTTTTGCTGGTAACCAGCATGTGCATAGGTGTATTAATTTCTCACTGACACATTTGAAAAGGTCCACAGGTGGAGCTAATTATTTCACTTGGGGTCCTGAGGTCCGAGTTTGAGAACCTGTGGTCTAGATGACTGACATTAAAAACTGTGAGAACATCCAATACATCTCACAAGTAAGTTAGTCTTTTAGACTTATAAATGTTGAGAAGAAAGTGTTATTATGTAATTAAATATCCTGAAAATATGTAATAGTTGCTGATACGAAATTGTACAAGTCTGCTTCATATACTGACCTTTCTATCCTATTTGACTGAGACACTTATTATGGATAATATCTGTTAAGTAAAGTTGAAAGTTCACTTTGCTTCTCTTTACTGAACAATCTTCAAATTGGGCGCTCAGGGAGTGCATTTTTATTGCCGTTCTTACAACTGCGCTTTAGATGTTAACTATATCAGGGGGTTTCCAATAAACATGGTATTATGTGCATTCAGTAATATTATAGCAATCTGTTATACTGAACATTTATTGATAGGTTAAAAGTAACAGGGTTTTAAAACCATTCATTCAAGCTGCATGAGGGGGAAATATGTTAGCTCCACAAAGGAGAGAGAATGTACTAGTATTGGCACAGACTTTAAAATGGCTTCCTAATTTTTCTTTTTTTATATCTTTAGAGGGCTTTGTCATTGCCAATGATGTGGACAACAAGCGCTGTTACCTTTTAGTCCACCAAGCTAAGCAATTGAATAGTCCTTGTGTTATGGTTGTGAACCACGATGCATCCAGCATCCCCCGGCTCCTAGTTGAAAACAGTGGTGTTCGAGAAGTGTTGTTCTATGACCGGATACTATGTGATGTGCCGTGCAGGTAAACTGCTTTGTGGTCATGTAATGGTTAGATAGTTATGTTAAGTTCATGGTAAAGTATGAAAAACGGTGTGAAATTATTCTCCTTAAGGAGTTGAAAACTATCTTGCACAAGAATCGGAGAAAATTAGAAAAATAAACTATTTTGAATGCCATGTAAAGTTGTGTGTTTTCACATTTTAGTGCAGGAAGTTTACAGCTCATGGGGTTATGGATCCAGTTACAAGTGCTATCTTAAAAGTATGTGTGGGCTTCCTCTGTATACTCCGTTTATATGAATGTTTACAGCTGCAAAGTTTTTCGGGGAGTGCTGCTATTGTAGGGGAGAACGTACTAAGCCGTGTAGAGAGATCAAGTACCAGCAAATCTCCTCCTAAGAAGCTGTATTTGAAATATAACAGGAGCTCATTGGCTGGTGGTGTATGGGTTGTTGGGTCGACTCAACGTAGGTCGACAATCATTGGGTCGACTATGATAGGTCGACAGCGTAACTAGGTCGCCATGGTCGACAGGTGAAAAGGTCGACATGGGTTTAAAAAAATGGTGTAGTTTTCTTCGTAAAGTGACGGGGAACCCCAATTAGTGCACCATGTCCCCTTCATGGCTCGCCATGCTCCAGTCGTAGTCCACATGGATCGTCAAGTATGGAAAAATAAAAATAAAAAAAATGTGAAAAACTCATGTCGACCTTTTAGACCTGTTGACTTAGTTACCTTGTTGACATAATGCATGTCGACCTATCGTGGTCGACCAAAGGCTTAGTGTACCTGTCCCTGTGTGTGTGTGTGTGTGTGTGTGTATGTGATATCACCGCATGACCATTCACCTTGTTGAGGAATTGGCTACACGTGATATGTGCACTGTGATAATGTCAGGAGTCGTTAAGAAAGACTGCATGGAGATTTGGCATCAAAAAAACATTTCTATATGTAATAGTTTTTTCATGGAAAGGGGCATGTTACTTTTAATCAGAATTTAACATTTTAAATGTACTATCTGGCTATATGTGGTGGAATAAATGTGGTTTTGCAAGTACATTTGTTGCAGATATTGGGCCTATTTTAGGTGTGAGCTCCTGACAATTTGTAAAACCTTCAGAGCAGGGCACTCCACCCTTTTGATTATTAAGCTGCACTATACTTGTCTCCAGTGTGCTTTCAGTCAGTAACCTGATGCATTATGTCTGGCATACAAAAATACTTGGTCATTGAATGTTAATATAGTGCACAAATAGTATAGTCTACACAAAATGTAGTAGTTCCAAGTATCTGGCAATAGAAGAAGACTTGACCACTGGCCACCAAAAAACAAACCAGTAGAGTTCCAAAGACCAGAAAACTGGGGAGCATTCGAGTACCTACCTACTATAGGTGGGTAGGAACCATCGCATAAATGGGGAGACTGAGAAGCATGAGGATGCGTTACGTCTAGGTAAATTGCTGAGTAAATTTCAGGACCTCTTCCACGGGATCCGGTCTGAAGATCGACAGTATCTAGGTCGACCACTATAGGTCGACAGTCACTAGGTCGACATGGATGGAAGGTCGACAGGGTTTCTAGGTCGACAGGTCTAAAGGTCGACATGAGTTTTTTTTTTTTAAATTCTTTTTTAATTTTTTCATACTTAATGATCCACGTGGACTACGATTGGAACGGTAATCTGTGCCGAGCGAAGCGGTAGCGGAGCGAAGGCACCATGCCCGAAGCATGGCGAGCGAAGCGGTGCACTAATTTGGGATCCCGGTCACTCTACGAAGAAAACACCCCCCAAAAAAAAATTTCCTCATGTCGACCTTTAGACCTGTCGACCTAGCACATATCGAACTAGAAACCCTGTCGACCTTCCATCCATGTCGACCTAGTGACTGTCGACCTATATTGGTCGACCTAAACATTGTCGACCTAGATACTGTCGATTTGATGAACCACACCCCTCTTCCACAGCTCTAGAGCAAATAGGTGAAATGGGAGACTGACCAGGCCAATCTGAATGGTAACCATCTTGAAATATGTTCCAGGCAAAGGAATCACACAATAGGATTGTCTCAAACTGAGACTACCTGATCTCCAGAGACAACCCAAATAAAAAATGGAATTCCCTACTGTGTGCCTCATGTGAAATTGAGTTTGTTCTTGTGGTTCATATTATGCGAAACAGTGCTGAACTAAAAATGTAACCCTAAGAGTATTTTAAATATTACCAGTGTGTTCAGCAATTAAAATGCAGCATGTTTTATGCTTTCTTGTTGTTCAGTCTAGGAAATGCACAAAATGTCCATTGGAAGTATTTTTTTCCCCAACATTTTTTTCCCCAACATTTTTTTCCCCAACCATTTTCACTCCTCTGCCCTTCCGTGTGTTAATAAAGTGCACACCCTGGCACGGAATGTTGCTTGCTACGGCAGAAATGCTTATGCACTGCTGATTTCCTCACCTAGAGCTCTGTCCTTACTAATTTTTAGCATTCATTCTTGGTCTCCAATAGCCTCACTTTTCCTCCAACTATTGCTGCTTCTTTGCCATCTACAAAACTCTCCTCCACCTTCTCACTTCACTTCACTTCTCCAACCCTCCTCCATTTCTGCCCTTGATTTTGACAACTATTTCGTTTCCAAGATAAAAACATCTGCATTGATTTCTCATCCCTCCTCTCTAAATCCATCTGTCAGACACTGCTGTGCCAATCCTCCATATACGCCAATTTGAGAATCTCCACCCGTGACACTTTATGGTAACCTCACAGTGTGTAGTTAATCAAGACTGTTACTACCACCAGCTGAAGTGACTGTTTGAGACAATGCCCAGGGCAAGCTTCAGCTCACCCGCACACTCAATTATTTATACTTGAAAAAATAGGTAAAACGAGCCACTTGGGGTCTTAGGTCAAAAAACACATAACCAGAACTAGAATTTGGTATTCAATTCAAGAATATCTTCGAAGCTTATAGTTATAAAAAAAAAAAGTTACAAGATTTATAATAATTTCTCTAGCATCCATAAGGGATATTGGGGACAGATTATTACGTTGGGGTATAGATTGGTCCAAAGGAGCCAGTGCAGTTAAGATTTCTTCAATTGGGTGTGCTGGCTCTTCCCCTCTATGCCTCCTTCTACAGGTCAGTTTAGAAAAAAGTGCCCTCAGGAGAGGATGCACACTCTGCAAGCTCCAGAGTTTTTTCTTCAATTTCTTTTAAACTTTTATTTCTTTCAGTATGCTGTTTGAGCAACAGCATACCTGCGCCGTGGGAGTTAGGGGGTGCAAAGCCGCTTCCCCACTGCAGGACCACTGTCCTGAGGGGCTGTTTGCTCAGCGGGGCATGGCGCCTTGGCTGTCGCAGCTTGCCTCACACCCCTAACGCTGCCTGAAGGTGATCATCGGTGGTGAGTACATACCGGACCCCTCTAGGGGGGTCCCCTGGTTCACTGTGCGGCAGAAGCGCAGGTGAGGCGTACGGGTCCCTCCTGGGGAGGACCCACTGTAGCCCCTGCGTGAGATTGGCTAAATATTCTTGTACCAAGCATTTATGTGAGGATACAAACACATAGGGAGACATGGCCAGTCTAGATATTACACAGTAGCTCCGGCGCCATTTCGGGGGTAGGAGCTACATCAGAGCGGGCTCAGCTGCATTTTGGCGCCTTCCTCTGCATAAGCAGCAGCTGCCTCCTACAGCTTCTCCATAACGGTCACATGCTGGATCACTGGTAGAGGGGGAGAGCCGCTGTATTGTACACAAACATCATGCCTCTGAGGGAATTTTCATAAGCCAGTCTCACTGTTGGTTATGTATATGTAAAATGGTGACAGCCTCACTGGGGCTGTGCAGCGTTGGGTGCGCTGGTGTTCTATCTCCTGTTTCTCCTCTCACATGCAATAGGGCAGGCTTGTATTGTATTCAGGCTGTGTTGTATGTGTATTGTACCGGTTTCTCTTCACATTCACAATGGTAAAATAGAAGTTATGCAGTGTGTGTAATGCTAGATTCTCCCCTGTCTCATCTGGCTCAATATAATGTGAGTAGTCTAGTCAGTCATCACAAAATGCTGATAACAATGGGGGGTTGGTGAGGTAGGGAGGTGGGGGGGGGGGGGGGGGGAGAGTCAAGAGCCCTCCTGTCTGGGTGCTATCAAAACTATGTCGTCTGATGTGTCATGTCAACTCACTACAAATGCCAATAAGACTCAGGAACTCGGTAAATCTAGCTAACACCCCCTTGCTCCTGTCTACTGCAGGTGCACAAAAACGTGCTTTACCTGCACTACTGTCAGATACTGATGATGATGTACAGGATGATGTGGATCCCATAAGTGGGGACTCCACCCCTACACATTATATTGGCTATTCAGGATGTGTTAAAGCTCCCCCTGGAGGATGCTGATAATCGGCAGTCATTTTTCCTCCCACAAGACAAATGATAGTCAAATTTCTTGACTCCAAGGAATTGGATGATTTATTTGAAATAGCCTGTAAAAATCCAGATAAAAAATATCAGGTGTCCAAGCAGTTTGTTAATACCTTCCCCTTTTCCCCTGAGGGCAGGAAATTCTGGGAAGTATCTCCAGCAGTAGACGTCTCAGTCTCTCGCCTTTCTAAAAAGGCGGTACTTCCTGCTCCGGGCTCCTTTACGGTAAAGGACCCGGCAGATAGGAAAATTGAGACCACACTGATATCTATCTACACTGCTGCAGGTGTAGCTCAAAGACCGGTCATTGCAGGTTGCTGGATGACACATGCAATTCATTCCTGGGCTTCTCAAATTCAGGAAGGTCTCTCGGGTGATATGACCTTAGTTACTACTGTAACTTTCCTAAAACACATTCAGGACACGGCAAGAGTCCTCTGTGACTCCCTTAAAGAGATTGGCAATATTAATGCTAAGACCACGGCTATGGCTGTGTCTGCGCTCCGAGCAGTATGGTTGCGTCAGTGGATTGCTGATGCTGACTCCAAACATAATGTGGAATCTTTTCTCTTCACCGGTGAATGGCTTTTTGGAGGTGAATTGGATGCATGGATTTCCAAAGATACTGCTGGGAAATCCACGTTTCTCTCTTCGGGGGCTCCGCCTGCTAGACATACCTACCTGGGACCGTCTACTCAGTTCTTTAGTTCCTCCTGATTTCTATCTAGGGCCAGCGGTGCCTCCAACACAGCTAGAGGCTCCAGAGGTAAACCTAAGAAACCAGCCATGGCCGGATCTCCGGACCAGAGCACCAGTTCTGCTTCCGCAAAGACTTCAGCATTACGGTGCCCACCCACCCCGTGGGATCTCGTGGTGGGAGCTTGGTTACATCGCTTCAGCCACATCTGGGAAGGTTCATGCCAGGAAGCCTGGGTAAGGGACCTCATCTCTCAGGGTTACAGGCTGGAGTTCGACGGTGCTCCTCCCCAATGATTTTTCAAATCAGGCCTACCAGCTTTGGAAAATATGCATGGTACGCTACTACTGGCCATAAACAAGTTGGTCCAGTCCCAGGTCATTGTTTCAGTACCCCTACAACAACGAGGACAGGGTTACTACTCCAGTCTGTTCGTAGTACCAAACCCAGACGGATCTGTGAGACCCATTGTGAATTTGAAGTCCTTGAATCCTTGCCTGAAGTTTTTCAAATTCAAGATGGAATCTTTGAGAGCAGTGATCGCAGGCCTGGAACAACAGGAAGTCCTAGTGTCCCTGGATATCAAGGACGCTTACCTCCATATCCCAATTTGGCCTCCTCATCAGGCCTATCTGCGGTTCGCCCTACTGAACGATCACTACCAGTTTCAGGCGTTACCCTTTGGCTTGTCTACAGCTCAGAGGGTGTTCACGAAGGTGATTGCGGAAATTATGTTTCAGCTCAGGGTCCAGGGGGTCAACATAATTCCATACCCGGACGATCTGATAAAAGCGAGTTCCAGGGAGCTTCTATTGCTCCATATAGATCACACTATCCATCTTTTGTCTCACCACGGGTGGATCCTCAATCTGCAGAAGTTCCACCTGGAACCATCTCAGCGGCTCCTGTTTCTGGGGATGCTCCTGGATACTGTAGCACAGAAAGTATTCCTCCCAGAGGAAAAAGTGAGAACACTTCAAGAAATGGTTTGCATGGTGCTCCGACCTGCTCGAGTATCCATTCATCTTTGCATAAAATTGTTGGGAAAGATGGTGGCCTCGTACGAGGCGATACAGTTCGGAAGGTTTCATGCCAGACCACTCCAATTGGATATCCTGAACAAGTGGTCCGGTTCCCATCTTCAGATGCACCATATGATTTGGCTGTCACCCCAGGCCAGTATTTCCCTCCTGAGGTGGCTACAGTCTTCCAACCTGCAGGAAGGTCGACGCTTTGGGATTCCGGATTGGATCCTCCTCACGGATGCGAGTCTGAAGGATGGGGAGCTATCACCCAGGGGGGCGCAGTTCCAGGGCAGGTGGTCTGCCCAAGAAGCCCTCCTTCCGATCAATATCCTGGAACTTCGGGCCATCTACAATGCTCTGATTCAGGCCTACACTCTACTCCGGGATCGGGTGATCCAGGTTCTGTCAGACAACGCCACGGCTGTGGCGTACATCAGTTGACAAGGAGGGACAAAAAGCAGTGCCTGCATGCAAAACGTGTCAAGAATACTCATCTGGGCAGGAAGAAATGCTTCTCCTCAGAGCGGCCCCAGCAGAGTTCAGCGCCATTTTCCTGCCTGCAGTTCCTGTACACAGACGTTGACAGAGCTGTTCCTCCAAGCAACTCCAGCTATCCTATGCGGTACCAGGGGGTTGTAGAAGGGGGGGGGGGAGGTGGAGAATTAGATCTGTGTAACTATTAAAGTACACAGAGGGCGCTGGTAAGGGGTGTCCTTTATCTAAAACAGCGCTGTGTGTGGGTAGGTTCCGAACTGTGTCTCTCTCTTGCCATTCTCAGGGGGGAAACTCAGTCTAGCCTACCCTGTGTGTGTGTGTGTGTGTGTGTGTGTGTGTGTGTGTGTGTGTGGAGTGTTTGGGGTCTCCAGATAGCTATGTCCAGGGACTCTGTGTCATATGCGGCTGAGGATATGTCCTCTCAGGATGATTTAATTCCATGTAATCAGGATTGCACTGTTGTAGCACAGATACCAGCAAGGGAGCTTGAGTGGTTATCCTCTATCAAAGCTACGATTTCTCAGATTTCTGGTAGGGTTGCTCAGAATGAATCTGCAACTCAGGTTTTACAGAATTCGATGGCAGTTTGGTCCGGTTCTGTTACCTCAGAACCCCCGTCTGTAGGTTCCCACAAACGTGCTCTTGCCCAGATTATGCAAGACGACACGGATACCGACTATGACACGGCAGACGGTGATGGGGACGTGCTCAGGGGGGCCGCATCTCTTGCTAAAGGGGTGCAGTTGATGGTAGAGGCTATTAGAGAAGTGTTGAATATTACTGACACAACACCTGAACAGGTTGAGGAGGCTTACTTCACTGACAATAAGAGAACCTCGCTAACCTTCCCTGCGTCCAAAGAATTAAATGCTGTTTTTGAAAAAATCCCTAGGAAAGAAATAGGAAAACCCACCCATAGTGGACGCGTCTGTATCCAGACTCTCGAAAAAGGTGGTTTTACCTGTTCAAGGATCTACCGCCTTTAAAGGAGCCTTAAAGGAGCCGACTGATTGCAAAATTGATACTACGCTCAAATCCATATACACTGCTTCAGGGGCGACACATGGATTTCCTAAGCTATTGTAAAGTGGTCAGGCACGTTACTTGAGGATTTGGATACGTTAGATAAGAGTGACGTTAAACGTTAAATTGTTTTTCCGTAACATTCAGCATTCTGCTGGTTTTGTGGTGGAATCCATGAAAGACCTGTGTTCAATGGCTGCATTAATTTATTCCATGTCTGTCTCAGCTCGTTGAAGACTGTGGCTGCGCCAGTGGTCTGCCAAAGAGTAATCCAGGAGAGGAGTGGTGACCCTACCCTACACAGGTCAGGCTCTCTTTGGGGAAGCGTTTGATGCGTGGATCTCCACGGCTACAGCGGGTAATTAACCTTTCCTTCCCTCAGCAGCTCCAGCTACGAAGAAACCCTTTTCTTCACCTTTCGAGTTACTAAACCAAGACAGGCCAAACCGTCCAACACCACCTTTAGAGGTGGCCAACTAAAATCCAAGAAACCTGCTGCTGCGGGTTCCCAGGAACAGAAACCTGCTTCTGGTATGCCAAAGTCCTCAGCATGACGGTGAACCGCGCGGCCTGGAGGTAGTGCCGGTGGGGGCAAGACTCAGACATTTCAGTCACGTCTGGATGTTGTCCGGCCTGGATCCCTGGGTACAAGATATTGTGTCCCAGGGGTACCGGCTGGAATTTCAAAATCTCACTCCTCACCGGTTCTTCAAATCGGGCTTGCTGGCTTTGCTGACAGACAGGGCTTCCCTACAGGGGACCATCCAGAAGTTGGTGGAGGCACAGGTTATTGTACCAGTTCCTCCCCAGATGGAAAACACAGGTTACAATTCAAACCTTTTTCGTGGTACTGAAACCGGATGGTTCGGTCAGGCCCATATTGAACTTAAAATCTCTAAACCCCTTCCTGAGGGAGTTCAAGTTCAAAATGGAGTCAGTCAGTGATATCAGGTCTGGAGTAGGGGGAATTCCTGGTATCACTGGATATCAAGGATGCGTACCTCCACATTCCGATTTGGCTGCCTCATCAAGCTTATCTCCGATTCGCACCTTTGGACTGTCATTTTCAGTTCCAGGCCCTGCCATTCGGCTTCTCCACAGCACCAAGGGTGTTCACCAAGGTGATGGCGGAAATGATGGTTCTCCTCCTCAGACAGGGGGTGAACATAATTCCGTATCTGGACGATCTGCTGATAAAGGCATCGTCCAAGAAATAAGTTGTTACGGTCCATAGCTCTCACGACCCAGCTTCTCGGGGAACAAGGTTGGATCCTGAATCTCCCAAAATCACATTTGGAACCAACCAGGAGGTTGTCCTTTCTGGGAATGATCCTCGATATGGAAGTGCAGAGGGTGTTTCTTCCAGAAGAAAAAGCGTTGGTGATGCAAACAATGGTCCCGGGATGTCCTGAAGCCAGCCCGGGTGTCTGTTCATCAAAGCATTCGCCTTCTGGGGAAGATGGTGGCCTCTTACGAGGCACTGCAGGATGGGAGGTTTCATGCTCTGTCCTGAGGTTAGGAACCATAAATGTCCAAATTTTGTCCCTATCCATTCTCTTCCAGAAACAGTTGGCTGCCCTCCCTGAGGTTCAGAGTTTTTTGAAGGGAGTTCTGCATATCCAACCTCCCTTTGTACCGCCTACGGCGCTTTGGGGTCTTAACATGGTGTTGCAGTTCCTCCAGTCGGACTGGTTTGAACCTCTGCAGGAGGTTGATGTCAAGTTTCTCATATGGAAGGCTGTCGTGCTAGACGTGTGTCCGAGTTGGGGGCTTTGTCATGTAAAAGCCCATACTTGATCTTCCATGAAGTTAGAGCTGAGCTTCGGACACGTAGGCAGTTTCTTCCGAAGGTTGTGTCTGCATTTCATATCAACCAACCTGTTGTGGTGCCAGTTGCGACTGACTCCTCAATTTCATCAAAGTCCTTAGATGTTGTAGGGGCTCTAAAAATCTATGTGAGGAGGACTGCTCGTCACAGAAAATCGGACTCTTTGTCCTGTATGATCCCAAGAAAATTGGGTGTCCTGCTTCTAAGCAGACGATCTCTCGCTGGATCAGGTTCACTATCCACCATGCATATTCTACGGCAGGCTTGTCCTACGTCTGTTAAGGCCCACTCTAGTCGTAAGGTGGGTTCTTCCTGGGCGGCTGCCCGGGGGGTCTCAGCTTTACAACTCTGCTGAGCAGCTACTTGGTCGGGGTCGAACACGTACGCCAAGTTCTACAAGTTCGATACTTTGGCCTCTGAGGGGCAATTGGTTCTGCAGGATCCTCCACGCTCTCCCTCCCGTTCTGGGAGCTTTGGTACATCCCCATGGTACTAATGTGGACCCCAGTATCCTCTAGGACACAGGTTCTCAAACTCTGTCCTCAGGATCCCACACGGTGCATGTTTTGCAGGTCTCACAAAATTACAAGTGAAATAATTAGCTCCACCTGAGGACCTTTTAAAATGTGTCAGTGAGTAATTAATACACCTGTGCACTTGCTGGGTTACCTGCAAAACATGCACTGTGTGGGGTCCTGAGGATCGAGTTTGAGAACCACTGCTCTAGGAAATAAGAGAAAATAGGATATTAATTACCTACCTGTAAATTATTTTCTCGTAGTCCGTAGAGGATGCTGGGCGCCCGCCCAGCACTTCGTTATCCTGCAGTGGTTATTTAGTTTAGTGCTGTTTAGTTCTTGGTTAAGTACTGTTTTGTTACTTGGTTAGTAATCTTGTTCAGCCGTTGCTGATGTTTCAAGCTAGTTAGCTTGGTTTGCCTTGTGTGTAAGCTGGTGTGAATCTCGCCATGATCTGTGTACAATCCTTCTCTCGAAGATGTCCGTCTCCTCGGGCACAGTTTCTAGACTGGATCTGGTAGGAAGGGCATAGAGGGAGGAGGAGCCAGCCCACATGCTCAAACTCTTAAAGTGCCAATGGCTCCTAGTGGACCTGTCTATACCCCATGGTACTAATGTGGACCCCAGCATCCTCTACGCACTACGACAAAAGGATTCACCGATAGGTAATTAAAATCCTATTACTCATACGTCCTAGAGGATGCTGGGGACACTTCATAGACCATGGGGTATAGACGGGATCCGCAGGAGACATGGGCACTCTAAGACTTTTACTGGGTGTGAACTGGCTCCTCCCTCTATGCCCCTCCTCCAGACCTCAGTTAGATTCTGTGCCCAGAGAGACTGGACACTAACAGGGGAGCTCTCCTGAGTTTCTCTGAAAAAGACTTAGTTTTTTTATTTTCAGGGAGCACTGCTGGCAACAGGCTCCCTGCTTCGTGGGACTGAGGGGAGAGAAGCAGACCTAGTTCTAATGAGTTCAAAGGCACTGCTTCTTAGGCTACTGGACACCATTAGCTCCAGAGGGTCTGATCGCTAGCCGTGCTAGATGCTCGTTCCCGGAGCCGCGCCTTCAACCCCCCTTGCAGAGCCAGAAGAAAGAAGCCGGGTGAGTATGCAGAAGTGAAGAAGACTTCAGAGACGGCAGACGCTGACTGAGGTACCGCACGGCGGTCGCGCTGCGCGCCTTGCTCACACACACACACACACACACACACACACACACACACACACACACACACACACACTGGCACTGATGGGTGCAGGGCGCAGTGGGGGCGCCCTGGGCGGCAGGAAACCTCAGATTTGGCACTGGCAAATACATATGGGTGTCTGGGCACATATTATACCCCCGCCAGTATAAATATATTTTCAAAGGAAGCGGGACTGAAGCGCGCCATTGAGGGGGCGTGGCTTATCCCTCATAGCTCTAACCAGCGCAATTTTCTCTCCACAGAGCTGCAGAGACGCTGAGCCTTCCTGTCCACTGTAACAAGTAACAGGGGAAAAACAGGGGGGACACAGTTTATTTGGTGCTTATTGTTATTTTCTGATAAGAAAAACACTGACGTATCTGGGGCTGTGTATTGCACACTTCAGAACAAAGTTAGTCGCTGGGGTGTGAGCTGGCAAACTCCCTTTGTGTCTCCCTGACAGGCTTAGTGTGGGTCTGTTCCCTATAGCCCAGTGTGTTTGGTGGTGTCGGTGCACGTGTGTCGGCATGTCTGAGGCTGAAGGCTCTTCCTAGGAGGAAGTAGGTGTGGAGACAGTACAGGCTGTGGGAGTGACCCCGTCGGTGCCGTTGACTCCTGATTGGGTGAATATGTTGAGTGTTTTGAATGCTAATGTGGCTTTGTTAAATAAGAGGTTTGATAAATCTGAGTCACAGCATGGAGAAGGTCCATGGAGGATGCATTGTCACAAACCCCTTCGGGGTCACAGAAACGGTCTTTTGCCCAGTTAGTGAACACTGACACGGATTCTGATGCCTGTGTCGACTATAATGATACCAGATTGAATCCTAAACTGACTAAGAATATTCAGTACATGATTGTGGCGATAAAGGACGTGTTGAATATCACGGAGGACCCTGAGGTTCCTGATACGAGGGTCTGCATGTATAAGGGTAAGAAACCTGAGGTAACGTTCCCTCTCATGAACTGAATGCTCTTTTTGAAAAGGCTTGGGACAATCCTGACAAAAAGTTTTTGATTCCCAAGAGAATTCTGCTGACTTATCCATTTACCTCGGGGGACACGAAAATGTTGGAGTCAACCCCATCTGTGGACAAGGCCTTATCCCGACTGTCCAAAAAGGTGGCTCTCCGGCAGCCCTGAAGGATCCTGAGGATCGTCGACAGGAAAGCACATTGAAATCGATCTATGCCGCTACGGGTACGCTGCTCAGACCTACCGTGGCGTCTGCATGGGTGAGTAGCGCTATTGAAAAATGGGCGGATAGCATTCTCGTAACTTTAAGTTACATAAGGGACGCTGCAGGGTATCTGAAAGACACTGCAAGGGATATTGGCATTTTGGGATCAAAGGCCAATGCCATGTCAGTCTCGGCTAGGAGGGCATTGTGGATTCGTCAATGGAATGCTGATGCTGATTCAAAGAAGAATATGGAGAGACTGCCATATAAAGGTGGTGTCTTGTTTGGTGACGGCCTCGCGGACCTGGTATCTATGGCTACTGCGGGTAAGTCATCATTTCTACCTTATGTCCCTGCACAGCAGAAGAAAAATGCCTCCCTATCAGATGCAGTCCTTTCGGCCCAATAAGTACAAAAGAGGGCGAGGGGGCTCCTTCCTTGCTACTAGAGGTAGGGGAAGGGGAAAAAGATCACCTGCGGTGGCAGGTTCCCAGGAGCAGAAGCCCTCCACGGCTGCTGCAAAATCCTCCACATGACGCTGGGGCTCCTCTACAGGAGTCCGCTCCAGTGGGGGCACGTCTCAAACTCTTCAGTCAGGTCTGGGTTCGCTCGGGCCTGGATCCTTGGGATTTAGACATTGTAACCCAAGGTTACAGGCTGGAGTTTCAAGACGTGCCCCCTTAACGTTTTTTCAAGTCAGCCTTGCCAGCTTCTCTCCCGGAAAGGGAGGTGCTATTTGTGGCCATACAAAAGCTGTGTCTACATCAGGTCATTGTCACAGTACCACCGTCACAAAAAGGAAAAGGCTTTTATTCAAGCCTGTTCGTGGTACCGATGCCCGATGGCTCGGTCAGACCGATTCTGAACTTAAAGTCTCTCAATTTCTATCTGAAGAGATTCAAATTCAAAATGGAATCTCTTCGGGCAGTGATCTCCAGTCTGGAGGGAGGAGACTTTATGGTATCAGTAGACATAAAGGACGCGTACTTACACGTCCCCATTTACCCTCCGCATCAGGTGTACCTGAGGTTTGCGGTTCAGGATTGTCATTACCAATTTCAGACGTTCCCGTTGGGCTTTCAACAGCTCCAAGGATCTTCACAAAAGTGATGGCGGAAATGATGGTCCTCTTGCGCAAGCATGGAGTCACAATTATCCCGTACTTGAACGATCTCCTGGTAAAGGCGAGATCAAGGGAGAAATTACTAGGACATGTCGCGCTCTCCCTGAAGATTCTACAGCAACATGGTTGGCTCCTAAATTTGCCAAAATCACAGTTGGTTCCGACAACGCGGCTGTCGTTCCTGGGCATGATTCTGGACACGGAGTTACAGAGAGTTTTTCTGCCGGTGGAGAAAACTCTGGAAATCCAGAACATGGTAAAAGGGATTCTGAAACCGGCGAGGGTGTTGATTCATCAGTGCACTCTGTTGCTGGGAAAGATGGTGGCGGCCTACGAGGCCGTTCCGTTTGGCAGTTTTAATGCCAGGGTGTTTCAGTGGGACCTGCTGGACAAGTGGTCCCGGGTCTCACCTGCTCATGCACCGAAAAATCGTCCGGTCTTCCAGTACCAGAATCTCTCTCCTGTGGTGTCTGCACAGTCCTCACCTTCTAGAGGGACGCAGGTTTGGGATCCAGGATTGAGTCCTGGTAACCACGGATGCAAGTCTCCGGGGATGGGGAGCAGTCACACAGGGGGAAAATTTCCAGGGAAAATGGTCAAGTCAGGAGGCTTGTCTGCACATAAACATTCTGGAATTAAGGGCCATTTAAAACGGCCTTCGACAAGTGGAAAATCTTCTTCAAGATTTACTCGTCTTGATTCAGTCGGACAACATAACAGCAGTGGCGTACATAAACCGCCAGGGCGGAACAAAGAGCAGAGCGGCAATGGCAGAGGCCACAAAAGTTCTCCACTGGGCGGAAAGACATGTAAGCGCTCTGTCAGCGGTCTTTATTCCAGGAGTGGACAACTGGGAAGCAGACTTCCTCAGCAGACACGATCTCCATCCAGGGGAGTGGGGTCTTCATCAAGAGGTCTTCGCAGACGTGACAAGTCACTGGGGAATTCCTCATGTAGACATGATGGTGTCTCGCCTCAACAAGAAACTTCGGAGTAATTGTTCCAGGATCAAGGGACCCTCAAGCAACAGCGGTGTACGCCCTGGTGACACCGTGGGTGTTAACGTCGGTCTATGTGTTCCCGCCGCTTCCACTCATCCCGAAGGTGATAATGATAGTAAGAAGAACAAGAGTTCTGGCGATACTCATTGTCCCAGACTGGCCGAAGAGAGCCTGGTATCCGGATCTTCAGGAGTTGCTCATAGGAGATCCGTGGCCTCTTCCTCTACGAGAGGACCTGTTACAGCAAGGTCCGTGGGTGTTACAGGACTTACAGCGGCTGCGTTTGACGGCATGGCGGTTGAACGCCGTATTCTAGCCCGAAAGGGGATTCCCCGTGAAGTTATCCCCACTCTACTTCAGGCTAGAAACGAAGTAACGGCGAAGCATTACCACCGTATTTTGAGAAAATGTGTATTTTGGTGTGAATCCAAGAAGGCCCCTACGGAGGAATTTAAGCTGGGGCGTTTTCTCCATTTTCTACAAGCTGGTGTGGATGCGGGCCTTCAGCTAGGCTCCATTAAGGTACAAATTTCGGCCTTATCGATATTCTTTCAAAAGGAATTGGCTTCCCTCCCTGAGGTTCAGACTTTCGTGAAGGGGGTGCTGCATATCCAGTCTCCTTTTGTGCCTCCGGTGGCACCGTGGGATCTCAACGTGGTTTTACAGTTCCTGCAATCTCATTGGTTTGAACCTTTACGGAAGGTTGAGTGAAAATTCCTCACTTGGAAAGTGGTCATGTTGTTGGCGTCTGCAAGGCGAGTGTCTGAGTTGGCGGCCTTGTCTCACAAGAGCCCCTATTTTATCTTCCATGAAGATAGAGCGGAGTTGAGAACTCGGCAACAGTTTCTGTCTAAGGTGGTTTCAGCTTTTCACATGAACTAACCTATTGTGGTGCCAGTGGCTACTGGCGCCCTCGTGGATTCAAAGTCTCTGGATGTGGTCAGGGCTTTGAAAATCTATGTAGCCAGAACGGCTCAGATTAGGAAAATGGAGGCTCTGTTTGTCCTATATGCTCCCGATAAGATTTGGAAGCCTGCTTCCAAGAGACTATTGCGCGTTGGATCTGTAATACGATTCAGCAGGCTCATTCTTCGTCTGGATTGCCGTTACAGAAATCTGTTAAGGCCCATTCTACCAGGAGGTTTGGGCTCATCTTGGGCGGCTGCCCGTGGGGTCTCGGCGTTACAGCTTTGCCGAGCGGCTACTTGGTCGGGTTCAAACACTTTTGCAAAGTTCTACAAGTTTGATAGCCTGGCTGATGAGGACCTCTTGTTTGCTCAATCGGTGCTGCAGAGTCATCCGCACTCTCCAGCCCGATCTGAAGCTTTGGTATAAACCCCATGGTCTATGAAGTGTCCCCAGCATCCTCTAGGACGTATGAGAAAATAGGATTTGAATACCTACCGGTAAATCCTTTTGTCTTAGTCGGTAGAGGATGCTGGGCGCCCGTTCCTGTGCGGACTCTATCTTCAGTAGTGGTTGTCGGTTTTGGTTGTTTTGCACAATGGTTGTGTTTAGTTATAATCGGCCTGTTGCTGGTTTTTTTTTTTTTTTTTTTTGGTTCATGCTATTGACTGGGTTTGCTTACAAATGCCATGTTGTACGGCGTGTTTGTGGTGTGAGCTGGTGTGAATCTCACCCTTAGTTTTAAAATAATATAAATCCTTTTCCTCGAAATGTCCGTCTCCCTGGGCACAGTGCCTATAACTGAGGTCTGGAGGAGGGGCATAGAGGGAGGAGCCAGTTCACACCCAGTAAAAGTCTTAGAGTGCCCATGTCTCCTGCGGATCCCGTCTGTACCCCATGGTCTATGAAGTGTCCCCAGCATCCTCTATGGACCAAGAGAAAAGGATTTACCGGTAGGTATTAAAATCCTATTATTATTTTTTTTAATGGTCACACAAATAACAATTGCATAAAACAAATAAATGGGAGAGAAAAAAGCGTTCATATCACCTAGACAGTGTTGGACGCTGCCAGATGTGAAGTCTTTTCCTGAGGTTTGGTTTCATCATGATCCTACAGATCCCTTAACGACCATAAACACTATTTGTGGAGTATTTATCATTTAATATTTATCATTTAATAATTATCATTTAATACCACTGCAGCTCCCTCAGCCCCATTCTTTGAGGTATTTTTATCCTCTCAAAACCAGAAGGGTCACTCAAGCAGGGGCTTATGGTCTTATCTCTATTCCTGTTTGAAGCTTGGAGATCTGGTCTTTTAATCGGCCTGGACCAGTTCACACTGTTCTGGCCGTAGTGTCTAGAAAAAGGGTTTCCCCAGGGGCACTTAATTACTTTAAGTTTAAAGGTCTGGACTGTCAAGCAGTACTGTGTAGGTTTTATGGGCCTACTCATGAAAAATTGGACTAAATGCTTTCTCCAAGCAATCTCTTTTCCCCTACATCATAAGAGATTTGACTCCTCTGGTGGCCAGTGTCTCCTCTGGTGGCCAGTGTCTCCTCTGGTGGCCAGTGTCTCCTCTGGTGGCCAGTGTCTCCTCTGGGCTGTATTGTAAACAAGCTCTGTCCCAGAACCTGTCCTTAGATCAACAGCTCCATATATAACACAGGGTTGTTAGAATTTGGTCTCTGGAGTTCTGGTGTTATGAGTACATACCAGGAAAGTAATTTAACTTTCAACCATTTGTCATCCTAAGACCTTTTCCTCAATATAATATATATTGATCCATCACCCAATGCAAATAATACAATATTTTTATTCATGCCCATTCCGATATCAAATTGGGCGTTCACTACACCGTTCCCCTACCTTGCCTGTCTTCTCCCCCACAGCTGGAAATTGTCTTTGTCTGCGCACAAGTCACTCTACCATTTACACCCTGGTCCCTATTCCTTTTCACCTTCACTCCCTCTCTCCTTGAGCCTACACCCATCTTTTCAGCCCCTTCAATCTTTCACACTCATTCAGTACTGTCCCCTCCTCCTTCAACATGCATTGTCTCACCCATAATTTATAAAACATCACTTGTCCCCAGCACACTCACAAATTGCCGCCCCATCTCTGTTTCCGTTTTGCTTCTAAGCTCTTGGAGTTGTTGTGATCTTAATCATTCCTCTTTCCACTCATCCTATATAATAAAAGGCTAATGCTGCTCCTCACTTCTATGGGGACATACAAGTGTTTTGCGCTTCGGCGGCCACTAGATGTCGCCTGACGGAGCAATTGAAGTCTTGCTCTGTTCTGGCGCGCACAGCTGCCTGCGCTGACATTACTGTTATGATCCTTTTTTTTATCAGGCTGGTAACCATGCCTTCAGGTTTCGTCCACTCCATTCAGTCCACCCTTACAAAGGTCACCAGTGACTATCTTCCTGCCAAAGGGAATTTGTTTTATCCTTTGACCCTTTTGATCACTTGTTGCTTCAAGCTCTCCATTCCATTGGTCTCTAGATCAGTGTTACCTTTGTTTTCCTCATTCGCTAACCCGTCCATTTTTTCTTTTTTCTTTTCTAGTTCCCCTTCCCCTGTCTGTCAGTATTCCCAAATAATTTGTGGAAAACTCATCAGCTCCTTCCAATAGCAGCTGTATTCTGATTATCAGATTTACCTATCATCCCCTTACTTCTCGACAACCCTGTTCTGTAGCTAATCTGTCTGAACAACTCCTTTGCTTCGTCTTTTACCTCAGTAACTGATGCAAAACTGGTTCCCTTGAGTACAGATTTGACTATCGGGGGGGGGGGGGGGGAGGGAGAGAAGTTACACTGTGCTAGGTGTGGCGAGTATGGAGGGTGTTCTAGCACTGCAATCTCTTTACCAGCCAAAAACTGCTTCACAGAAAATATCATATATGAAAGAAAACAATTAATATGGCTTTAAATTTGGATTTGTTTTGACGCGTTTTCTTCATTTTTTAATGGTGATGGTGTTTCCAGTGCATGGACTGGTATTTTATCTCAGGATCATAATAGAAGATCCATGTTTCATCACAAGTAATAAGTTTATCTAAAAAATGTGAATGCGCTAGAATTTGTTCCAAAATGTCTGTACAAATTCACTTGCAATTTTCTTTCTGCTCGGCAGTGAGAAGCCTTGGAACCATCTTAGCACAAACTTTGTTATGTTAAGAGTTTCTTTGTCATTTACTATTTCTGCTATCATTCTGATAATGAGATGACTAGTTTTAACAGTTTTTTTTGTCTAAATGTTTTTCCACCTTTTCTTTTGTTTTTGACGGGCAAGGCCTTCCAGGACATTCATCATTTATGACCTCCTCATAAGTCGCTAAATCTTTTGTGCTACTCAAAACGCATGTGCATACAAATCTGCCCCACAAGCCTCAACATATAGGAAGATTTTGTGGGCGTTTTGTTCAATTTAAAATGTAAAACTTTGCTCTGCCTTTGAACTAAGCATTTTTACGTCACACGGGATAAACTTCTTCGAAAACTGTATGACTGCAAACTATGTGCGGGAGTGGTGAAACTTGCAAAAATGTTTTTGGATAGTCCAAGATCAGTGTTCCCGACTCCATTCTGACTCGCACAGTATAGTTACTTTTTACAAGTTTCATTATTTAATAGACCTACCTCATATTGCCATTTCCATCTCCAAATCATCAAAGTTCTGGCCCTTACTCACCCCTGATGCAACCTTTACCCATTTACTCAGCGTTTCCCGATTTGATAACTGTATTTTGTGGGTGAGTCTGTCATGATTGCTGCAGAAAGTCTATTTTTCTTATCCGCTCTGTACCGCAACCTGCTTCACTGGCTCCTCATCCTTGTCTGATTACCGTTCAAACTGCTAACTCAGTGACTACATTGCCAACCTCATTTCTATCCATTCCCTCCCACTTCCTCTTATTGCTGCTTCCACGCCCATTACACCGGTCATGCTCGCCTCCCAAGATTTTTACTGTTTTACTCCTCTCTGGAATTCATTCCCTCAACAAGACAGTCTCAGCAGCTTCAGATGTTTACACAAAACTCACTTTTTCATCAAAGCCTTGCCATCTTTCCTTCTAAATCCCCACTCTTCTCTCCTCCAATGCCCTTCATTGTACCCAGTTCACCCTTCAACTGTTCCTTTTGGCACGTTTGCTTTCATAGGCAGAGCATGCAGTCTGTTCTGGCAGGTAAAGTGCCCAGCGCTAGTTAATTACAAACCCAGCCACCAGACAGCTGTTAATGCCTGTTTTTGATGCCAACACCAGAGATTGTGAGCAGAAATACAGGCTTTAACTGCTGCCTGCTGTTTGATAGTTGGTCTCTAATTTAATAGTTCCAAACACTTTACTTGAGGGAAACTCAACAAGCAAATAAGCGAATCTGCACTTTTGTGCTCTGCGCACTTCGTAAAGCATGCATGTCACTATAGTATCAGGTATTTGTATCGTAATAGTCTGTGTTATTGGGTTCAGCATTGGCGTGCAAGCTAGGAGCTTTCGTTTCTGTGAATTAGGAAAGCACTGTGCTGTATTCATGAACTAACTTTGAAGGTCACAAATACAATCTGACTCTACCTGTATTTTGCAGAACATTTCAGAATGCAAACCACTTTAGACAGTCTGTAGAACGCTATCTGATTAAAACTTTTTCCAATCAGCAGTGCAATGTAAGCTACTAGCTATGTTACTTGTAACAATATAATTTTTCAATTAGAAATGCAGAGCATGTTAGCCTTTGAATGGAACATGTCTACTTTTAAGCTCATGTCAAACATTGGTTCATCTGTAGGGTGTCCAAGGTGGTGATACTTCTCTTTATACAGATGGAGCTATGTTCAGCTTGCCCGCGGTTGCTACTCTGTGCACAGGGATGTGACTATTTGCACTTGCGATTGCACAGTGCAAAGTTAGTGGGTCGCGTGTGCAAATATATCCATGCAACATGTGTGGGTGCGATTACAGTTTGAGTATCCCTTATCCAAAATTCTAAATCCCACATTTCTGCAGCGGGGTACACTGATATTCCACAGGGAATAACATTGGGGTGTAGAGTTGGATCTTGATCCGAGGCACCAACAGGCTAAAAGCTTTGACTGTTCCCAGGATGCATAGCGCAGCCTCCTCTATATCCCCGCCTCCAGGCACTTTACTTAGTATTGCTAGTCCAGTGCAGTTTTATTGTTTGTAATAACTTCTGCATTGTACATGTGACTGTGTGTGCCAATAGCTGCTGTGTGGTCTATATCCCATGTATCTCACACATATTGCTGTCCCTATTTTCTGTACCCTGAAGGGGGCTAATTGCATCAGGGTTCACATTTGATATAGTGTCTCACAGGATATACTACTTTTGTATTTTTCTCTGTGTATTTCAGTCGCCATATACCTCTTAACTTCTCTGTTTGTGCTCTGCGTTGCAGTCACACTATACCGAATGGGTCTTCCCGGCCCATTCTCAACCTCAAGTCTTTGAACAAATTTATTAACGTTTCCAAGTTCCGTATGGAAACTCTTTGCTCTATTGTTCTGGCCTTGGAGCCTATGGACTATATGGTATCCCTGGATATACAGGATGCTTACCTGCATATTCCTATTGCCATGTCGCATCAGCAATACCTGCGGTTTGCTATTAGCAACCTACATTTTCAATTTCAGGCCTTACCTTTTGGTCTGACCACGGCTCCGAGAATCTTTACCAAGGTCGTGACGGCTATGCTCCGCCATCAGGGTATCAGGATCCTGCCGTATCTGGACGACTTTCCTGGCGAACTCTCCAGAGGTTCTCCTACGTCATCTGGAACTGATGGTCCAATTCCTGCAAGCCCACGGGTGGCTCATCAACTGGAAGAAATCTTCACTGGTCCCTGCTCAGAACATGGTGTTCCTGTGGGCATTATTGGACACCCACAACAAATGGTTGTTCTTGTCTCCAGAGAAAGTCCTGAAACTTCAGTACAAGATAAGATGCTTCCTATTTCGCCCACGTGTGTCGGTACACTCAGCGATGCAAGTAATAGGCCTCATGGTGTCGTTCTTCGACATGGTGGAGTACGCTCAATTTCATTCCCGCCCTCTGCAGAGGTTATTCCTTTCCAAATGGGACGGCCTACCACACCGGATCAGGACTCGCATGATCTTCTTGACTCCGAAGGTTCGCCTGTCACTGACCTGGTGGTTACAGGACCAGCAATTGAGCAGGGGTCGTCCCTTCTGGATCTCCAACTGGGTCCTTCTAACGAGGGATGCCAGCCTGCGTGGTTGGGGCACGATGTTTGAGCAGCACTCTTCAGGATCGATGGACTGGGAGGAGTCTCTCCTCCCGATAAACATTCTGGAGTTGCGGGCAGTGTTCAATGCTTTGAAACTGGCCTTGCCTCTGGTACAGAACAGGCCTGTTCAAGTACAGTCTGACAACGCCACCACGGTGGCATACATAAATCATCAAGGTGGCACTTGAAGCCACATGGCAATGATGGAAGTGTCAAAGGTTCTTCTATGGGCGGAACGCCATCTGCCAGCCATATCGTCTGTTCATTTCGGGTGTCCTCAACTCTGAAGCAGACTTCCTCAGTCGTCAGGACGTACACGCCGGAGAGTTGAGCCTTCATCCAGAAGTATTTCAACTCCTAGTGGACACGTGGGGCCTACCAGATGTAGACCTGTTGGCGTCTCGACACAATCACAAGGTTCTGGTCTTCGGAGCAAGGACAAGGGATCCTCAAGCAGCGTTCGTGGACACCCGGTCAATTCCATAGAACTTTCGGCTGCCGTATGTGTTCTCTCCCGTGTCACTCCTGCCCAGGGTAATAAGGATTTTCAAGCAGGAAGGAGGAATACTATTTGTGGTCGCTCCAGCGTGGACCAGATGGCATTGGTTCTCAAACCTTCAGGGTCTATCGATAAGAGCGTCCTCCTCTACTTCCGCAGCGCCCAGACCTCCTCGTTCATCGCCCTTGTGTCTACCAGGATCTGGCCCGACTGGCTTTGACGGCATGGCTCTTGAAGCTTCAGTTCTGAGGGCCAAAGTATTTTCTGAGGCTGTCATTCAAACTATGTTGAAAGTCCGTAAACCGGCTTCGGCTCGAATTTATTATAGGGTCTGGAATTCTTACTTCACCTAGTATATGGCTAAGAATTATGATGCGTACAAGTTCAGTACTGCCAAACTTTTGGCTTTACTGCAACAGGGCCTGGACTTAGGCCTTCGTCTGGCCTTCCTCAAGATTCATATTTCGGGCTTGTCGGTGTGGTTTCAGAGGAAAATTGCGACTCTGCCTGATGTTCATACTTTCACTCAGGGTGTTTTACGGATTCAACCTCTGTATTCCTCCAGTGGCTCCTTGGGATTTGTCGGTTATTCTGGATGCCCTACAAGAGTCTTAATTCGAATCTCTTGAGTCTGTGGACCTTAAATGGCTTACTCTTAAGGTCTTGTTTTTGCTGGCTATTGCCTCTGCTAGACTGTTTTCAGACTTGCGTGTCTTGTCCTGTCGGTCACCCTTTCTGATTTCCACCTTAACCAAGAGATTGTGGTTCTGGCCTTTACCTCTTCTGGTTTATCCTCCAAAGAGCGCTCTTTTTTGATGTGCTACGGGCTCTCCGTATTTATGTGAAGAGAACAGCTTCGCTTAAGAGATCTGGTTCGCTCTTTGTTCTTTTTGGTTTTTGCAAACGTGGCTGGCCTGCTAATAAGCAGACCTTGGCCAGATGGATTAGAATGGTGATTGCACATGCTTATGTACAGGCTGGCCTTCCAGCTCCTGCTACCATCAAAGCCCATTCTACTCGGTCGGTTGAACCTTCTTGGGCGGTCCAACGTGGTGCGACCCTTGAACAATTGTGCAAGGTGGCTACGTGGTCCTCAGTGAACACGTTCATAAGTTTCTATGCCTTTGATATTTCCGCCTCCCAGGATGCCACCTTTGGACGCCGGGTTCTTGTGCCCGCTACAGTGCGTCCCCTCCCATGAGGGACTGCTTTGGGACATCCCCGATGTTGTTCCCTGTGGAATACCAGTGTACCCCGCTGCAGAAAAGGGGATATATGGTAAGAACTTACCTTTGTTAAATCTTTTTCTGCGAGGTACACTGGATTCCACAGGGCACCCACCCTGACGCACTTGGCTTCTATGGGTTTGTATGGCATTAGTCGCTGTGGTACACTTCTCCTGTCGTAAGAATGTAGTTGTATGTGGCTACTAACTGTTGTCATCTCTTACCTGCTACTGCATTGGACTGGTTAACAAAACGGAGCTCCAGTGCCTGGAGGCGGGGATATAGAGTAGGCGGTGCTAAGCATCCTGGGAACAGTCAAAGCTTTTAGCCTGTTGGTGCCTCGGATCAAGATCCAACTCTACACCCCAATGTTATTCCCTCTGGAATACAGTGTACCCCGCTGCAGAAGTATATTATATTATATATCTATATAATATATTTATGTATACACATAATATATAATATGTATGTCATTATCTCAGTAGGGGACCCAAAACTGTGGGATTTTGAATTGTGGATAAGGGATACTCAACCTGTTGTAGCAGCCTCAATACGGACGGTGTAATGGTTAGCGTTACTGCCTCACAGCACTGAGGTCATGGGTTCAATTCCCACCATGACCCTAACTGTGTGGAGTTTGTATATTCTCCCTGTACATGCATGTGTTTCCTCCGGGTACTCAGGCTTCCTCCCACAGTCCAAAAATATATAGGTAGGTTAATTGGATCCCAACAAAAAATGAACCCTAGCGTGAATGTGTGTACATGTGGTAGGGGATATAGATTGTAAGCTCCACTGGGGCAGGGACTGATGTGAATGGCCAAATATTATCTGTAAAGTGCTGCGGAATATATGTGCGCTATATAAATAACTGGTAATAAATAAATGAGCATGGCTACATCTTTACCTTTTATCAGGGTATTATTTTCTTCTAAGAATAAACGTGAACGGTGTGACATTTCATGTACGCTGAAAGGGTTTCTGTAATGTATTGGTATTTGCTGAAATTAAATGCATATTGGCACCTTTTTAGTGCAGCTGCGCTTGTCATGTTGCTCATTCGCAAGCTGTGCAATCTGTAATGTATGTATTCAATCTTAATTATACACAAGGCTGCCACACTAATTTATCCTTGTGCATTAGTTTTAAGTATAGCCTGGGAGCATTTTGGAAGCCGTGTTTAGCGGTTTCATTCTCTTAAAATGGACAATTTCTTTTCTTTAGTGTCCAGTTCTCTTTTCTGTGTAAATAAATGAATTGCTTTTATGGTCTGTCCTCTATGCTTATCTTGTTTCTCTGCTGTTGCAGTGGTGATGGGACTTTGAGGAAAAACATTGATGTTTGGAAAAAGTGGACAACATTAAATAGTTTGCAGCTGCATGGGTAAGGAACATTGTATAAGTATCCCTTACATCTGCTTTTTTCCACCAGAAATACTCTTCAAAATATTTGATGCAAGTTATTTGTAAGTAGCCATGCTTCTGTCTAGTTTTTCATATATTTAGGGGTAAATTTACTAAAGGTTCTAAAAATGAAAAGTGGTGATGTTGCCTATAGCAACCAACCAGAATCTGTCTATCATTTCTCTGGTGCATCCTAGAAAATGATAGACAGAATCTTATTGGTTGTTATGGGCAACATCACTACTTTTCATTTTTAGAACTTTTAGTGTATTTACCCCTTAGAGTTGCAATTTTCCTAGCTGCTCCAGGATGAAAATTACACTTGATCTCTAAATCACAAAAGATGAATCTAATCTAACGTAGTTTTGCTTTACAATTCATGTATGTCTCAGGTGGTAATCTGATTACAGCTTGTGTCTCCTTTATTTTAACATTTTTTCTCTAGCATCCATAAGGGATATTGGGGAAATCTAGAACGATGGGGGTATAGACGGGGTCCAAATGAGCCAGTGCACTTTAAATTTTCTTCACTGTGTGTGCTGGCTCCTCCCCTTTATGCCCCCTCCCACAGGCAGTTTAGAAAAAAGTGCCCTCAGGAGAGGATGGACATCTCTGAACTCCAGAGAGTTTTCTTCAATTTCTTTTGTTTTCTGTTTATTTTCGGTATGCTGTCTGGGCAACAAGCCACACACCCCTAACGCTGCCTGAAGGTGTCATCGGTGGTGAGTACAAACCGGGGACCCCGCTAGGGAGGTCCCCCGGATCACAGTGCGGTTGACCACGGGCGCTGCGTACGGGACTCGCTAAGATCCCTGGTGTGGAACTGGCACAAAAAAAACGCTTGACTAGCACTTGTTAATGTTTTGAGCTAAATGGAGACTTTGCCATTATAATATATTATTGTAACTCCGGAGCCATTGGAGGGGTCGGAGATACATCAGAGCGGGACCTGAGGGGTTTTGGTGCCTTCCTCTGTTTACTGCAGCCATATACAGTGCACACAGCGCTTCCTAATTCCTCAGCCACGCTGAATAACTGGTACAGTCCACCCCCCTTCCCCCAACCCCCGTCCCCCCTAGTGGAGATCCTGATTCTGATCAGGGTATTGAACCCCTACTTCTGGCTATACGGGATGAGGACACTGTCACAGCAGTCGTTTTTCTTTATACAAAACAAGCCTAATGTCACTTTCCCTGACTCTACAGAGTTAGATGACCTATGCAAGTAGGCCTGGAAAAGTCAAGACAAAAAATTCCAAGTGTCAAAAAAGTTTTTGCGCACTTTCCCATTTGCTCTTGAAGGTAGAACATTTTGGGAGGAACCCCCTGGGGTGAATGCATCAGTCTCTTGCTTGTCTAAAAAGGCGGTGCTGCCTGCCCCGGGCTCCTTCCCCATGAAGGATCCTGGGGATAGAAAGATAGAGACTACACTAAAGTCTATATACACAGCAGCAGGTATATCACAGAGGACGGTCATTGCGGGTTGCTGAATGACCCATTCCATTCATTCTTGGGCCACTCAAATTCAGGGGGGTCTCTCGGGGGATATGCCCTTGGTTACTATGGTGACCCTCCTAAAACATTCAGGACACTACATGTGTCCTCTCTGATTCACTCAAGGAGATGGGGAACATTAATGCTAGGACTTCTGCCATGGCAGTGTCGGTGCGTGGGGCCTTGTGGCTGCGTCAGTGGATTGCGGACGCAGAATCCAAATGTAGTGTGGAATCCCTCCCCTTTTCTGGGGAATGGCTCTTTTGGGTTGAATTGGATACTTGGATTTCCAAAGCTACGGCTGGGAAATCCACGTTTCTCCCATCTGGGGCCCCGCCTGCGAGACGTACCTACCCGGGGCCGTCTGTCCAGTCCTTTCGTTTTTACAGATTTCGATCTAAGGCCAGGGGTGCCTCCGATGCGACTAGAGGCACCGGAGGTAAGTCTAAAAAGCCTGCAAGCACCAGCTATCAGTAACAGACCACCAATTCTGCTTCTACTAAGGCCTTTGCATGACGGTGCCCACCCACCCCGAGTGAATCTAGAGGTGAGATCTCGATTGCGTCACTTCAGCCGCGTCTGGGAGACCTCCTGCCAGGATGCTTGGGTCAGAGATCTTGTTTCTCAAGGATACAAGCTGGAGTCCGACGGTACTTCTCCCCAACGATTTTTCAAATCAAGCTTACCAACTTTGGAGGATATGCAAGTTACGTTGCAACAGGCCATCCAAAAGTTGGTCTACTCTCGCGTTGTTGTTCCAGTACCAATACCGCAATGCAGCAAGGGGTTTTACTCCAACCTATTTGTGGTACCGAAACCGGAGGGTTCGGTAAGACCCATTTTAAATCTAAAATCCTTGAACCCTTATGTAAAGGTGTTCAAGTTCAATCTGGAATTCCTGTGAGCTGTGATTGCTGGCCTGGATGGACAGGAATTCATGGTCTCCTTGGCCATCAAGGATGCCTACCTCCATATTCCGATTTGGTCGCCTCATCAGGCGTACCTGCGGTTTGCCCTGCTGGATGATCAATTCCAATTCCAGGCACTGCCCTTCGGCCTGTCCACAGCCCTGTGGGCTGTAACACACTACCCGGTTTTCCCCGGATGGCTAAAAGCCGGACAAACTTTGTCTGGCTTTTTGCCATCCGGCAGAGTCTTTCACACACAATGGCTTTGAGCCGTGTGTAATGCTGTGCGCATGCGCAGCAGCAGACACGGCTTGAAAAAAAAAAAGTTGTGTGTGAAAGCTTCCCTTCACACACACTGTTCTCTGCCTACAAAGACGGCATGGCCCCGGCACGGCAGCCAGACCTTCCAGTGGATATTTTCGGCTGCAACCCCGCAGCCGGGCCGGGGCCGTGCAGTGTGAAAAGACCCTACCCCTCACACTGTTAATTACAATACCGGCACGGGAAAAAGCCATCCGGCTTTTTCCCGGCCGGCCAAAGCCGGCGCGTGTGTTACAGCCCTGAGGGTATTCACGAAGGTGATGGCGGAAATGATGTTCCAACTTCAGGGGTTCAATGTTGTCCCTTACCTGAAAGATCTTCTGATCATATCAAGGTCCAGGGAGCTTTTGTTGCTCCATATCGACTGCACTATCCAACTTCTGTCAGACCATGGGTGGATCCTCAACTTAGGCTGCTGGATACTGTGGCCTAGAAGGTGTTCTTACCAGAGGACAAGGCAAGAACACATCAGGAGATGGTCCGCATGGTGCTCCGACCTACCCGAGTGTCCATCCATCTTTGCATAAGATTATTGGGAAAGATGGTGGCTTCATATAAAGCAATCCAATATGGTAAGTACCATGCCAGAATTTTTCAGCTGGATCCTCCTGAGCAAATGGTCCAGATCACATGCTTCAGTCCTCTCCTCTGCTCAAGGATCACACAATCCAAGTACAGTCGGACAACGCCACAGCAGTGGCGTACATCAATCGACAAGGAGGGACAAAAGCAGAGCCTGCATGCGAGAGGTGTCAAGGATACTCCTCTGGGCAGAAAGAAATGCAAGAACAATGTCCGCAATCTTCATTCCGGGAGTGGACAACTGGGAAGCGGACTTTCTGAGTCGTCACGATCTCCACCCGGGAGAGTGGGGTCTACACCAGCAGGTGTTCTAGCAAATCATCCACCGGTCGGGCTGCCCACAGATAGGCACGATGGCTTTTCGTCTCAACAAGAAGCTTCCTTGGTATTGCTCACGGACCAGGGACACTTGGGCGAGGGCAGATGATGCACTTGGCCTTACCAGGTGGACTGCCTGTTTCCTCCGATTCCATTGCTCCCAAGGGTGCTGAAGCGAATCAGGTATTAGTCCAGGCAATTCTGATTGCCACGGAGGGCGTCATACGTGGATCTTCTGGGAATGTCCGTTGAAGACCCTTGGCATCTACCACTAAGACGCAATCTTCTTCAACAAGGACTGTTCGTCTACCCAGACTTACGGCGACTTCACTTGATGGCATGCAGGTTGAGCAGAACATTCTAGCTCACAAGGGCCTTTCCAAAAATAATATTGCTACCATGGTTCAGGCCAGGAAACCTGTGACTTCAAAACACTATAATCATATCTGGAGGAGATATGCCTCTTGGTGCAAACCTGCTGAGCACGTATCCGCCTGCTGAGTTTCACTTGGGACATTTTCTTACGTTTCCTGCAGGCTGCTGTGGATAAGGTGAATTGTGTAGGTTGCTGCGCTGTGAGAGCTGCTCAGGTTATTGGGGGTACGGAATTGAATTATTTTGGACCGAGCGCTGTGTGTGCTAGTAAGTAATGTTATGTGCCAAAAAATAAAAAATATAAGTAATAATAAAAATAAATAAAAAATAAAAATAATTTAAGAATGAGAATAAAAGTGGTGTGGATAAGGGCTTACGCCTGGGTTCCATTAAGGTTCATATTTCAGGCCTCTTAATTTTCTTCCAGAAGAAATTGGCAGTGTTGCCAGAAGTTCAAACCTTCTTGCAAGGGGTACTCCACATACAACCTCCTTTTCGTTACTCCTACGACACCCTGGGATCTGGATGTGTTTGAACCTTTGATGGTAGAAAACAAGTACCTCAGATCGAAGAGGGGGTTGTTACTGGCCCTGGCTTCTGCTCAACGTGTCTCAGAATTGGGGACATTGTCGTGTAAAAGTCCATGTTTGGTCTTTTACGAGGGCAGAGCGGAGCTCCGGAAAAGACAGCAGTTCCTGCCGAAGGTTGTCTCTGCATTTCACCTGAATCAGCCTCTTGTGATTCCGTCCAGTTCGGGCACTTCTGCTCCTTCGGAGGCATTGGATGCTGTTCTAGCCTTGAAAATCTATGTCAAGACATCGGCTCGGATAAGAAAGACTGATTCCTTGTTTGTGCTCTATGATGCACAGATAAAGGGTTGCCCTGCTTCAAAGCAGTCCATTGCTCATTGGATTCAGCTTACTGTCCAACTGGCCTATGTGTTAGCAGCCTTACCTGTTCCGAAGTCTCTGAAGGCCCACTCTACAAGATCTGTGTGATCTTCCTGGGCGGCTGCCCGTGGAGTCTCGCGCTTACAACTTTGCCGAGCTGCTACTTGGTTGGGGAAGAACACTTTTGTGAAGTTCTACAAATTTGATACCCTGGCCAAAGAGGATACCCAGTTTGGGCAAGCGGTGCTGCAGCAGTCTCCACACGTTCCCGCCCATTCTGGAAGCTTTGGGACGTCCTCATCGTACTATATTTCCCCAATATCCCTTATGGATGCTAGAGAAAATAGTATTTTAATTACCTACTGGTAAATCCTTTTCTCGTAGTCCATAAGGGATATTCGGCGCCCGCCTCAGTGCAGTGACTCTGCAGGTTCTCTTTTGTGTGGTTACATGTTCAGCGGTTGCTGGTAGTTGTATGTTCGTGGTGTGCGGGTTTCTAAATCTCACCACTCTTTGTTGTCGTATTTCCTTCTCTCATATGTCCTTCCTCCTAAGGGCACGTTTTTACCTATAACTGCCTGTGGAAGGGGGCATATAGGGGAGGAGCCAGCACTGGCTCCTTTTAACCCCGTCTATACCCCATGGTACTAGATTTCCCCAGTATTCCTTATGGACTACGAGAAAAGGATTTACTGGTAGGTAATTTTAAAATCCTATTTTTTAAAATTTGTTACTGTTTATCAGTGTTGATGGTGTATTTTCAGTGGAATTAATTAAATTTTGTTGCTTGTGAGCCATTACATTGCAGGTGTTACCTTGAAATAACTTTTGAATAAATGTCTATTTAAGTTATCTGCATTTGTGACCATATAGGTTTATTCTGGAAGCTTGTCTTGCTGTTGAATATTTCCAGTTTGTCTTGGGGTTCCTTCAACAATCTGCTGTTACTCCTACAAGTGTTAACTCATTGACACGGTTACTAGTCAATTCAATTAGCTGTGGAAGCTGCCTGAATCCATCCTGTTGGATTCCATGCACTAACTCCAGAGGCAGGGCCGTCTTTTCGTATGGGCTCAATGGACTCTTGCCCAAGGGCCCCAGGAATATAAGGGCCCTAGGCTGATAGCTGAGGGTCCCCTCTTTCCAGGGGTACCTGATTTTTTAAAATCGGCCATGGGGAACTGGAGATATCAGACTTGAAAGCAGTGGTCCCCATCCAAGCCTGTTAATTGCTCTTCCTATACAGATATCTTGGGTTCTGTCTGACTTAGAGTTTTTGTGAGGGTATAATCCTAAAGCTGTGACTCTCCCCTTTTGGTGGACACTGGAAGCTTGTCTCTACTATGTCCAGAACCAGAGATATCAGCCTTCAAGCAGCTGGTCACTGCTCCAGCTCCACACGCCTAATACACAGTTTTAGATTTTCATTGGTGAATTGCTCTGGCTCCTGAACTCTGATCCCCAAGTCCCCAGAACCTTCTGAAAGGGGTCACTCTCTAGTTTTTTTTTTTTATCCCATTCAAAGCTAAGAAATACATTTTCAGGAACTTGAGATATCTGCAGTCAAGCAAGCTGCCCTCCCACCAGAAATTGATAAATATTAAGCCCATTCCACTATCCACCCCTCCCCTACGTATAAAACACCTCCTACCTCCCTGGAAGTCATGTACTAGGGCTTCTTCATTCAGCCCAATGCCCCCTTCTACAGTTTAGCCCCATCTGTACAGTAAAGGAGTAATTAGCAGAAATTACTGCTCCAGGTCCTACTTGCTAAGTGGAAGATAGAACACTCCCTACCGCCCACGGGACATCAAAGCTGCCGCTGATAGCACCCCTACCACTGGAGGATGGGTAGGGGGCCCCGTGCATTGCTGTGCCCAGGGGCCAACACTGCTGTTAAGATGGCCCTGTCCAGAGGGCACACCCTGTAGATGCGATTTAATGTGCAGGAAAAATGTTGGTGGCAAATTGAATCGAAGTAAAAAAGGAGACAGAGGTGGCAGGCGCACTGCCAAATAAAACCACCTTTCTCTTTTTGTATTTAGGATTATTCCTTGGTTGTCATTGTTGCACCACCATTATACAGGGTGTTCGGAAAGTCACTGTGCACTTATATATATTTATTAACACACGTTCCAATATATAATAAATGATGTAAACACGAATAATTATTAACAATGGTGAAAATGACCACCGTTGGCATCAAGACAGGCTTGGATCCTTTTTATCTTGTTTCTAAACACCTCTTTATACATAAGTGCACCGTGACTTTCCGAACAAAATATGCTGTCTTTTCATAAAGCAGTGGAGAAGTTGACCATGGCAACCAATCAGCTGCTCAGTTTAATATTATAATATGCAAATTAGAAATATTGCCGCAATGCTGTGCTTCACTTCACTGTTTTCACTGCTTTATGAAAAGTGCAGTGACTTTCCGCACACCATGTAGATATTATTTATAAGAGATTTTCTCTGACGTCCTAGTGGATGCTGGGAACTCCGTAAGGACCATGGGGAATAGCGGCTCCACAGGAGACTGGGCACAAAAGTAAAGCTTTAGGACTACCTGGTGTGCACTGGCTCCTCCCCCTATGACCCTCCTCCAAGCCTCAGTTAGATTTTTGTGCCCGACCGAGCAGGGTGCAATCTAGGGGGCTCTCCTGAGCTTCTTAGAAAAAGTTAGTTTTAGGTTTCTTATTTTCAGTGAGACCTGCTGGCAACAGGCTCACTGCATCGAGGGACTAAGGGGAGAAGAAGCGAACCTGCCTGCTTGCAGCCAGCTTGGGCTTCTTGGCTACTGGACACCATTAGCTCCAGAGGGACCGAACACAGGCCCAGCCTCGGAGTCCGGTCCCAGAGCCGCGCCGCCGGCCCCCTTACAGAGCCAGAAGCAAGAAGAGGTCCGGAAAATCGGCGGCAGAAGACATCCGTCTTCAACAAGGTAGCGCACAGCACTGCAGCTGTGCGCCATTGCTCCTCAGGCACACTTCACACTCCGGTCACTGAGGGTGCAGGGCGCTAGGGGGGGGCGCCCTGAGCAGCAATATAAACACCTTGGCTGACGAAAATACACCACATATAACCCCCAGGGCTATATGGATGTATTTTAACCCCTGCCAGAATTCAGCAAAAAGCGGGAGAAAAGTCCGCCGAGAAGGGGGCGGAGCCTATCTCCAGCACACTGGCGCCATTTTCCATCACAGCTCCGCTGGAAGGACGTCTCCCTCACTCTCCCCTACAGTCCTGCACTACAGAAAAGGGTAAAAAAGAGAGGGGGGGCACTAATTTGGCGCAGTTTGATAATATCAGCAGCTATAAAGGGAAAAACACATTATATAGTGGTATCCCTGTGTATATATAGCGCTCTGGTGTGTGCTGGCATACTCTCCCTCTGTCTCCCCAAAGGGCTAGTGGGGTCCTGTCCTCTATCAGAGCATTCCCTGTGTGTGTGCGGTGTGTCGGTACGATTGTGTCGACATGTTTGAGGAGGAAAATGATGTGGAGGCGGAGCAATTGCCTGTAATAGAGATGTCACCCCCTAGGGAGTCGACACCTGAGTGGATGGGCTTATGGAAGGAATTACGTGACAGTGTCAGCTCTTTACAAAAGACAGTTGACGACATGAGACAGCCGGCTACTCAGCTTGTGCCTGTCCAGGCGTCTCAAAGGCCATCAGGGGCTCTAAAACGCCTGTTACCTCAGATGGCAGACACAGACGCCGACACGGATACTGACTCCAGTGTCGACGATGAAGAGACGAATGTGACTTCCAGTAGGGCCACACGTTACATGATTGAGGCAATGAAAAATGTTTTACATATTTCTGATAATACAAGTACCACTAAAAAGGGTATTATGTTTGGTGAGAAAAAACTGCCTGTAGTTTTTCCTGCATCGGAGGAATTAAATGAAGTGTGTGATGAAGCGTGGGTTTCCCCCGATAAGAAACTGATCATTCCTAAAAGGTTATTGGCATCATACCCTTTCCCGCCAGAGGATAGGGCACGTTGGGAAACACCCCCTAGGGTGGATAAAGCGCTCACACGCTTGTCTAAACAGGTGGCACTACCCTCTCCTGAGACGGCCGCCCTTAAGGAACCTGCTGACAGAAAGCAGGAAAATATCCTAAAATGTATATACACTCACACGGGAGTTATACTGCGACCAGCAATCGCCTCAGCCTGGATGTGCAGTGCTGGGGTGGCTTGGTCGGATTCCCTGACGGACAATATTGATACCCTAGACAGGGACAGTATATTACTGACTATAGAGCATTTAAAAGATGCATTTCTATATATGCGTGATGCACAGAGGGATATCTGCCGACTGGCATCAAGAGTAAGTGCGCTGTCCATTTCTGCCAGAAGAGGGTTATGGACACGACAGTGGTCAGGGGATGCGGATTCCAAAAGGCATATGGAAGTATTGCCTTATAAAGGGGAGGAGTTATTTGGGGTAGGTCTATCAGACCTGGTAGCCACGGCAACTGCTGGGAAATCCACATTTTTACCCCAGGTAGCCTCTCAACATAAGAAGACGCCGTATTATCAGGCGCAGTCCTTTCGGCCCCATAAGGGCAAGCGGGCAAAAGGTTCCTCTTTTCTGCCCCGTGGCAGAGGGAAAAGGCTGCAGCAAACAGCCAGTTCCCAGGAACAGAAGCCCTCTCCCGCCTCCGCCAAGTCCTCAGCATGACGCTGGGGCTTTACAAGCAGACTCAGGCACGGTGGGGGCCCGTCTCTAGAATTTCAGCGCGCAGTGGGCTCACTCGCAAGTGGACCCCTGGATCCTTCAGGTGGTATCTCAGGGGTACAAATTGGAATTCGAGACGTCTCCCCCTCGCCGTTTCCTAAAGTCTGCTTTACCGACGTCTCCCTCCGACAGGGAGGCGGTATTGGAAGCCATTCACAAGCTGTATTCCCAGCAGGTGATAATCAAGGTACCCCTCCTGCAACAGGGAAAGGGGTATTATTCCACGCTGTTTGTGGTACCGAAGCCGGACGGCTCGGTGAGACCGATTTTAAATCTAAAATCCTTGAACACTTACATACAGAGGTTCAAATTCAAGATGGAGTCACTCAGAGCAGTGATTGCGAACCTGGAAGAAGGGGATTATATGGTGTCTCTGGACATCAAGGATGCTTACCTCCATGTCCCAATTTACCCTTCTCACCAAGGGTACCTCAGGTTTGTGGTACAGAACTGTCACTATCAGTTTCAGACGCTGCCGTTTGGATTGTCCACGGCACCCCGGGTCTTTACCAAGGTAATGGCCGAAATGATGATACTCCTTCGAAGGAAGGGAGTTTTAGTTATCCCTTACTTGGACGATCTCCTGATAAGGGCAAGATCCAGGGAACAGTTGGAAGTCGGGGTAGCACTATCTCAGGTAGTGTTGCGGCAGCACGGTTGGATTCTCAATATTCCAAAATCGCAGCTGATCCCGATGACATGTCTTCTATTCCTAGGGATGATCCTGGACACAGTCCAGAAAAAGGTGTTTCTCCCGGAGGAGAAAGCCAGGGAGTTATCCGAACTAGTCAGAAACCTCCTAAAACCAGGCCAAGTGTCAGTGCATCAATGCACAAAGGTCCTGGGAAAAATGGTGGCTTCCTACGAAGCAATCCCATTCGGCAGATTCCACGCAAGAACTTTCCAGTGGGATCTGCTAGACAAATGGTCCGGGTCGCATCTTCAGATGCATCAGCGGATAACCTTGTCACCAAAGACAAGGGTGTCTCTCCTGTGGTGGTTGCAGAGTGCTCATCTTCTAGAGGGCCGCAGATTCGGCATTCAGGACTGGGTCCTGGTGACCACGGATGCCAGCCTGCGAGGCTGGGGAGCAGTCACACAGGGAAGGAATTTCCAGGGCTTGTGGTCAAGCCTGGAGACATCACTTCACATAAATATCCTGGAGTTAAGAGCCATTTACAATGCTCTGAGCCAAGCAGGACCTCTGCTTCAAGGTCAGCCGGTGTTGATCCAGTCGGACAACATCACGGCAGTCGCCCACGTAAACAGACAGGGCGGCACAAGAAGCAGGAGGGCAATGGCAGAAGCTGCAAGGATTCTTCGCTGGGCGGAAAATCAGGTGATAGCACTGTCAGCAGTGTTCATTCCGGGAGTGGACAACTGGGAAGCAGACTTCCTCAGCAGGCACGACCTCCACCCGGGAGAGTGGGGACTTCATCCAGAAGTCTTCCACATGATTGTAAACCGTTGGGAAAAACCAAAGGTGGACATGATGGCGTCCCGCCTCAACAAAAAACTGGACAGGTATTGCGCCAGGTCAAGGGACCCTCAGGCAATAGCTGTGGACGCTCTGGTAACACCGTGGGTGTACCAGTCAGTGTATGTGTTCCCTCCTCTGCCTCTCATACCCAAGGTTCTGAGAATTATAAGACTGAGAGGAGTAAGAACTATACTCGTGGCTCCGGATTGGCCAAGAAGGACTTGGTACCCGGAACTACAAGAGATGCTCACAGAGGACCCGTGGCCTCTGCCTCTAAGAAGGGACCTGCTCCAGCAAGGACCCTGTCTGTTCCAAGACTTACCGCGGCTGCGTTTGACGGCATGGCGGTTGAACGCCGGATCCTGAAGGAAAAAGGCATTCCGGAGGAAGTCATCCCTACCCTGATCAAAGCCAGGAAGGATGTAACCGCAAAGCATTATCACCGCATTTGGCGAAAATATGTTGCGTGGTGCGAGGCCAGGAAGGCCCCAACGGAGGAATTTCAACTGGGTCGATTCCTACATTTCCTGCAAACAGGAGTGTCTATGGGCCTCAAATTGGGATCCATTAAGGTTCAGATTTCGGCCCTGTCGATTTTCTTCCAGAAAGAACTGGCTTCAGTTCCTGAAGTTCAGACGTTTGTCAAGGGGGGGGTGCTGCATATACAGCCTCCTTTTGTGCCTCCAGTGGCACCTTGGGATCTCAATGTAGTTTTGGGGTTCCTCAAATCACATTGGTTTGAACCACTTAAATCTGTGGATTTAAAATATCTCACATGGAAAGTGGCCATGCTGCTGGCCCTGGGTTCGGCCAGGCGAGTGTCAGAATTGGCGGCTTTATCCTGCAAAAGCCCCTATCTGATTTTCCATTCGGACAGGGCGGAATTGAGGACTCGTCCTCAGTTTCTCCCTAAGGTGGTGTCAGCGTTTCACCTGAACCAACCTATTGTGGTGCCTGCGGCTACTAGGGACTTGGAGGACTCCAAGTTGCTAGACGTTGTCAGGGCCCTGAAAATATATTTCTCTGACGTCCTAGTGGATGCTGGGGACTCCGTAAGGACCATGGGGATATAGCGGCTCCGCAGGAGACAGGGCACAATAATAAAAGCTTTAGGATCAGGTGGTGTGCACTGGCTCCTCCCCCTATGACCCTCCTCCAAGCCTCAGTTAGATTTTTGTGCCCGGCCGAGAGCTGCTTAGAATAAAAGTTTAAGTTAGGTTTTTTTCTTTCAGTGAGACCTGCTGGCAACAGGCTCACTGCTACGAGGGACTTAGGGGAGAGAAGTAAACTCACCTGCGTGCAGGATGGATTTGCTTCTTAGGCTACTGGACACCATTAGCTCCAGAGGGAGTCGGAACACAGGTCTCACCCTGGGGTTCGTCCAGGAGCCGTGCCGCCGACCCCCCTTGCAGATGCCGAAGTTGAAGAGGTCCAGAGGTCCAGAAACAGGCGGCAGAAGACTTTCAGTCTTCATAAGGTAGCGCAGAGCACTGCAGCTGTGCGCCATTGTTGTCAGCACACTTCACCAACAGTCACCAACTGTCACTGAGGGTGCAGGGCGCTGGGGGGGGGCGCCCTGGGCAGCAATGTATAATACCTTTTTATGGCTAAAATACATCACATATAGCCCTTGAGGCTATATGGATGTATTTAACCCCTGCCAGATCTCACAAACTCCGGGAGAAGAGCCCGCCAAAAAGGGGGCGGGGCCTATTCTCCTCAGCACGCGGCGCCATTTTCCTGCTCAGCTCTGCTGTGAGGAAGGCTCCCAGGCTCTCCCCTGCACTGCACTACAGAAACAGGGTTAAAACAGAGAGGGGGGGCACTTATTTGGCGATATGATTACATATATAAAAATGCTATAAGGGAAAACACTTGTATAAGGGGTTGTCCCTGTATAATTATAGCGTTTTTGGTGTGTGCTGGCAAACTCTCCCTCTGTCTCCCCAAAGGGCTAGTGGGGTCCTGTCCTCTATCAGAGCATTCCCTGTGTGTGTGCTGTGTGTCGGTACATGTGTGTCGACATGTAGGAGGACGATGTTGGTGAGGAGGCGGAGCAAATTGCCTGTATTGGTGATGTCACTCTCTAGGGAGTCGACACTGGAATGGATGGCTTATTTAGGAATTACGTGATAATGTCAACACGCTGCAAGGTCGGTTGACGACATGAGACGGCCGGCAAACAAATTAGTACCTGTCCAGGCGTCTCAGACACCGTCAGGGGCTTGTAAAAACGCCCATTTACCTCAGTCGGTTGACACAGACACAGACACGGACACTGACTCCAGTGTCGACGGTGAATAAACAAACGTATTTTCCTTTAGGGCCACACGTTTCATGTTAAGGGCAATGAAGGAGGTGTTACATATTTCTGATACTACAAGTACCACAAATAAGGGTATTATGTAGGGTGTGAATAAACTACTTGTAGTTTTTCCTGAATCAGATAAATTAAATGAAGTGTGTGATGATACGTGGGTTTCCTCCGATAGAAAATTATTGGCGGTATACCCTTTCCCGCCAGAAGTTAGGGCGAGTTGGGAAACACACCTTAGGGTGGATAAGGCGCTCACACGCTTATAAAAACAAGGGGCGTTACCGTCTCCAGATACGGCAGCCCTCAAGGAGCCAGCTGATAGGAAGCTGAAAAATATCCTAAAAGTATATACACACATACTGGTGTTATACTACGACCAGCAATCGCCTCAGCCTGGATGTGCAGCGCTGAGGGGGCTTGGTCGGATTTCCTGACTGAAAATATTGATACCCTTGACAGGGACAAGATTTTATTGACTATAGATGCATTTCTATATATGCGAGATGCGCAGAGGGATATTTGCATTCTGGCATCAAGAGTAAATGTGATGTCCATATCTGCCAGACGAAGACACGACAGTGGTCAGGTGATGCAGATTCCAGACGGCACATGGAAGTATTGCCGTATAAAGGGGCGGTCCATCGGACCTGGTGGCCATGGCAACAGCTGAAAAATCCACCTTTTGTTACCCCAAGTCACATCTCAGCAGAAAAGGACACAGTCTTTTCAGTCTCAGTCCTTTCGTCCCCATAAGGGCAGGCGGGCAAAAGGGCCAGTCATATCTGCCCAGGGGTAGAGGAAAGGGAAGAAGACTGCAGCAGGCAGCCCATTCCCAGGAACAGAAGCCCTCCACAGCTTCTGCCAAGTCCGCAGCATGACGCTGGGGCAGTACAAGCGGACTCAGGTGCGGTAGGGGGTCATCTCAAGAGTTTCAGCACGCAGGGGGCTCACTCACAAGTGGACTCCTGGATCCTACACGTAGTATCCCAGGTGTACATTGGAAATTCGAGACGTCTCCCCCTCACAAGTTCCTGAAGTCTGCTTTACCAACGTCTCCCTCCGACAGGGAGGCAGTATTGGGAACAATTCACAGGCTGTATTCCCAGCAGGTGATAATCAAAGTACCCCTTCTACAACAAGGGAAGGGGTATTATTCCACACTATATTGTGGTACTGAAGCCAGACGGCTCGGTGAGATCTGAAATATTTGAACACTTACATACAAGCGTTCAAATCAAGATGGAGTCACTCAGAGTAGTGATAGCGAACCAGGAAGAAGGGGACGATATGGTGTCACTTGATATCAGGGACGCTTACCTACATGTCCAAATTTGTCTTCTCACCAAGGGTACCTCAGGTTCGTGGTACAGAACTGTCACTATCAGTTCAGACGCTGCCGTTTGGATTGTCCACGGCACCCCGGGTCTTTACCAAGGTAATGGCCGAAATGATGATTCTTCTTAAAAGAAATATGGACGCTTTCCTGATAAAGGCAAGGTCCAGAGAACAGTTGGAGGTCGGAGTAGCACTATCTTAAGTAGTTCTACGACAGCACGAGTGGATTCTAAATATTCCAAAATCGCAGTTTTTTCCGACGACACGTCTACTGTTCCTAGGGATGATTCTGGACACAGTCCAGAAAAGGATGTTTTCTCCCGGAGAAGAAAGCCAGGGAGTTATCCGAGCTAGTCAGGAACCTCCTAAAACCAGGAAAAGTATCAGTGCATCATTGCACAAGGATCCTGTGAAAAATGGTGGTTTCTTACAAAGCGATCCCATTCGGTAGATTTCACGCAAGAACCTTTCCGTGGGATCTGCTGGAAAAATGGTCCGGATCGCATCTTCAGATGCATCAGCGGATAACCCTGTCTCCAAGGACAAGGGTGTTTCTTCTGCGGTGGCTGCAGAGTGCTCATCTATGAAAGGGCCGCAGATTCGGCATTCAGGACTGGGTCCTGGTGACCACGGATGCCAGCCTGAGTGGCTGGGGAGCAGTCACACAAGGAAAAAATTTCCAGAGAGTGTGATCAAGTCTGGAGACTTCTCTCCACATAAATATACTGGAGCTAAGGGCAATTTACAATGCTCTAAGCTTAGCAAGACCTCTGCTTCAAGGTCAGCCGGTATTGATCCAGTGGGACAACATCACGGCAGTCGCCCACGTAAACAGGGCGGCACAAGAAGCAGGAGGGAAATGGCAGAAACTACAAGGATTCTTCGCTGGGCGAAAAATCATGTGATAACACTCTCAGCAGTGTTCATTCCGGGAGTGGAAAACTGGGAAGCAGACTTCCTCAGCAGGCATGACCTCTACCCGGGAGAGTGGGGACTTCATCGGGAAGTCTTCCACATGATTGTAAACCGTTGGGAAAAACCAAAGGTGGACATGATGGCGTCCCGCCTGAACAAAAAACTAGACAGATATTGCGCCAGGTCAAGGGACCCTCAGGCAATAGCGGTGGACGCTCTGGTAACACTGTGGGTGTACCAGTCAGAGTATGTGTTCCCTCCTATGCCTCTCATACCAAAAGTACTGAGAATCATAAGAGGGAGATGAGTAAGAACGATACTCGTGGTTCCGGATTGGCCAAGAAGGACTTGGTACCCGAAACTTCAAGAGATGTTCACGGAAGACCCGTGGCCTCTACCTTTAAGAAAGGACCTGCTCCAGCAGGGGCCTTGTCTGTTCCAAGACTTACCGCGGCCGCGTTTGACGGCATGGCGGTTGAACGGCGGATCCTGAAAGGGCATTCCAGATGAAGTCATCCCTACCCTGGTCAAAGACAGGAAGGATGTAACCGCAAAACATTTTCACCGCATTTGGTGAAGATATGTTGCGTGGTGTGAGGCCAAGAAGGCCCCTACAGAGGAATTCCAACTGGGTCGTTTCCTACATTTCCTGAAAACAGGACTGTCTATGGGCCTAAAATTAGGGTCCATTAAGGTTCAAATTTCGGCCCTGTCGAATTTCTTCCAGAAAGAACTGGCTTTAGTGCCTGACGTTCAGATGTTTGTAAAAGGGGTACTGCATATACAGCCTCATTTTGTGCCCCAGTGGCACCTTGGGATCTCAATGTTGTTTTGAGTTTCCTAAAGTCACATTGGTTTGAACCACTCACCACTGTGGACTTAAAATATCTCACATGGAAGGTGACGATGCTATTAGCCCTGGCTTCAGCCAGGCGTGTGTCAGAATTGGCGGCTTTATCATATATAAAGCCCTTACTTAATTTTTCATTCTGACAGGGCAGAATTGAGGACTCGTCCTCAATTTCTCCTTAAGGTGTTTTCTGTTTTTCACATGAACCAACCTATTGTGGTACCTGCGGGTACTAGGGACTTGGAGGACTCCAAGTTACTTGACGTTGTCAGGGCCCTGAAAAATATGTTTCCAGGACGGCTGGAGTCAGAAAATCTGACTCGCTGTTTAGCCTGTATGCACCCAACAAGATGGGTGCTCCTGCTTCTAAGCAGACGATTGCTCGCTGGATTTGTAATACAATTCAGTTTACACATTCTGTGGCAGGCCTGCCACAGCCAAAATCTGTAAAAGCCCATTCCAAAAGGAAGGGGGCTCATCTTGGGCGACTGCCCGAGGGGTCTCGGCTTTACAACTTTGCCGAGCAGTTACTTGGTCAGGGACAAACACGTTTGCTAAATTCTACAAATTTGATACCCTGGCTGAGGAGGACATGGAGTCTCTCATTCGGTGCTGCAGGGTCATCCGCACTCTCCCGCCCGTTTGGGAGCTTTGGTATAATCCCCATGGTCCTTACGGAGTCCCCAGCATCCACTAGGACGTCAGAGAAAATAAGATCATACTTACCGATAAATCTATTTCTCGTAGTCCGTAGTGGATGCTGGGCGCCCATCCCAAGTGCGGATTGTCTGCAATACTTGTACATAGTTATTGTTACAAAAATCGGGTTATTCTTGTTGTGAGCCATCTTGTCAGAGGCTCCTTCGTTGTTATCATACTGTTAACTGGGTTCAGATCACAGGTTGTACGGTGTAATTGGTGTGGCTGGTATGAGTCTTACCCGGGATTCAATATCCTTCCTTATTATGCACGCTCGTCCGGGCACAGTATCCTAACTGAGGCTTGGAGGAGGGTCATAGGGGGAGGAGCCAGTGCACACCACCTGATCCTAAAGCTTTTATTATTGTGCCCTGTCTCCTGCGGAGCCGCTATATCCCCATGGTCCTTACGGAGTCCCCAGCATCCACTACGGACTACGAGAAATAGATTTATCGGTAAGTAAAATCTTATTGTTTCCAGGACGGCTGGAGTCAGAAAATCTGACTCGCTGTTTATCTTGTATGCACCCAACAAGCTGGGTGCTCCTGCTTCGAAGCAGACTATTGCTCGTTGGATTTGTAGTACAATTCAGCTTGCACATTCTGTGGCAGGCCTGCCACAGCCAAAATCTGTAAATGCCCATTCTACAAGGAAGGTGGGCTCATCTTGGGCGGCTGCCCGAGGGGTCTCGGCTTTACAACTTTGCCGAGCAGCTACTTGGTCAGGGGCAAACACGTTTGCTAAATTCTACAAATTTGATACCCTGGCTGAGGACGACCTGGAGTTCTCTCATTCGGTGCTGCAGAGTCATCCGCACTCTCCCGCCCGTTTGGGAGCTTTGGTATAATCCCCATGGTCCTTACGGAGTTCCCAGCATCCACTAGGACGTCAGAGAAAATAAGAATTTACTTACCGATAATTCTATTTCTCGTAGTCCGTAGTGGATGCTGGGCGCCCATCCCAAGTGCGGATTGTCTGCAATACTTGTACATAGTTACTGTTAACTAAATCGGGTTATTGTTGTTGTGAGCCATCTTTCCAGAGGCTCCTCTGTTATCATGCTGTTAACTGGGTTCAGATCACAAGTTGTACGGTGTGATTGGTGTGGCTGGTATGAGTCTTACCCGGGATTCAAAAATCCTTCCTTATTGTGTACGCTCGTCCGGGCACAGTATCCTAACTGAGGCTTGGAGGAGGGTCATAGGGGGAGGAGCCAGTGCACACCAGGTAGTCCTAAAGCTTTACTTTTGTGCCCAGTCACCTGCGGAGCCGCTATTCCCCATGGTCCTTACGGAGTTCCCAGCATCCACTACGGACTACGAGAAATAGAATTATCGGTAAGTAAATTCTAATTTTAACAGGGTATCCAGAGAGGTAAATAATGCAATGTGTGCAGGTATTTTGGGGGGGCTAATTAAATCTGCCTGTAAGTATCAACCGTGCACATGATGGCATTCCCACCTGTGTGTCTATTGTTAGTTATACAAATGTTGCGATATGCTCATTCCAAGGTTAGCACAGCATATATAGAACAGTAGTTATTGGTGCCACTAGGCTTTTACTTAATTATTTTCAGACCTAGCATGTTCTAAACCAATGACTAGTGTTGGCTTTTTCTCATTTCGTTGCATGTGGCTAAATCCTAACCGTTCCGTAATGCTGGTCCAAGTCTTTTCTTCACGGTTAGTCTTAGACTGGGTTAAATCTGATTTTTATACTCATGCTTGGCTGTTGGGAAAGTGGGGCACACAGCCCAGTCCTCTTTGGGCACAAATTTTTTACTTTTGTGCCTTGCGATCTTCCTTTGGCAGAACAATCATCCAAGCAGCAGTCTCATTTGGCATAATGCTTTTTCCCTTTTTTGTGTTCTTGTTCCTTTTGTTCTGTGTGTGTGTTCATACAGCAAATTTTCCTTTTGCTGTTGTAAAATGTTAATTTATTAATACCTTTAGCTGATATCTGTACAGCTGAAACTGGAAGCATGCAGAGTTGTGCAAAAAATCTTTTGAAATCTACTGTACTGCAAATTGTTGTTAACCTTCATTTTGTTTTTTCTAGGTTACAGATTAGGATTGCTACCCGTGGTGTTGAACAGCTGGCAGAAGGGGGAAGGATGGTGTATTCAACGTGTTCTTTGAATCCTATTGAAGATGAAGCGGTTATAGCCTCACTGCTGGAGAAAAGTGAAGGCAAGGCCATGTGTTCACACTTCTCAAACAATGACAGACACATTTGTTGTTCTGCTTCCAGTAATTTAAGTGTATTAGAAAAACCTTTCATGTATTTGCTGTAATGAGCAGAACATTTTACTAATACTTCAGTAATGTAGTAGCTCAGTAATTGCATCAGTACTATTAAATAGACCAGCTGTGCATATTCTAGAAGTAAAATAATTAAATGGAAAAAAGTCTGACTTCCTTTAAAGCAAACCTGTCGCTTAATCATTCACTTCAGCTTTTGTACTGACATTGGTAAAATTAAAGGTCCTTCGGCTATTGCAGACTGAATACAAGGTGAAAATTAGGTTTACCTAAGTAACAACTAACTTGCTCCGTTTTTTTTTTAGACAGGACAGAATGTAGTTATACAGTGTGCTTGGCTTTTTCCTAGGTTCTCTTGAGCTTGCTGATGTGTCATCTGTGCTTCCTGGTTTAAAGTGGATGCCTGGAATCACCAACTGGAAGGTGATTGTATTATTGTGTCTATATGTTCATTGCACAATCTAGCCAAATCAGAAACAACCTATGCAAAATTACTTATTTCTCTTACGTCCTAGAGGATGCTGGGGACTCCAAAAAGACCATGGGGTATAGACGGGATCCGCAGGAGCTTGCGCACACTGAAAAGACTTAATCTGGGTGTGAACTGGCTCCTCCCTCTATGCCCTCCTCCAGACCTCAGTTAGACTTTGTGCCCAGGACTGACTGGACACTCACAGGGGAGCTCTCCTGAGTTTCTCTGGAAAATACTTTTTGTTAGGTTTTTTATTTTCAGGGAGACCTGCTGGCTACAGGCTCCCTGCAGCGTGGGAGTGAGGGGAGAGAAGCAGACCTACTTCTTCTTAGTTAAGGGCTCTGCTTCTCGGCTACTGGACACCATTAGCTCCAGAGGGTTCGATCACTTGGTGCGCCTAGCTGCTTGTTCCCGGAGCCACGCCGTCACCCTCTCACAGAAGCCAGAAGAAAGATGTCGGGTGAGTATGAGAAGATCAGAAGAATTCAGGACGGCAGAAGACTTCGGTAACGGAAGGTACAGCACAGCGGTAACGCTGTGCTCCATGCTTCCACACACATCACCAACGGTGCAGGGCGCTGGGGGGGGGCACCCTCGGCAGCATGTTACTGAGGTCGGGGACCGGCAGAAGGCTTTCGGTGCCTCGGCACCGTTTCTTAAACCCCCGCCGGCATCTTTTTCATTTTCAAATTTGGCGGCCCGAAGCGCATCGGGAAGGGGGCGGAGCTTCATCCCGCGGATCACCTGCGCCATCTTCTTCTTCAACACGCGGCTGGGGTGTGAGCTGGCATACTCCCTCTGTGTCCTCTATCTGGGCTTCATTGTGGGCCTGTCACCTAGCTGGGACGTTCTGTGTGTATCTGTGTGTCGGTACTACGTGTCGGCATGTCTGAGGCTGAATGTTATTCACCAGAGGAGGTTATTGGGGGAGCAGATGCGGGGCTAGATTTGGGACTGTCGACGCAGCCGACACCTGATTTACTCGCATTGCTCAGTACGATAAATTCAAATGTAGCTTCTTTATCAAAGAGGTTGGATAAGTCTGAGTCACAGACACGGGTGTGGAAAAAGTCCATGGAAGAGGCTTTGTCTCGGGTACAGACCCCTTCTGGGTCGCAAAAGCGGCCATTTACTCAAGTGGTAGATACGGATACCGACACGGACTCTGATTCCGAGGTCGATTTCACTGAGGCTGCTTTACATCCACTATTAGTTAAGAGTATTCAGCACATATTTGTGGCTATAAAAGATGTTTTACACATTTCTAATGAACCTGCGGTACAGGAAACAAGGATTTGCTTGTTTAAGGGAAAAAAACCTGAGGTGAAGCTTCCCCCCTCATGAAATGAATACTCTTTGTGAAAAGGCTTGGAAGTCGCCGGATAAGAGGTGGCAGATTCCCAAGAGGATTTACATGGCATATCCGTTCCCCTCTGATGACAGGGAAAAATGGGAGGCGTCTCCAAATGTTGACAAAGCTCTATCTCGCTTGTCTAAGAAAGTGGCGCTTCCGTCTCCTGACACTGCAGCTCTCAAAGATCCGGCGGATCGCAAGCTGGAGACGTCTCTGAAGTCCATTTTCGCTAATTCGGGTGCATTGCTCAGACCTGCTGTGGCGTCGGTATGGGTGAGTAGTGCTATTGCTAAATGGGCTGAGAATTTAGCTAATGATATGGATACCCTTGATAAAGATAATGTTTTTTTGACTCTTGGTTATATCAAGGACGCTGCAGATTACCTGAAGGATGTGGCGAGGGATGTCTGTCTCTTGGGATCAAGAGCCAATGCCATGTCGTTATCAGCCAGGAGGGCATTGTGGATCCATCAATGGAATGCTGATGCCGACTCCAAGAGGGCTATGGAAGCGTTACCTTTCAAAGGTACGGTCTTGTTTGGGGACAGCTTGGCTGACCTGGTCTCGACCGCGACTGCGGGTAAGTCCTCTTTTCTTCCTTATGTTCCCACACAACAGAAAAAGGCACCACATCAGCAGATGCAGTCCTTTCGTCACAATAAATACAGTCGTGGAAAAGGTTAGTCCTTCCTCGCTTCAAAAGGTAGAGAAAGGGGAAGGAAACCACCTGCAGTGTCAGGCGCCCAGGACCAAAAGTCCTCCCCTGCTTCTACCAAGTCCACCGCATGGGGGAGTCCGGACCGGTGGGGGGCAGTCTACAAATATTCAGTCAGGTCTGGATTCAATCAGACCTGGATCCTTGGGTCCTAGAGATTGTGTCTCAGGGACACAAGCTGGCGTTTCGGGAGATACCCCTTCGCCGGTTCTTCATTTCGGCGTTACCAGTAGCTCTTCCGGACAGGGAGTTGGTGCTGGGAGCGATACAAAAATTGTGTCTACAGAGGGTCATTGTTCCCGTTCCCTCGTCCCAAAGGGGGGAGGGGTTCTACTCGAGCCTCTTTGTTGTGCCGAAACCGGACGGTTTGGTCAGACCAATTCTAAATCTAAAATCCCTCAATCCATACTTGAAAGTTTTCAAGTTCAAGATGGAATCTCTTCGAGCGGTAATTGCCAGCCTGGAAGGGGGGGATTTTATGGCGTCAGTCGACATAAAGGATGCCTACTTACATGTCCCGATATGTCCTTCACATCAGGCCTTCCTCAGGTTTGCGATACAGGATTCTCATTACCAATTTCAGACGTTGCCGTTTGGGCTTTCCACGGCTCCGAGGATTTTCACCAAAGTCATGGCGGAAATGATGGTTCTCCTTCGCAAACAAGGGGTTACAATTATCCCGTACTTGGACGATCTCCTGATAAAGGCGAGGTCCAAGGAACGGTTGCTGAGGTAAATTTGTCACTGTCGGTTCTGCGACAGCACGGTTGGGTACTCAATTTGCCAAAATCTTAGTTGATTCCGACCACTCGGCTGCCTTTTCTGGGCATGATTCTGGACACGGATTTACAGAAAGTATTTCTTCCAGAAGAAAAAGCTCTGGAACTGCAGACGATGGTCAGGAAACTTCTGAGGCTGACGAGTGTGTCGATCCATCACTGTACTCGGGTTCTGGGGAAAATGGTTGCGGCGTACGAAGCCATTCCATTTGGCAAGTGTCATGCCCGGGTGTTTCAGTGGGACTTGCTGAGCAAATGGTCCGGGTCTAACCTGCACATGCACCGGAAGATAAGTCTATCTCCCAGAGCCAGAATTTCTCTCCTGTGGTGGCTACAAAGTCCTCACCTCCTAAGGGGACGCCGGTTCGGTATCCAGGATTGGGTACTTCTGACAACAGATGCAAGTCTCCGGGGCTGGGGCGCAGTCACCCAAGGAAGGAACTTCCAGGGGAAATGGTCGCTCCAGGAAGCTTGTCTCCACATGAATGTTCTCGAGTTAAGAGCCATTTACAACGGCCTGCTGCAAACAAGAATCCTTCTTCAGGGTCGACCTGTCCTGGTACAGTCAGACAACATCACAGCGGTGGCACATATAAACCGTCAATGCGGAACAAGGAGCAGAGCGGCAATGGCGGAGCCCACAAGAATGCTTCGCTGGGCGGAACAACACGTGAGCGCCCTGTCAGCAGTCTTCCTACCGGGAGTGGACAACTGGGAAGCAGATTTCCTCAGCAGACACGATCTCCATCCGGGAGAGTGGGCTCTTCACCAAGAGGTATTTGCAGAGGTGACAAAACATTGGGGAATTCCGTTGATCGACAGGATGGCGTCTCGTCTCAAGAAGAAGCTCCCGAGGTATTGTTCCAGGTCAAGGGACCCCCAAGCCAGTGCAGTGGACGCCCTGGTGTCTCCGTGGGTGTTCCAGTCGGTGTATGTGTTCCCTCCACTTCCTCTCATTCCAAAGGTACTGGGGATCATTCGATGAGCAAGGGTTCCGACGATTCTCGTCGTTCCAGATTGGCCAAGAATGGCCTGGTACCCGGATCTTCGGGAATTACAGGTGGAAGATCCTTTGCCGCTTCCTCTAAGAGAGTACCTTTTGTAGCACGGTCCATGCGTATTTCCAGACTTACCGCGGCTGCGTTTGACGGCATGGAGGTTGAGCGCCAAATCTTAGCTCGTAAGGGTACCCCCAGAGAGGTCATTCCAACTCTCATTAAGGCTAGGAAGGTGGTTACGGCGAAACATTATCACCGTATTTGGAGAAAGTATGTTTCCTGGTGTGAGTCTAAAATGGCTCCTGCGGAAGATTTTCACTTGGGGCGCTTTCTCCACTTTTTACAGGCGGGAGTAGACGCAGGCCTGAAATTAGGTTCCATCAAAGTGCAGATTTCGGCTTTTCTTCCAAAAAGAATTAGCTGTCCCCCAGAGGTTCAAACTTTTGTGAAAGGAGTAATGCATATCAATCCTCCGTTTGTGCCTCCTGTAGCTCCATGGGAGCTTGATGTGGTCTTACGGTTTCTCATGTCTTCCTGGTTTGAACCTTTGCGTAAGGTTGAATTGAAATTTCTCACTTGGAAGGTAGTTATGCTGTTGGCGCTGGCGTCTGCCAGGCGGGTGTCAGAGTTGGCGGAATTGAGGACTCGTCAACAATTTCTGCCGAAGGTGGTTTCTTCATTTCACATTAACCAACCTATTGTAGTCCCGGTGGCTACGGAGGCAGTGGCGATTCCAAAATCTCTGGATGTTGTAAGAGCGTTGAAGATCTACGTCACTAGGACAGCTGTTGCCAGAAAAACTGAGGCGCTTTTTGTCCTGTATGCTTCCAACAAAATTGGTCATCCTGCTTCAAAACAGACTATTGCACGCTGGATTTGTAGTACGATTCAGCAGGCTCATTCTTCGGCTGGACTACCGGTGCCGAAGTCGGTAAAAGCCCATTCTACCAGAAAAGTGGGCTCATCTTGGGCGGCTGCCGAGGCATCTCGGCGTTACAGCTTTGCAGAGCAGCTACTTGGTCAGGTTCAAACACTTTTGCTAAGTTCTATAAGTTTGATACCCTGGCTGATGAGGACCTTGCGTTTGCTCAGTCGGTGCTGCAGAGTCGTCCGCGCACTCCCGCCCGTTCTGGATTTTTGGTATAAACCCCATGGTCCTTTTGGAGTCCCCAGCATCCTCTAGGACGTAAGAGAAAATAGGATTTTGGTACTTGCCGATAAATCCTTTTCTCCTAGTCCGTAGAGCAGGCCTGGCCAACCTGTGGCTCTCCAGATGTTGTGAAACTACACATCCCAGCATGCCCTGCCACAGTTTTAGCATTCCTTAATAGCAAAACTGTGGCAAAGCATGATGGGACTTGTAGTTTTACAACAGCTGGAGAGCCACAGGTTGGCCAGGCCTGCCGTAGAGGATGCTGGGCGCCCGTCCCAGTGCGGACTGTTACTTGCAGTGTTTTCTTGCTAGTTAAATTAGTTTATACACGGGTTGTGTATTTCTTGTTTCAGCTTGTTGCTGCTGTTAATTCATACTGTTATCTGGTTTAATGTTACTCTGGTTGTATGGCATGTTTGTGGTGTGTGCTGGTATGTTGGTAGCCCTTAGTTTAAACAAAAATCTCCTCGAAATGTCCGTCTCTCCTGGGCACAGTTCCTATAACTGAGGTCTGGATGAGGGGCATAGAGGGAGGAGCCAGTTCACACCCAGATTGTCTTTTCAGTGTGCCCAAGCTCCTGCGGATCCTGTCTATACCCCATGGTCCTTTTGGAGTCCCCAGAATCCTCTACGGACTAGGAGAAAAAGATTTATCGGTAAGTACCAAATTCCTATTTTCTGCAGTGGGGTACACTAGTATTCCACAGGGAATAACATCGGGGTGTAGAGTTGAATCTTGATCCGAGGCACCAACAGGCTAAAGCAGAGTTTCCCAAACTGTGTGCCGTGGCTCCCTGGGGTGCCTCGGGACACTTGCAGGGGTGCCCTGGGTTGGTGGTCCAGGACCAATTCAAATTTTTCATGGTCAATATAATAGGCAAACCAGTGCTGGTGGCTGCCAGTCATAAAATATGTGGCCAAACAGAAGCAAATCTTGTCCCTCACCACATAACTGACCCTAAGAAATGTCATATAAATGCAATCTACTTAATGTTCTAAATTTCTCAATAAAAAATGTTTGGCCTAGGGGTGCCGTGAAAAAAATTCTGATATTCTAGGGCGCCGTAATTCAAAAAAGTTTGTAAACCACTGGGCTAAAGTTTTGACTGTTCCCAGGATGCACTGCACCACCTCCTCTATTGCCCCGCCTCCAGGCACTGGAGCTCAGTTTGTAAGTTGGTTCCTACAGTGCAGGTCACTAACAGGTGGGGCTGTGCTAGGGTGCCCTGAAAAGAGCTTTTTAAGAAGACTTCGAGGGCCGCAGCACTTTATATGTCACTGTGACATACTGTGCTGTGGCTCCATCTTCTCCCCAGCAGCGCTACATACTGCCGCAGCTGGGTTCCCGGGTACTTGCAGCGGAGGGGCACCGGTCATCAGGCATACCACTGTTGACGCTCTCCTGGATCGTGTGGCTGCACGACAGGGAGCAGGAGTTAAGAGGGTCCCCCAGGTGTGACCAGCCGGTAAACCACGGACTGCGCAGCTGGCATTGACACTGTACTGCACAGGGACCCCACTATATCCACCAGGGCAGGAAGCACAGGTCGGATTTACTAAAATCCATTTCACATAGGCCCCACAGTACCTGGTGGTGAGGACCAGCATAGGGAGGGGCTACAGGTCAAGGCGCTGACCTGTAACCCCTCCCCCAGCTCTGGGCGCCATCTACTGCTCGTGTTCCCACCCTGGAGCGGCATTTCACTCTCCCTCACTCCCTGACAGAGATTTTAGAACCATCTTTACACTACTAGCTGGGTTGATCTCCGTGACTGCAGGGCAGTGTCTCCTCTGTAAAGCCGCCTGTCTCATCAGCGCTGTGCAATTACAGACACTTAGGTATTCTACATGTCATTTTAGACAGTGTTCGTTAAGAACAAGTGTACAGCTATCTGAATATTTAGTACATGTGTTCTGTGATATACATCCAGTAGTTAACTGTGCATTGTTCTCTCTCTCTCTCTCTCTCTCTCTCTCTCTCTCTCTCTCTCTCTCATATATACATATATATATATATATATATTCTGTGTATTTCAGTCACCTCATACCGCTTAAATCCTCTGTGCCCTGTATTTATTGTCTAATATCACAGGAGGTTATTTGCAGGTATTGTTTTTGTCTGGCTATATTGTACTGCTACGCTCCTAAGGCTACATTCCCTATAATGTCTGCCACACAGGGCAGGAAATTTGCAGCCGCTTCTGCATCATGTAGTGCTGGTACCACGGATATACCTGAGGGGAAAGTTTTAACTGGTTCAGGCACTGGATGCCATACACCTCCCAGTCAACCTGCAGCACCTGTGGCCAGTCAGGACCCACCTTGGGCAGCATTCTCACTCATGTTGAATACGATTGTGTCACGTATTAATCCCCTCTGTGGGACCTCCTGTGCCATTACAGCCACATATTGTCCCTGTAGTTAATCCACCTTGGGCGGACACTGTCTACCTAGTTTCAACAGCTAAATCAACCTTTGTTACAAAAAAAGTCTACCCCACGCCCTTCTGGGTCCAAGGGGTCATCTAAGCAGGCCTTTTCTTCCTCACAATCCACTAATATCTCGGATGATTCTTCCGATGAGGATGGGGAATATACTGATCCATCAGACACTGATATAGCTGCTTCTGATGAAGAATCTACAACCCAGGTTGATGTTCCTGACCTAGTGGAGGCTATTAAGCTGATTCTCCAAATAGATGATCAGATCGAGCCCACTACTGCGTCTAAGTAACCTGATAAGTTCAAACGTCAGAAGGTTACTAAAGTAGTCTTACCACATTCTGACCATTTAATTGACATGCATCAAGAATCCTGGTCGTCTCCAGCAAAGAAGTTTTCCCTGTCTGAAAATTTGCTAGCTCGTTATCCTATCCTTGCGGAGGTGAGTAACAACTCTACCGCCGGTGGACTCTCATGTCACCCATCTTGTGGTGTCATCTACTCTGCCTTTCACCACTGTAACCTCACTGAAGGAACTGACGGATAAACGTGTGGAGGGATGCCTGAAGTCTGTTTACTCCCTTACAGGTCCTGTACATAGACCCACTATGGCAGCTTCCTGGGCTGAGAAAGGAATTGAATCATGGGTTCAGGCAATTGAGAATGAGCTGCCTCAGGATTTTTCTGACACTTCCAGACAATATCTGTCTCATATTACCACAGCCTCCCACTATATTCAGGAGGCGGCCTCTGATGCAGGTGTTATGGCGGCCAAGGCGTCTGGTTAAGCTCCTGGAAGGTGGACCTGGACTCTAAAAAGACCTTGGCGGTACTGCCTTTTAAGGGAGACATCCTTTTTGGGGAGGATCTGAACAAGATCGTTACTGGCTTGGCGACTGCTATGACTGTGTTTCTCCCAGCTACTAATCCTTTGGCTCCGAAGGGTAAGAGTACCACTTTTCCAGGGAAAGCAAAGGGTCAGGTGTACCCGAGACAGGCTCGTGCTTCCAAAACCACTAAGCCCAAATCTACACAATCCTGGGCCGCCCATCATCCTGCTTCCAAACAAGACAAGCCTGCTGCATGATGGGGCGGGCCTCCCCCTGGGGGACCCCAGGGCGGGTGGCCGACTTCTGCAGTTCGCCCAGGCCTGGTTGAAGACTACTTCGGACGCCTGGGTGCTCGATGTTTTCTCTCACAGGTACGCAATCTTTCAAGAGACGTCCCCCTCGCAAGTTCTGCTCAATGGTTATCCCTTCGGATCTGTTGAAAGCGCAAGCTCTACACTTGGTTGTGCGATCCCTCCTGGACACAGGAGTGGTTGTGCAGTACCTCTGTCCGGGAGAGAGGCAGGGGATATTATTCGCCCCTGTTTCTCTGACATCCTAGTGGATGCTGGGACTCCGTCAGGACCATGGGGGACAGCGGCTCCGCAGGAGACAGGGCACAAAATTTAAAAGTTTGACCACTAGGTGGTGTGTACTGGCTCCTCCCCCCACGACCCCCCTCCAAGCCTCAGTTAGGTTTTTGTGCCCGTCCGAGCAGGGTGCAATCTAGGTGGCTCTCCTAAAGAGCTGCTTAGAAAAAGTTTGTTAGGTTTTTTATTTTCAGTGAGTCCTGCTGGCAACAGGCTCACTGCAACGAGGGACTTAGGGGAGAAGAAGTGAACTCACCTGCGTGCAGGATGGATTTGCTTCTTAGGCTACTGGACACTAGCTCCAGAGGGACGATCACAGGTACAGCCTGGATGGGTCACCGGAGCCGCGCCGCCGACCCCCTTGCAGATGCCGAATAGAGAAGAGGTCCAGAAACCGGCGGCAGAAGACGTCTCAGTCTTCATGAGGTAGCGCACAGCACTGCAGCTGTGCGCCATTGCTCTCCGCACACTTCACACCAGCGGTCACTGAGGGTGCAGGGCGCTGGGGGGGGCGCCCTGGGCAGCAATGTAATATACCTAATCTGGCTAAAATATATCACATATAGCCCCTGGGGCTATATGGATGTATTTAACCCCTGCCAGGTTCCAAAAAAACCGGGAGAAGAAGCCCGCCGAAAAGGGGGCGGGGCCTATTCTCCTCAGCACACAGCGCCATTTTCCTGCCCAGCTCCGCTGCGAGGAAAGCTCCCAGGACTCTCCCCTGCACTGCACTACAGAAACAGGGTAAAAACAGAGAGGGGGGGCACTTATTGGCGATATTTATAATATTTGAGCTGCTATAAAGGGAACACACTTATTAAGGTTGTCCCTATATATATTTATAGCGCTTGGGTGTGTGCTGGCAAACTCTCCCTCTGTCTCCCCAAAGGGCTAGTGGGGTCCTGTCTTCTATCAGAGCATTCCCTGTGTGTCTGCTGTGTGTCGGTACGTGTGTGTCGACATGTATGAGGACGATGTTGGCGTGGAGGCGGAGCAATTGCCTGTAATGGTGATGTCACCCCCTAGGGAGTCGACACCAGAATGGATGGCTTTGTTTATGGAATTACGGGATAGTGTCAGCACGCTACAAAAGTCGGTTGACGACATGAGACAGCCGGCAAACCAGTTAGTACCTGTCCAGGCGTCTCAGACACCGTCAGGGGCTGTAAAACGCCCTTTACCTCAGTCGGTCGACACAGACCCAGACACTGACACTGAATCCAGTGTCGACGGTGAAGAAACAAACGTATTTTCCAGTAGGGCCACACGTTATATGATCACGGCAATGAAGGAGGCTTTGCATATCTCTGATACTGCAAGTACCACAAAAAGGGGTATTATGTGGGGTGTGAAAAAACTACCGATAGTTTTTCCTGAATCAGAGGAACTGAATGAAGTGTGTGATGAAGCGTGGGTTACCCCAGATAGAAAACTGCTAATTTCAAAGAAGTTATTGGCATTATACCCTTTCCCGCCAGAGGTTAGGGCGCGCTGGGAAACACCTCCTAGGGTGGATAAGGCGCTCACACGCTTATCAAAGCAAGTGGCGTCACCGTCTCCTGATACGGCCGCCCTCAAGGATCCAGCTGATAGGAGGCTGGAGAATACATTAAAAAGTATATACACACATACGGGTGTTATACTGAGACCAGCAATCGCCTCAGCCTGGATGTGCAGTGCTGGCGTGGCTTGGTCGGAGTCACGGTCTGAAAATATTGATACCCTGGATAGGGACAGTATTTTACTGACTATAGAGCAGTTAAAGGATGCATTTCTTTATATGCGAGATGCACAGAGAGATATTTGCACTCTGGCATCAAGAGTAAGTGCGATGTCCATATCTGCCAGAAGAAGTTTATGGACGCGCCAGTGGTCAGGTGATGCGGATTCCAAACGACATATGGAAGTATTGCCGTATAAGGGGGAGGAATTATTTGGGGTCGGTCTATCGGATCTGGTGGCCACGGCAACGGCCGGAAAATCCACCTTTTTACCCCAGGTCACCTCCCAGCAGAAAAAGCCGCAGACCCCTGGATCCTGCAGGTAGTATCTCAGGGTTACAGGTTGGAATTCGAGAAGTCCCCTCCTCGCCGTTTCCTAAAGTCTGCTTTGCCAACGTCTCCCTCCGACAGGGCGACGGTATTGGAGGCCATTCACAAGCTGTATTCTCAGCAGGTGATAGTCAAGGTACCCCTCCTACAACAGGGACAGGGGTATTACTCCACGCTATTTGTGGTACCGAAGCCGGACGGCTCGGTAAGACCGATTCTAAATCTAAAATCTCTGAACCTGTACATACAAAAATTCAAGTTCAAGATGGAGTCACTCAGAGCAGTGATAGCGAATCTGGAAGAAGGGGATTTTATGGTGTCCTTGGACATCAAGGATGCTTACCTTCATGTTCCAATTTGTCCTTCACACCAAGGGTACCTCAGGTTCGTGGTCCTAAACTGTCATTATCAGTTTCAGACGCTGCCGTTTGGATTGTCCACGGCACCCCGGGTCTTTACCAAGGTAATGGCCGAAATGATGATCCTTCTTCGAAGAGAAGGCGTCTTAATTATCCCTTACTTGGACGATCTCCTGATAAGGGCAAGATCCAGAGAACAGCTGGAGGTCGGAGTAGCACTAACCCAAGTAGTGCTCCAACAACACGGGTGGATTCTGAATTTTCCAAAATCCCAACTGATCCCGACGACACGTCTGTTGTTCCTAGGGATGATTCTGGACACTGTTCAGAAAAAGGTATTTCTTCCGGAGGAGAAAGCCAGGGAGTTATCCGATCTAGTCAGGAACCTCCTAAAACCAGGAAAAGTATCTGTGCATCAATGCACAAGAGTCCTGGGAAAAATGGTAGCTTCTTACGAAGCGATTCCATTCGGCAGATTCCATGCACGAACTTTTCAGTGGGATCTGCTGGACAAATGGTCCGGATCGCATCTGCAGATGCATCAGCGGATAAAATTGTCCACAAGGACAAGAGTGTCTCTGCTATGGTGGTTGCAGAGTGCTCATCTGTTAGAGGGCCGCAGATTCGGCATACAGAACTGGGTCCTAGTGACCACGGATGCCAGCCTGAGAGGCTGGGGAGCGGTCACACAGGGAAGAAACTTCCAGGGCGTGTGGTCAAGCCTGGAGACGTCTCTTCACATAAATATACTGGAGCTAAGAGCAATCTACAATGCTCTAAGCCTGGCAAAACCTCTGCTTCAGGGTCAGCCGGTGTTGATTCAGTCGGACAACATCACGGCAGTCGCCCACGTAAACAGACAGGGCGGCACAAGAAGCAGGAGGGCAATGGCAGAAGCTGCAAGGATTCTCCGCTGGGCAGAAAATCGTGTGTTAGCACTGTCAGCTGTGTTCATCCCGGGAGTGGACAACTGGGAAGCAGACTTCCTCAGCAGACACGATCTGCACCCGGGAGAGTGGGGACTTCATCCAGAAGTCTTCCACATGATTGTGGTCCATTGGGAAAGACCAATGGTGGACATGATGGCGTCCCGCCTCAACAAAAAACTGGACAGGTATTGCGCCAGGTCAAGAGACCCTCAGGCAATAGCTGTAGACGCTCTGGTAACACCATGGGTGTACCAGTCAGTGTATGTGTTTCCTCCTCTGCCTCTCATACCAAAAGTACTGAGAATTATACGGCAAAGGGGAGTAAGAACGATACTCGTGGCTCCGGATTGGCCAAGAAGAACTTTGTACCCGGAACTTCAGGAGATGCTCACGGAAGATCCGTGGCCTCTACCTCTAAGACGGGACCTGCTTCAGCAGGGACCGTGTCTATTCCAAGACTTACCGCGGCTGCGTTTGATGGCATGGCGGTTGAACGCCGAATCCTAAGGGAAAAAGGCATTCCGGAAGAGGTCATCCCTACCCTGGTAAAAGCCAGGAAGGAGGTGACTGCACAACATTATCACCGCATTTGGAGAAAATATGTTGCGTGGTGTGAGGCCAGGAAGGCCCCGACGGAGGAATTTCAACTGGGTCGATTCCTACATTTCCTGCAAACAGGATTGTCTATGGGCCTCAAATTAGGGTCCATTAAGGTTCAAATTTCGGCCCTGTCGATTTTCTTCCAGAAAGAATTGGCTTCAGTTCCTGAAGTCCAGACTTTTGTAAAAGGAGTACTACATATACAGCCCCCGATTGTGCCCCCAGTGGCACCGTGGGATCTTAATGTAGTTTTGGATTTTCTCAAATCCCATTGGTTTGAGCCACTCAAATCGGTGGATTTGAAATATCTTACATGGAAAGTAACCATGCTACTGGCCCTGGCTTCAGCCAGGAGAGTGTCAGAATTGGCGGCTTTATCGTATAAAAGCCCATATCTGATTTTCCATTCGGACAGGGCAGAACTGCGGACGCGTCCTCACTTTCTGCCTAAGGTGGTTTCAGCGTTTCACCTGAACCAGCCTATTGTGGTGCCTGCGGCTACTAGCTATTTGGAGGATTCCAAGTTGCTGGACGTTGTCAGAGCATTGAAAATATATATTTCAAGGACGGCTGGAGTCAGAAAATCTGACTCGCTGTTTATACTGTATGCACCCAACAAGCTGGGTGCTCCTGCTTCTAAGCAGACGATTGCTCGTTGGATTTGTAGCACAATTCAACTTGCACATTCTGTGGCAGGCCTGCCACAGCCTAAATCTGTCAAGGCCCATTCCACAAGGAAGGTGGGCTCATCTTGGGCGGCTGCCCGAGGGGTCTCGGCATTACAACTCTGCCGAGCAGCTACGTGGTCAGGGGAGAACACGTTTGTAAAATTCTACAAATTTGATACCCTGGCTAAGGAGGACCTGGAGTTCTCTCATTCGGTGCTGCAGAGTCATCCGCACTCTCCCGCCCGTTTGGGAGCTTTGGTATAATCCCCATGGTCCTGACGGAGTCCCAGCATCCACTAGGACGTCAGAGAAAATAAGATTTTACTTACCGATAAATCTATTTCTCGTAGTCCGTAGTGGATGCTGGGCGCCCATCCCAAGTGCGGATTGTCTGCAATACTTGTACATAGTTATTGTTACAAAAAAATCGGGTTGTTATTGTTGTGAGCCGTCTGTTCGGAGGCTCCTATGTTTGTCATACTGTTAACTGGGTTCAGATCACAAGTTGTACGGTGTGATTGGTGTGGCTGGTATGAGTCTTACCCGGGATTCAAAATCCTTCCTTATTGTGTACGCTCGTCCGGGCACAGTATCCTAACTGAGGCTTGGAGGGGGGTCGTGGGGGGAGGAGCCAGTACACACCACCTAGTGGTCAAACTTTTAAATTTTGTGCCCTGTCTCCTGCGGAGCCGCTGTCCCCCATGGTCCTGACGGAGTCCCAGCATCCACTACGGACTACGAGAAATAGATTTATCGGTAAGTAAAATCTTATTTTCTCCTACGTCCTAGAGGATGCTGGGGACACTTCAAGAACCATGGGGTATAGCCAGGATCCGCAGGAGACATGGGCACTTAAAGACTTTAAAAGGGGGGGGTGAATTGGCTCCTCCCTCTATGCCCCTCCCCCAGACTCCAGTTAGATTCTGTGCCCAGTGAGACTGGATGCACTCTGAGGAGCTCTCCTGAGTTTCTCTGAAAAAGACTTTTGTTAGGTTTATTAATTTCAGGGAGAACTGCTGGCAACAGTCTCCCTGCTTCGTGGGACTTAGGGGAGAGAAGCAGACCTACTTCTGTGAGTTTCAAGGCTCTGCTTCTTTGGCTACAGGACACCATTAGCTCCTGAGGGTCTGAACACTAGGTATGACTAGATGCTCGTTCCCAGAGCCCGCCGTCACCCCCCTTACAGAGCCAGAAGTCAGAAGACGGGTGAGTTGAAGAAGATCAGAAGACTTCGGTGACGGCTTTGAGGTACCGCACAGCGGCTGCGCTGCGCGCCATGCTCCCACATACAGACAGCACTATAATGGGCGGGGGGGGCAGCCCGGCCCGGCCCTGGGCAGCATAAAAATCCTCAATATGAACCGGCATTGTGATTTTTAAGTGCCTAGGCACTAAATCCGAACCCCCACCAGTATAAATATTTTTTTTAAATAGCGGGTCTGAAGCGCGCCATTAAGGGGGCGGGGCTTAGCCCTCACAGCTCTCATCAGCGCCATTTTCTCTTCACAGAGCTACAGAGATGCTGGTCCTTCCTCTACACTGCTGTACAAGTAACAGGGTGCAAAAAAAGGGGGGGGGTCAGAGTTATTTTGGTGCTGTATATGTAATTCTAAAAGCGCTAACGGGTCAGAGGCTTTATATAAGGGATTTCAGAACCAGGGTAAGCGCTGGGTTGTGAGCTGGCAAACTCCCTCTGTGTTTCTCTGACAGGCTTTACTGTGGGTCTGCCCCTATATGCCCAGTGTGTTTGTGGATGTCGGGACACGTGTGTCGGCATGTCTGAGGCTGAGTGCTCTTCCCAGGAGGAGACTGGATTAGGGAAAGAAATGGCTGTGGGAGTGACCCGGTCGGCACCGCCGACTCCTGATTGGGTAAATGTTTTGAGTGCTTTGAATGCGAATGTGGCTTTGTTAAATAAGAGATTAGATAAATATGAGTCTCAGAGCCAGGCATGGAAAAAATCAGTGGAAGATGTGTTGTCACAAGTTCAGACCCCCTCGGGGTCACAAAAGTGTTCATTTACCCAGTTAGCAGATACGGATACCGACACGGACTCTGACTCAAGTGTCTACTATAGTGATGCCCGATTAAATCCAAAACTGGCTAAAAGCATTCAGTACATGATTGTGGCGATGAAAGACGTGTTACATATCACGGAGGACCCTGCTGTTCCTGATACAAGGGTCTGTATGTTTAAAGGAAAGAAACCTGAGGTAATGTTTCCTCCCTCTCATGAACTGAACGCTCTTTTTGAAAAAGTTTGGGAAAATCCTGACAAGAAGTTTGATTCCCAAGAGAATTCCGGTGGCATATCCGTTCCCCTCTGGGGATAGGGAAAAGTGGGAGTCACCCCCCACTGTGGACAAAGCCCTGTCACGGCTGTCCAAAAAGGTAGCGCTTCCGTCCCCTGACACGGCAGCCCTAAAGGAACCTGCGGATCATAAGCAGGAAAATACATTGAAATCCATTTATGTCACTACGGGTACGCTGCTCAGGCCTGCCGTTGCATCGGCGTAGGTGAGTAGCGCTATTGAAAAATGGGCAGATAACTTATCATCTGAGATAGATACCCTGGATAGGGATAGCATTCTTTTGACGCTCGGTTATATCAGGTACACTGCAGCCTACCTAAAGGAAGCTGCGAGGGATAATGGCCTTTTTGGGATCAAGGGCCAATGCCATGGCAGTCTCAGCTAGGAGAGCATTGTGGATTCATCAATGGAATGCTGATGCTGACTCTAAGAAGGCGATGGAGTCTCTGCCGTATAAAGGTGGTGTCTTGTTTGGTGACTGCCTCGCTGACCGGGTATCTACGGCTACCGCGGGTAAGTCATCCTTTTTACCTTATGTTCCTGCACAACAAAAGAAACCGCACCACTATCAGATGCATTCCTTTCGGCCCAATAAATTCAAAAAAGGGCGAGGGTCTTCCTTTCTTTCTTCTAGAGGAAGAGGAAAGGGAAAGAGGTCACCGGCTGTGGCAAGTTCCCAAGAGCAGAAGTCCTCTCCGACTTCTGCCAAATCCACCGCATGACGCTGGGGCTCCTCTGCGGGAGTCCGCACCGTGGGGGCACGTCTCAAACTCTTCAGTCAGTTCTGGGCTCGTTCGGCACTAGACCTTTGGGTTTTGGAAATAGTGTCCCAGGGGTACAAGCTAGAGTTTCAAGACGTTCCCCCTCACCGATTTTTCAAATCGGCCTTACCAGCTTCTCCTCCGGACAGAGAGGTGGTATGCGAAGCAATACGGAAATTGTGTCAAAATCAAGTCATTGTCAGGGTTCCTTTGTCGCAACAGGGAGAAGGCTTCTATTTGAGCCTGTTCGTGGTCCCAAAGCTCAAATCCCTCAATTTCTACCTACTGAGATTCAAATTCAAGATGGAATCTCTCCGGGCAGTTATATCCAGTCTGGAGGAGGGGGATTTTATGGTGTCGGTAGACATAAAGGATGCCTATTTGCATGTTCACATTTTTCCTCCACATCAGGCTTACCTGAGGTTTGCAGTGCAGGATTGCCATTATCGGTTTCAGACGTTGCCGTTTGGTCTGTCCATGGCTCCGAGAATTTTCACCAAAGTAATGGCGGAAATGATGATTCTCCTGCGCAAGCAAGGAGTCACAATTGTCCCGTACTTGGACGATCTCCTGATAAAAGCAAGGTCCAAGGAACAATTACTGCAGAACATTACGCTCTCCCTGACAATTCTGCAACAACATGGTTGGCTCCTAAACTTGCCAAAATCGCCTTTGATTCCGACGACACGTCTGTCGTTCTTGGGTATGATTCTGGACACAGAATTACAGAGAGTTTCTCTGGCTGGGTCCACACGATTATCAACAGGATAACATTGGGATATTGTCGAGCGACACCGAAAATGGCACCAACATGGTCACGAGCTTTCTGGCCTCCCAGGATGCATTGAGGCCTCCACTATATAGTCCCGCCCACTGACTCAGATCATTTTTTTGCTTGGTGCGGCAGGAAGCCGCATGGTCACAGGGCTGCTCTGAATAAAGCAGCCTAAAGCTCTTATTAATTTTTTATAGACTTACTATATTGTTTTTTTTGAGCGACTTCTTCTCTTAACAGCGTCTTAAACGCATATTAGAAAGAGTCGCTCCAACAACTCCCCACCAGGTCGCAACAACGCTTACCTTCGGGTATCAGTGCTGTCTCGACGGACGTCTGTGTCGGATGTTCTAGCAGGTCCAGCAGACGTAACCAGACTGTGGCCGGAGCATGGGGAGACGGTGAGTCTATGGACTTCTTCTTACTAGAGGGGTCAGGACACAGCTACACTGATTTGGTGGAGACTACAAACAGTGTGTTGATGCGCCGAACATCTCGAGTGTGACAGCGCTACGCTCCGGGGATCATAGGCGCCAGGACTAGGTAGAGGCCGCGATCCTGGGAGTTTAAGTCAACGGGGGGATTCAGACGCTCTCCTGGCCGTCCCTCCTCCGAGTTCATGGCCAGTTCCCGCGTTTCTCTCGTTTCATGAACTGAATGACCTCACTTCCGGCTCAGACACTACCACCAGGGTACTCGGTTGCAGCTTAGACGCTGCGGTTGTGTACACTGGAGATAAAACCTGCCAGACCGAGTAGCAGGCCTTAGCGTCTGCATACACGTGGAAGTCGTTCAGCGGGCGTGTCCGTTGGTGAGCGTCCGTGTCCGTTATCAGTTACCAAGAGCGGCAGTGTACACCAGTAGTGTCTGAATCCACTCAGCGTCTTGCGAGCGTATTTGCTTGGATATGGAAGTGTGGCGAGTCTCCCTGTATCCCGCTCTCCGGAGGCAGGGTATACAGTACTAAAAATTCCTTCTACATTTTAGTATGCATTGTTAATTTTTAGTACCTATTGCATATGAGACCTGTATATTACTGTGTTTTCTGCATGTTATGTTGAAAAAAAGAGCCAGTTAAAACAGAAGTACAATTTTCCTACTTATGTATAAGTTGTTATGGAGGTTGTATTCTCATATGACAATGTCTAATGCTTTAACATGTGACTGACTGCTAGTATGGGTGCTGACTTTTCTGTGTAATGTCAGTCCTGTTCTGACCCTCAAATCAGGTGCACTGTGGTCAGATTGATCTCACCTCAATATACTGACATATAGGGTGTTTTTCAGTCACAAAATTGTGTAGTCAATAACAGATTATTACCATGTCTGTGAGCGGCAAAAGTGATGAGGAGAATTTATCAAGCACTCCTATAGCCCTAACATGCTTATCTTGTAAGTCAGGGGTAATTGATATGAGTCAATTTGTCACTTATGAGGGTTTGTGTGCAAACTGTTTCGCTTTTCAGCGAAGTAAAAGACGGGAGTTGGTAACCACCAACAGAGCCACCATGGAATATGTTCACAAAGACTCTATCTTCTATAACGGACAAGTTAACTACAGTAGCACCACCTCAGGGGTTAGGTAACACTATGAACACATACATGCAGCTCCCTTCCTACGGCTTGGTTCCAGTAGCCTCTACAAGCAACCAAGAGACCGTTAAGACTAAGACAGATACGTCTTTGTGGCAGACTACACAAGATGATACATCGGACGATGAGACAATAGATTCGACTCCGTATGATGATCAGTCGCAGAGTTTTAGTTCAGATGATGTAGCTGAACTTATTAATGCTGTGAAAGCTGTTCTCTCGTTGGAAGAGCCAGCCAAGACAGTGTTAAAATCTAAAGCACCTGTATTTAAACGAACAAAATAAGTGAAAACTGAATTCCCAGCGTCAGATGAGCTGACAGAAATGATGGATGAGTCTTGGGCAGCGCCCAGTAAAAAGTATAAGATTCCTAAGAGATGGGATTCTTATTATCCATTTCCAGCTGTGGATTGTTCGAAAAGAGAAGTTCCTCCAAAAGTAGATGCACATGTTCTGCGACTCGTGCATAAATCTACTTTACCACTGTAATCTACCTCACTAAATGATGTCACAGACAGAAGGGTAGATAGCCTTTTGAAAAATATTTTTTCTCTAGTAGGAGCAGTGGTAAGACCTGCTATGGCTTCGGCCTGGGTAGCAAAGGCAATGGGCGAATGAATAGAGGAACTAGAGAATGACATCCCTCCTCCTACTAGGGAGCAAGAGGATCGTTTTTGCCGGTTAAGACAATCTGCCCAGTATTTGGAAGAAGCAGCAATTGATGTAGGCACAGTTGCTTCTAAAGCTTCAGCTTTGACAGTAGTCGCTCGCAGAGCAGTTTGGAAGGCAGATGCGGAGTCCAAGAAAGAATTGGAAGCATTGCCTTTTGTCGGTAATATATTATTTGGAAAACCTTTATCGGATATCCTAGAATCAGAGGCTGAATCGAAAAAGGTCAGATTTCCGGCTGCTGATAACCCTAAGTCCAAGGGTTTAAAATTTCGCTAGCAAAGCAAAAGCTAAAGAAAAGCCTAAGCAACCCCAGTTTAAATCCAGGGGTAGGAAGCAGTGGGCTAGCAAAAAGCCAGCTTCCAAACCTGAACAGAAACAGTCAGCCTGAAGAGACGGGCCTCCGCCTGGAGGATTCCAGGGTTGGGGGCTGACTCCTTCAATTTGCACACATATGGCAACAGTCAACAGCAGATGCCTGGGTGCAGAAGGTAGTATCTCAGGGGTATGGGTTCCCATTCAGGAGGCAGCCTCCTCAAAGATTTTTTTGCACCAGCCCATCTCGTATAGAGTCGAAGGCCAATGCCCTGCAAGAAGCAGTCCAAAAATTACTGCAGTCAGGTGTGATTGTCCCAGTACCTCCATCACAAAAGGGACAGGGGTGTTACTCCTATCTATTTCTAATCCAGAGACCAAATGGGTCATATCGACCAATTCTCAATCTGAAAATGTTGAACAAATACATATGGATCCCAAAGTTCCACATGGAGACGTTACGCTCCATAATGTTGGCTGTGGAACCGGGAGATTACATGGTATCTCTGGATGTACGGGATGCTTACCTACGTGTGCCTATAGCACTGTCACATCAGTGTTACCTCAGGTTTGCCATCCTCCAGGAAGATTTCCAGTTCCAAGCTCTACCTTTCAGGCTAGCTACAGCACCCAGGGTGTTTACCAAGATCATGGTGGTTATGGCAGCTTGTCTGCGCAAGCAGGGGATAAGAATATTCCCATACCTCGACGACCTGTTAATCTTAGCACAGTCGCAAGATTTACTGTTGAGCCATCTTCAACAGACGATAGTTTGTTTACAGAGACACGGGTGGCTCATAAATTGGGAGAAGTCGTCCCTGAATCCGTCACAGCGGATGGGTCATTAGGGGGCCATATTGGATTCAGACTTACAGAAAGTTCTCTTGCCAGAGAAAAAGATAGTCAAAGTGCAGGTCATGGCTCAGGAAGAGTTGCAAGCCCAGACAATGTCAGTCCATGCAGCAATGCGACTGTTGGGTCTGATGGTATCAACGTTCGACATGGTGGAATATGCGCAATTCCACTCCAGACCATTGCAGCACCTGATTTTGACCAAATGGAACGGAAATCATCAAACGATAAAGAAGCAGATGATAAAGATTCCAGTAAATGTAAAAAGGTCTCTAGCATGGTGGCTACAGACGGACCATTTAAACAAGGGGAGACCCTTTTGGATAAAACAGTGGCAAGTCCTGACAACAGATGCCAGCCTGCAAGGCTGGGGGGCGGTACTCAGAAGCCTATAGTTCCAGGGAAAATGGACCGCAAGGGAAAGTCGCCTGCCGATAAATCTGTTGGAGATCAGGGCAGTTTACTTGGCTCTAGTTCAGGCAAAGGACAATCTACAAGGAAGACCAGTCCAGATCCGCTCAGACAATGCGACGGCAGTAGCATACCTCAATCATCAAGGAGGAACTTACATCAAGAGTCTGATGGAGGAAGTAACTCCCATTCTAAGATGGGCGGAACTCCATCTCCCGGCATTGTCAGCAGTATTTGTCCCGGGTGTACTAAATTGGGAAGCGGATTTTCTCAGTCGGCACACCATTCAGAAAACCGAATGGGCACTACACCCGGAAGTGTTTCAGACACTGGTGAACAGATGGGGTCTACCGGAGATAGACCTTATGGCGTCTCGTCTAAACAACAAGGTTCCGAGGTACGGATCAAGAACAAGGGACCCAGGAGCGGTCCTGGTAGACGCACTGTCCGTAGAATTGAGGTTTCAGCTGGCATATCTGTTCCCTCCGATATCTCTGTTACCCAGAGTTGTGAGAAAGATAAAACGGGCAAAAGGAGCAATTATTCTAATAGCTCCAGCTTGGCCAAGAAGGCATTGGTACACAGATCTGCTGAGAATGTCCATGGAAGCACCGATACTGCTCCCTCAACGTCCAGATCTGTTAATTCAGGGTCCTTGTAATCACAGTCATCTGGATCGCCTATCTTTGATCGTACTAGTGCCATCAGGAAAACAGATTCTCTCTTCATCCTCTACGGATTCCATGGAAGAGTATGGCCTGCTAGTAAACAGGCGCCGGCGAGATGGCTCCGAATGGTAATATCAGAAGCTTATTCTCATGCAGATCTCCCTATTCCGGCTAATGTCTCTGCACACTCTACACGTAAGGTAGGTCCTTCTTGGGCAGCACAACAGGGTGCTTCAGCAGAACAGATATTTAGGGCAGCCACTTGTCTTCCATAAACACATTCATTAGACATTATGCCTTGGATACTTTTGCCTCTCATGACACAGACTTCGGGCGAAAGGTCCTCCTGTGCAATCAGGAGCGTCCCCACCACTAAAATGGCTTTGAAAAAAAAAAAAAGTGTATCCCAATGTTATCCTGTGAATAATCCTGTGGACCCAGCCAGAGAAATATACCTTATGGTAAGAACTTACCGTTGATAAAGTGATTTCTCTTATGTCCACAGGGATCCCACCATGACGCATCTGATTTGAGGATCTAGACAATCACTAAACCTCTTCCTTCTTGTATGGAAGGGTGTGCATGTGTGTTCTTATCGCCTGTACAAGTCTCTACCTAATGTTCCTGCCTAAAATCGCTGTGGAAAGAACTGATCTGACTGAGTCAGTGGGCAGGACTATATAGTGGAGGCCCCAATGCATCCTGGGAGGCCAGAAAGCTCGTGACCATGTTGGTGCCATTTTCGCTGTCGCTCGACAATATCCCAATATTATCCTGTGGATACCTGTGGACATAAGAGAAATCACGTTATCAACGGTAAGTTCTTACCATAATGTATATTTTCTTCCAGTGGAAAAGGCTTTAGAAATTCAGAACCTAGTCAAACAGATTCTGAAACCAGCAAGTGTCGATTCATCAATGCACTCGGTTGCTGGGGAAGCTGGTGGCGGCCTACGAGGCCATTCAGTTTGGCAGATTCCATGCCAGAATTTTTCAGTGGGACCTGTTGGACAAGTGGTCCGGGTCCCATCTGCACATGCACCGACAGATAATCCTGTCTTCCAAGACCAGAATCTCACTCCTATAGTGGCTGCACAGCTTTCACCTCTTAGAGGGACGCATGTTCGGGATCCAGGACTGGATCCTGGTGACCACGGATGCGAGTCTCCGAGGCTGGGCTGCTGTCACACAGGGGGAAAATTTCCAGGGAAAATGGTCAAGCCAGGAAGCTTTTCTACACATAAACATTCTGGAATTAAGGGCCATTTACAACGGCCTTCTACAAGCGAAACATCTTCTTCGCGATCTACCCGTCCTGATTCAGTCGGACAACATAACAGCAGTGGCGTACATAAACCGCCCGGGCGGAACGAAGAGCAGAGCGGCAATGGCAGAGGCCACAAAAGTTTTCCGCTGGGCGGAAAGACATGTAAGCGCTCTGTCAGCGGTCTTCATTCCAGGTGTGGACAACTGAGAAGCAGACTTCCTCAGCAGACACGATCTCCATCCAGGAGAGTGGGGTCTTCATCAAGAGGTCTTTGCAGAAGTGACAAGTCGTTGGGGAATTCCTCAAATAGACATGATGGCGTCTCGCCTCAACAAGAAACTTCCGAGATATTGTTCCAGGTCGAGGGACCCACAAGCAATAGCGGTGGACGCCCTAGAGACACCGTGGGTGTTTCAGTCGTTATATGTATTCCCTCCAATTCCACTCATTCCAAAAGTGATAAAGATCATAAGAAGAACAAGGGTTCATGCAATCCTCATTGTTCAAGACTGGCCAAGGAGGGCCTGGTATCCATATCTTCAGGAATTGCTCGTAGGAGTTCCCTGGCCTCTTTCTCTACGAGAGAATCTGTTACAGCAAGGACCGTGCGTGTACCAAGACTTACCGTGGCTTCGTTTGATGGCTTAGAGGTTGAACGCTGGATCCTAGCCCGAAAGGGTATTCCCAGTGAAGTCATTCCCACGCTTCTTCAGGCTAGAAAAGAAGTAACGGCAAAACATTATCACCGTATTTGGAGAAAATATGTGTCTTGGTGTGAATCCAAGAAGGCTTCTACAGAAGAATTTCAGCTGGGCCGTTTTCTCCATTTTCTGCAAGCAGGTGTGGATGCGGGCTTAAAATTAGGCTCAATTAAAGTACAAATTTCGGCCTTGTCAATTTTCTTTCAAAAAGAATTGTCCGCCCTTCCGAAAGTTCAGACTTTCGTGAAAGGCGTGCTGCACATCCAACCTCCCTTTGTGCCCACCGGTGGCACCATGGGATCTTAAAGTGGTGTTGCAGTTCCTGCAATCTCATTGGTTTGAACCTTTACGTAAGGTAGAGTTGAAATTCGTCACTTGGAAAGTGATCATGCTGTTGGCCTTTGCCTCTGCAAGGCCGGTGTCTGAATTAGCGGCTTTGTCTCACAAGAGCCCCTATTTCATCTTCCATGAAGATAGAGCAGAGTTGAGAACTCATCAGCAATTTCTGCCGAAAATGGTGTCATCGTTTCACATGAACCAACCTATTGTGGTTCCAGTGGCTACTGACGCCTTAGCGGAATTGAAGTCTCTGAGCTTTGAAAATTTATGTAGCCAGAACGGCTCAGATTAGGAAAACGGAGGCTCTGTTGGTCGTGTATGATCCCAACAAGATTGGGGCTCCTGCTTCCAAGCAAACTATTGCACGCTGGATCTGTAATACGATTCAGCAAGCTCATTCTACTGCTGGATTGCCGTTACCGAAATCGGTGAAGGCCCATTCTACCAGAAAGGTGGGGTCATCCTGGGCGGCTGCCAGGGGGGTCTCGGCATTACAGCTTTGCCGAGCAGCTGCTTGGTCGGGTTAAAACACTTTTGCAAAGTTTTACAAGTTTGATACCCTGGCTAAGGAGGACCTCTTGTTTGGTCAAATGGTGCTGCAGAGTCATCCGCACTCTCCCGCCCGTTCTTGAGCTTTGGCATTAAACCCCATGGTTCTTGAAGTGTCCCCAGCATCCTCTAGGACGTAGGAGAAAATAGGATTTTAATACCTACAGGTAAATCCTTTTCTCTTAGTCCGTAGAGGATGCTGGGCGCCTGTCCCAGTGCGTACTGTATCTGCAGTCATTGGTTATGGTTACACACGGGTTGTGTTGTGTTTATAGTCGGCCTGTTGCTGTCGTTATTCATGCCGTTGCATGTGTTGGGTTAAATGCCATGTTGTACGGCATGCTTGAGGTGTGAGCTGGTATGTATCTCACCTTAGTTTAAATCAAAATAAATCCTTTTTCCTCGAAATGTCCTTCTCCCTGGGCACAGTTCCTATAACTGGAGTCTGGAGGAGGGGCATAGAGGGATTAGCCAGTTCACACCCCTTTTAAAGTCTTCAAGAACCATGGGGTATAGACGGGATCCGCAGGAGACATGGGCACTTTAAGTGTCCCCAGCATCCTCTACGGACTAAGAGAAAAGGATTTACCGGTAGGTATTAAAATCCTATTTTCTAGTTCCGAAGCCAAATTGGTACTTCCGGCCTATACTCAACCTTAAATCATTGAACAAATTTGTTAGAGGGTCCACATTCCGTATGGAAACTCTGTGCTCTATTGTACTGGCAATGGAACCCGAGGACTATATGGTATCCCTGGACTTACATGACACTTACCTGCATATACCTATTGCCTTATCGCTTCAGCAGTTTCTGCGGTTTGCTATTGGCAACCTACATTATCAATTCCAAGATCTTTTTTTAGACTGGCCACGGTCCCTCAGATCTTTACCAAGGTCATGGCTGTGATGACGGCCCTTCTCTGCCATCAGGGAATCAGGATCCTGCCATATCTGCATGACTTACTGATCCTAGCGAACTCCCAAGATGTTCTCCTCAGTCATCTGGAACTGACTGTCCAATTCCTACAAGCCTACGGGTGACTCATCAACTGGAAAAAGTCCTCGCTGGTCTCTGCTCGGAGCATGGTGCACCTGGGGGCACTACTGGACACACACAACTAGAGATTGTTTCTGTGTCCAGAGAAAGTCCTGAAACTTCAGGACAAGATCAGATACTTCCTCTCTCGCCCAAGAGTGTCGATACACTCGGCGATGCAAGTACTAGGCCTCATGGTGTCTGCTTTCGACATGGTAGAGTAGACTCCATTTCAATCCCGCCCTCTGCAGAGGTTAATTATTTCTGAGTGGGAAGGTCTGCCTCATCGGATCAGGTCTAAAATGATCTCTTTGACTCCAGAGATTCGTTTGTCACTGACCTGGTGGCTACAGGACCAACAGTTGAACAAAAACAAGAGTCCACCTTCCGCTGCGCTATCCGTAAATCCTTAAATTATATTTCAATAACAATTATTCAAACAAAAGAAATCAGTCTCAAATTCTAGAGTCCATAAAGGGGAATCCTCCACAATCTGGATAGTTATAGGTGAATGGTACGTAGGAATCTTCAGTTAACAATACTTGACAGAAATCTGATCTGCACGTTGTAAAAGGAGAATTCTGTATAGGTACGCACCGTACTCGCATGTACAATGTGCGTGCTGTACCCATAAAGGTATCTTTCTCCCTCGTGCAGCTTGAGCCTCCTCCCTTGTGGGATCCCCTCGACAGCAAGGAGAAGAAAAGAAGAAGGGGTGGGAAACCCCAATGGTGTAGTAAGTTCAATATAATAAATCAGATATATATAGAACTGCCACAGATGTTTTAAATCTTATTTGTGATTAGGAGCATACCCAACTCACATGGATAGAGACGTAATACTCCTATAAAGGTATGTTTTATTAATTCAGGAAAAAATGGGGGTGATGCGTACCCCAAACTCACGTTCTACAGGATTCCTGAAGACACATCAGGGTTTCTTTAGAAGGTGGTTCTCCTGCCTCTTCTCTGTTGCACTCTCCCCAGGGCCACCTTGCCCTGTTGTCGGCGTCTTGTCTGCTGCCACTTGCAGAGGTCTTTCTGTGCTTCTGCAGCAGAAGCGCAGTACCTGTGTAATGCATTACACAGGTACTGAGCTTCTGCTGCAGATTCACAGAAAGACCTCTGCAAGTGGCAGCAGACAAGACGCCGACAACAGGGCAAGGTGGCCCTGGGGAGAGTGCAACAGAGAAGAGGCAGGAGAACCACCTTCTAAAGAAACCCTGATGTGTCTTCAGGAATCCTGTAGAACGTGAGTTTGGGTACGCATCACCCCCATTTTTTCCTGAATTAATAAAAGATACCTTTATAGGAGTATTACGTCTCTATCCATGTGAGTTGGGTATGCTCCTAATCACAAATAAGATTTAAAACATCTATGGCAGTTCTATATATCTGATTTATTATATTGAACGTACTACACCATTGGGGTTTCCCACCCCTTCTTCTTTTCTTCTCCTTGCTGTCGAGGGGATCCCACAAGGGAGGAGGCTCAAGCTGCATGAGGGAGAAAGATACCTTTATGGATACAGCACGCACATTCTACATGTGAGTACGGTGCGTACCTATACAGAATTCTCCTTTCTCTAACGTCCTAGTGGATGCTGGGGACTCCGTAAGGACCATGGGGAATAGACTGTCTCCGCAGGAGACAGGGCACTTTAAGAAAGAATTTGGATACTGGTGTGCTCTGGCTCCTCCCTCTATGTCCCTCCTCCAGACCTCAGTTTGAATCTGTGCCCGGACGAGCTGGGTGCTGTTTAGTGAGCTCTCCTGAGCTTGCTATAAGAAAGTATTTTATTAGGTTTTTTATTTTCAGGGAGATCTGCTGGCAACAGACTCCCTGCGTCGTGGGACTGAGGGGAGAGAAGCAGCCCTACTCTCTGCAGATAGGTCCTGCTTCTTAAGCTACTGGACACCATTAGCTCCCGAGGGATCGTCAACCGATCCCGGAGCCGCGCCGCCGTCCCGTACGCAGAGACGGAAGACAGAAGCCGGGTGAAAGAAGCAAGAAGACTTCGAAATCGGCGGCAGAAGACTCCAGTCTTCAAACTGAGGTAGCGCACAGCACTGCAGCTATGCGCCATTGCTCCCACACTACACCCACATACTCCGGTCACTGTAGGGTGCAGGGCGCAGGGGGGGGCGCCCTGGGCAGCAATTAGAGACCTCTTTGGCAAAAGTTTGCATATATACAGTTGGCACTGAATATATGTATGAGCCCCCGCCAAAAATTGTACATTAAAGCGGGACAGAAGCCCGCCGTAGAGGGGGTGGGGCTTCTTCCTCAGCACTCACCAGCGCCATGTTTTTCTCCACAGCACCGCTGAGAGGAAGCTCCCCAGACTCTCCCCTGCAGTTACACGGTAGAAGAGGGTAAAAAGAGAGGGGGGGCACATAACTAAGCGCAAAAATCAATATAAACAGCAGCTACTGGGTTAACATTAAGTTACTGTGTTATTCCTGGGTTAATAGCGCTTGGGTGTGTGCTGGCATACTCTCTATCTGTCTCTCCAAAGGGCCTAATGGGGGAATTGTCTTCAGATGAGCATTCCCTGAGTGTGTGGTGTGTCGGTACGTGTGTGTCGACATGTCTGAGGTAAAAGGCTCCCCTAAGGAGGAGATGGAGCAAATGTGTGTGTGAGGGTGTCTCCGTCGACAACGCCGACACCTGTTTGGATATGTGTAATTAAGTGCTAAGGTGAATTTATTTCACAAAAGATTAGAGAACAGACAGGGAATCTACCCATGTCTGTCCCTATGTCGCAGAGACCTTCAGAGTCTCTCAATGATCACTATCCAAAATAATAGACACTGATATCGACACGGAATCCGACTCCAGTGTCGACTACGATAATGCAAAGTTACAGCCAAAATGTCAGAAAAGTATTCAATATATGATTATTGTAATAAAACATGATTTGCATATCACTGTGACTCATCTGTCCCTGACACAAGGGTACACATGTTTAAGGGGAAGAAAGCGGAGGTAAATTTCCCTCCTCTCATTAGGAAAAAGAGCGTGAATCTCCAGACAAGAGACTGCTGTTTCCCACAAAGAAGTCTCAGGGAGTATCCTTTCCCTACTAAGGCCAGGATATAATGGGAATCTTCCACTAGGGCAGGCTTTCCCAACCACGGTCCTCAAGGCACACTAACAGTGCAGGTTTTAGTGATAACCAGGCTGCAGCACAGATGGTTAAATCAAAATAACTGAGCTACTAATTAAGTCACCTGTGCTGAAGCCTGGATATCACTAAAACATGCACTGTTAGTGTGCCTTGAGGACCGTGGTTAGGAATGCCTGCACTAGGGTGTCATGTTTGGCCAAAAGGTAGCCCTGACGTAACAGCTATCCTCAGGGATCCTGCAGATAGCGTGCACATTCTGGTACACTACTCAGACCGGCGATTGTGTCGGCATGGGTTTATAGCGCTGTAGAAGCGTGGACAGGTACCTTATCAGCAGAGATTGAGACCCTAGTATGTATGTGTGTGTGTGTATATATATATATATATATATATATATATATATATATATATAGATAGATAGATAGAGATATATATATATATAGATAGATAGATAGATAGATAGATATATATATATATATTTCTCTAACGTCCTAAGTGGATGCTGGGGACTCCGTAAGGACCATGGGGGATAGCGGCTCCGCAGGAGACTGGGCACATCTAAAGAAAGCTTTAGGACTATCTGGTGTGCACTGGCTCCTCCCCCTATGACCCTCCTCCAAGCCTCAGTTAGATCTCTGTGCCCGAACGAGAAGGGTGCACACTAGGGGCTCTCCTGAGCTTCTTAGTGAAAGTTTTTTAGATTAGGTTTTTTATTTTCAGTGAGACCTGCTGGCAACAGGCTCACTGCATCGAGGGACTAAGGGGAGAAGAAGCGAACTCACCTGCGTGCAGAGTGGATTGGGCTTCTTAGGCTACTGGACATTAGCTCCAGAGGGACGATCACAGGCCCAGCCTGGATGGGTCCCAGAGCCGCGCCGCCGGCCCCCTTACAGAGCCAGAAGGCAGAAGAGGTCCGGAAAATCGGCGGCAGAAGACGTCCTGTCTTCAGCAAGGTAGCGCACAGCACTGCAGCTGTGCGCCATTGCTCTCAGCACACTTCACACTTCGGTCATTGAGGGTGCAGGGCGCTGGGGGGGGGCGCCCTGAGACGCAATGAAAACACCTTGGATGGCAAAAAAATGCATCACATCTAGCTCCTGGGCTATATGGATGCATTTAACCCTTGCCAGAATCCATAAAAAAGCAGGAGAAAAGTCCGCGAAAAAGGGGCGGAGCCTATCTCCTCAGCACACTGGCGCCATTTTCCCTCACAGCTCCGTTGGAGGGAAGCTCCCTGTCTCTCCCCTGCAGTCACTACACTACAGAAAGGGTTAAAAAAATAGAGGGGGGCACTAATTAGGCGCAGTATTAACTATACAGCAGCTATAAGGGGAAAAACACTTATATAAGGTTATCCCTGTATATATATATATATATATATATATATATATATATAGCGCTCTGGTGTGTGCTGGCAAACTCTCCCTCTGTCTCCCCAAAGGGCTAGTGGGGTCCTGTCCTCTATCAGAGCATTCCCTGTGTGTGTGCTGTATGTCGGTACTTTTGTGTCGACATGTATGAGGAGAAAAATGATGTGGAGACGGAGCAGATTGCCTGTAATAGTGATGTCACCCCCTAGGGGGTCGACACCTGAGTGGATGAACTGTTGGAAGGAATTACGTGACAGTGTCAGCTCTGTATAAAAGACAGTGGTTGACATGAGACAGCCGGCTACTCAGCTTGTGCCTGTCCAGACGTCTCATAGGCCGTCAGGGGCTCTAAAGCGCCCGTTACCTCAGATGGCAGATATAGACGCCGACACGGATACTGACTCCAGTGTCGACGGTGAAGAGACGAATGTGACTTCCAGTAGGGCCACACGTTACATGATTGAGGCAATGAAAAATGTTTTACACATTTCTGATAATACGAGTACCACCAAAAAAGGGGTATTATGTTCGGTGAGGAAAAACTACCTGTAGTTTTCCTGAATCTGAGAAATTAAATGAGGTGTGTGATGATGCGTGGGTTTCCCCCGATAACAACGGATAATTTCTAAAATGTTATTGGCATTATATCCTTTCCCGCCAGAGGTTAGGGTGCGTTGGGAAACACCCCCTAGGGGGGATAAAGCGCTCACACGCTTGTAAGGGCTCTACCTTCGCCTGAGATGGCCGCCCTTAAGGATCCTGCTGATAGAAAGCAGGAGGGTATCCTAAAAGGTATTTACACACATACTGGTGTTATACTGCGACCAGCAATCGCCTCAGCCTGGATGTGCAGTGCTGGGTTGGCGTGGTCGGATTCCCTGACTGAAAATATTGATACCCTAGATAGGGACAGTATATTTTTGCCTATAGAGCATTTAAAAGATGCATTTTTATATATGCGTGATGCACAGCGGAATATTTGCCGACTGGCATCAAGTCTAAGCGCGTTGTCCATTTCTACCAGTAGAGGGTTATGGACACGTCAGTGGTCAGGTGATGCGTATTCCAAACGGCATTTGGAAGTATTGCTTTATTAAGGGAGGAGTTATTTGGGGTCGGTCTTTCAGACCTGGTGGCCACGGCAACAGCTGGGAATTCCACGTTTGTACCCCAGGTCGCCTCTCAACATGAGAAGATGCCGTATTATCAGGCGCTGTCTTTTCGTGGACAAGCGGGCAAAAGGTTCCTCATTTCTGCCCCGTGACAGAGGGAGAGGAAAAAGGCTGCAGAAATCAGCCAGTTCCCAGGAACAGAAACCCTCTCCCGCCTCTGCCAAGCCCTCAGTATACGCTGGGGCTTGACAAGCAGAATCAGGCACGGTGGGGGGCCCGTCTCAATGAATTTCAGCGCGCAGTGGGCTCACTTGCAAGTAGACCCCTGGATCCTTCAGGTGATATCTCAGGGGTACAAATTAGAATTCGAGACGTCTCCCCCTCGCCGTTTCCTAAAGTCGGCTTTACCGATGTCTCCTTCTGACAGGGAGACAGTTTTGGAAGCCATTCACAAGCTGTATTCCCAGCAGGTGATAATCAAGATACCCCTCCTGCAACAGGGAACGGGGTATTATTCCACACTGTTGTGGTACCGAAGCCGGACGGCTCGGTGAGACCGATTCTAAATCTAAAATCTTTGAACACTTACGTACAGAGGTTCAAATTCAAGATTGAGTCACTCAGAGCAGTGATTGCGAACCTGGAAGAAGGGGACTACATGATGTCTCGGGACATCAAGGATGCTTACCTTCATGTCAAAATGTACCCTTCTCACCAAGGGTACCTCAGGTTTATGGTACAGAACTGTCACTATCAGTTCAGACGCTGCCGTATGGATGGTACACGGCACCCCGGGTCTTTACCAAGGTAATGGCCGAAATGATGATATTCCTTCGAAGGAAGTGAATTTTAGTTATCCCTTCCTTGGACAATTCCCTGATAAGGGTAAGATCCAGGGAACAGTTGGAGGTCGGTGTAGCACTATCTCGGGTAGTGTTGCGGCAGCACGATTGGATTCTCAATATTCCAAAATCGCACCTGTTTCCGACGACGTGTCTTCTGTTCCTAGGGATGATCCTGGACACAGTCCAGAAAAAGGTGTTTCTCCCGGAGGAGAAAGCCAGGGAGTTATCCGAGCTAGTCAGGAACCTCCTAAAACCGAGCCAAGTCTCAGTGCATCAATGCACAAGGGTTCTGGGTAAAATGGTGGCTTCCTACGAAGCAATCCCATTCGGCAGATTCCACGCAAGAACTTTCCAGTGGGACCTGCGGGACAAATGGTCCGGATCGCATCTTCAGATGCATCAGCGGATAACCCTGTCACCAAGGACAAGGGTGTCCCTCCTGTGGTGGTTGCAGAGTGCTCATCTTCTAGAGGGCCGCAGATTAGGCATTCAGGACTGGGTCCTGGTGACCACTGATGCCAGCCTGCGAGGCTGGGGAGCAGTCACACAGGGAAGGAATATCCAGGGCTTATGGTCAAGCCTGGAGACATCACTTCACATAAATATCCTGAAGCTAAGGGACATTTACAATGCTCTAAGCTTAGCAAGACCTCTGCTTCAAGGTCAGCCGGTGTTGATCCAGTCGGACAACATCACGGCAGTCACCCACGTAAACAGACAGGGTGGCACGAGAAGCAGGAGGGCAATGGCAGAAGCTGCAAGGATTCTTCGCTGGGCGGAAAATCATGTGATAGCACTGTCAGCAGTATTCATTCCGGGAGTGGACAACTGGGAAGCAGACTTCCTCAGCACGACCTCCACCCGGGAGAGTGGGGACTTCACCCAGAAGTCTTCCACATGATTAAAAACTCGACAGGTATTGCGCCAGGTCCAGGGACCCTCAGGCAATAAGCTGTAGATGCTGAGATTGATAAGATGGAGAGGAGTAAGCACTATATTCGTGGTTCCGGATTGGCCAAGAAGGACTTGGTAACCGGAACTTCAAGAGATGCTCACGGAGGATCCGTGGCCTCTACCTCTAAGAAGGGACCTGCTCCAGCAAGGACCCTGTCTGTTCCAAGACTTACCGCGGCTGCGTTTGACGGCATGGCGGTTGAACGCCGGATCCTGAAGGAAAAAAGGCATTCCGGATGAAGTCATCCCTATCCTGATCAAAGCCAGGAAGGATGTAACCGCAAAAACATTATCACCGCAATTGGCGAAAATATGTTGCGTGGTGCGAGGCCAGTAAGGCCCGAAGGAGGAAATTCAACTGGGTCGATTCCTACATTTCCTGCAAACAGGAGTGTCTATGGGCCTGAAATTGGGGTCCATTAAGGTTCAAATTTCGGCCCTGTCAATTTTCTTCCAAAAAGAACTAGCTTCAGTCCCTGAAGTTCAGACGTTTGTAAAAGGGGTACTGCATATACAGCCTCCTTTTGTGCCTCCAGTGGCACTTTGGGATCTCAATGTAGTTTTGGGTTCCAAAAGTCACATTGGTTTGAACCACTTAAATCTGTGGAGTTAAAATATCTCACATGGAAAGTGGTCATGCTGTTGGCCCTGGCCTGGGCCAGGCGCGTGTCAGAATTGGCGGCTTTATCCTGAAAAAGCCCTTATCTGATTTTCCATTCGGACAGGGTGGAATTGAGGACTCGTCCTCAGTTTCTCCCCAAGGTGGTTTCAGCGTCTCACCTGAACCAACCTATTGGTGGTGCCTGCGGCTACTAGGGACTTGGAGGCCTTCAAGTTGCTAGACGTTGTCAGTGCCCTGAAAATATATGTTTCCAGGACGGCTGGAGTCAGGAAATCTGACTCGCTGTTTATCCTGTGTGCACCCAACAAGCTGGGTGCTCCTGCTTCTAAGCAGACTATTGCTCGTTGGATTTGTAGTACAATTCAGCTTGCACATTCTGTGGCAGGCCTGCCATAGCCAAAAATCTGTAAATGCCCACTCCACAAGGAAGGTGGGCTCATCTTGGGCGGCTGCCCGAGGGGTCTCGGCTTTACAACTTTGCCGAGCAGCTACTTGGTCAGGAGCAAATACGTTTGTAAAATTCTACAAAATTGATATCCTGGCTGAGGAGGACCTGGAGTTCTCTCATTTGGTGCTGCAGAGTCATCCGCACTCTCCCGCCCGTTTGGGAGCTTTGGTATAATCCCCATGGTCCTTACGGAGTCCCCAGCATCCACTTAGGACGTTAGAGAAAATAAGAATTTACTTACCGATAATTCTATTTCTCATAGTCCGTAGTGGATGCTGGGCGCCCATCCCAAGTGCGGATTGTCTGCAATACTTGTACATAGTTATTGTTACAAAAATCGGGTTATTATTGTTGTGAGCCATCTTTCAGAGGCTCCTCTGTTATCATGCTGTTAACTGGGTTCAGATCACAGGTTATACGGTGTGATTGGTGTGGCTGGTATGAGTCTTACCCGGGATTCAAAATCCTTCCTTATTGTGTACGCTCGTCCGGGCACAGTATCTTAACTGAGGCTTGGAGGAGGGTCATAGGGGGAGGAGCCAGTGCACACCAGATAGTCCTAAAGCTTTCTTTAGATGTGCCCAGTCTCCTGCGGAGCCGCTATCCCCCATGGTCCTTACGGAGTCCCCAGCATCCACTACGGACTATGAGAAATAGAATTATCGGTAAGTAAATTCTTATTATATATATATATATATATATATATATATTAAAGATGCTATCTTAAGATATATATATATATATATATATATATATGTGTATGTGTGTATATATATATATATATATATATATATATATATATTGTCAAAGTCAGAAAAATATCTCTATGCACACTACCATATTTGCACCTCACACAGGTCCGTGCTGCGCGTGCGTACGCTCTCCCGTACGTGCGCATACTCACAGTCGCGGGCACCCGCAGGCGCATGGTATGCGTATTTACGGTAGAGTTTATGCGATCGTAGCGTGCGACTCAATCATTACATATTTTCACTATATAATGTATTTTGTAGATCATGGTCCCTTTGATAGATTCTGCAAGTTTGGTTAATATAGAATGTTCATGAACAGAGAAATCCCTCTTTGTTTGATACGAAGGGTCAGACAGGAGTAATACAGTGGTGTTTAGTATCCATCGGAAGAATATTTAATTAGAAATATTCCGGTGTTGGTTTGAAGCAGATCAATCGCTCGTGCGAATAGTTATGGACATAAGAAGTTTATGAACATTTACTTTATTTGCACTTTATTACCCATGCGGCGGGAAACCCAGTTTCCCTCCCACCTGAGCTGTTGGAAACAGTCACAGCCCACCAGTATGAATCAACCTATGACCTTTTGTTATAATGCGAAGCCGAATTCCTGTGTCCAATGAACAATGAGATTGTAGGGACCATTGAATTGTATTGTGTGTGGGGCATAAATAGGCAGGCCGACCGTATCCAGTTCTCTCTCTTCAACGGTTCTCATTGCTGATAATCGGGAGCTGGATATCGAGGCGCATGCGATCGTTTCCCCTTGTGCGTAAGTTTTCTCCGCAGTCATATTGTCTTTATGTTATTATGAGCCATCTCTCTCTCCTCTCTTTCTCCCTTATTTTCCCTTGATTGTATTGATTGTATTGTATTGTATTTCCTGTGTAGTTATCTGGTTAGTTAGTCTATGTTATATTGTAGTGTATGCTTTGTACTGTGATTCTTTTGCAAGTATAATAGTCATAATACATATAATAGGTTTTGGACCCTAAGCCCAGGTATCTGTGTATTTCTTATAGTGTTAAGTATTCCCTGAGCGTCGGTGACGCTCAAGCAGCTTTGTAGTTAATCAGGTTACACCAGGTTGCACTTACACTCTGTCACCACACTAAGGTTTACTGTATATTTCGTTGTTAAAGGTATAGATATAAAGGTTTAACGTTATAAGCGTCTGCACCGCTGGTGATCTCCTCGTGGTCCCGAGCGTCCGCTACGCTATAGCGAATCATTACGTTAGTCGGCAGCCAATAGCGTGCCTGCCTGTGATCTCTGGGCCGTAAGCGAACGTGACGCTTGAGCGTCTCGACTACGGTTGAGCGATCGTTACGCAACTTGCGTACCCTTACGGTACTTCTTACGTAGATAGCGTACAGTGTTCTTAGACCTCTTAAAGTGTTTTATATACGATAAATATTTAGCTTTATCAATATATATATATATATATAAAACAAGCCCAAAGAGACATTAGTCTACTGGGTTCTAGAGTCAAAGCTATGTCGATTTCTGCTTGACGTGTCCTGTAGAATATGCAATGGACAGATGATGCCGACCTAAGAGGCATATGGAAGGCTGAGGATTGTGTGGAGGAGGATTCTCGGATCTGGTCTCCACAGCTATAGCTGGTAATTCTGATATTTTGCCTTATATTCCTGCACAGCCTAGGAAAGCACGACATTATCAAATGCAGCCTTTCGAACACAAAGAAACAAGAAAGTCTGAGGTGCGTCCTTTCTTGCCAGAGGCAGGGGCAGAGGAAAGAAGCTGCACAACACAGCTAGTTCCCAGGAACAGAAGTCCTCCCCGGCCTCTACAAAATCCACCGCATGTCGCTGGGGCTCCACAGGCAGGGCTAGGCCCGGTGGGGGCACGCCTTCGTAAGTTCAGCCACAAGTGGGTTCACTCCCTGTTGGATCCCTGGGCAATAGATATTGGTCTCAGGGATACAAACTGGACTTTGAGGAGATGCCCCCTCCTGCCGGCTTGCCCCCACGAGAGGGAAATAGTGTTAACTGCAATTCACAAATTGTATCTTCAACAGGTGGTGGTCAAGATTCCCTTCCTTTAACAAGGAGGGGGTTATTATTCGACCATATTGTAGTCCCGAAACCGGACGGTTCGGTCAGACCCATATTGAATTAAAATCCCTGAACATATACCTGAAAAGGTTCAAGTTCAAGATGGAATCGCTAAGAGCGGTCATCTCAAGCCTGAAAGGGGGAGATTTTATGGTGTCTCTGGACATAAAGGATGCATACCTTCATGTCCCCATTTATCCGCCTCATCAGGCGTACCTCAGAATTGCGGTACGGGACTGTCATTACCAATTTCAGACGTTGCCGTTTGGTCTCTCCACGGCCCCGAGAATATTCACCAAGGTAATGGCGGAAATGATGGTGCTCCTGCGGAAGCAAGGTGTCACTATTATCCCGTACTTGGACGATCTCCTCATAAAAGCGATATCAAGAGAGCAGTTGCTGAACAGCGTATCACTTTCTCTGGAAGTCTAACGGCAACACGGCTGGACTCTATATATTCCAAAGTCGCAGTTGGTTCCTACAGCTCATCTGCCTCTCCTAGGCATGATCCTAGACACAGGCCAGAAAAGGGTTTATCTCCCGATAGAGAGAGCTCAGGAGCTCATGACACTGGTCAGGAATCTATTAAAACCAAAACAGGTGTTAGTGCATCACTGCACTCGAGTCCTGGGAAGGATGGTGGCATCATACGAGGCCATTCCCTTCCGCAGGTTCCATGCGAGAACCTTCCAATGGGACTTACTGGACAAGTGGTCCGGATCACATCTTCAGATGCATTGGTTAATCACCCTGTCCCCTTGGGCCAGGGTGTCACTCCTGTGGTGGCTGCAGAGTTCTCACCTTCTAGAGGGACACAGATTCGGCATACAGGACTGGGTCCTGGTGACCACGGATGCAAGCCTCCAAGGGTGGGGGGCAGTCACACAGGGAAGAAATTTCCAAGGTCTGTGGTCAAGTCAGGAGACTTGCCTTCACATCAATATCCTAGAACTAAGGGCCATATACAACGCCCTACGTCAAGCGGAGACCATGCTTCGCAACCAATCGGTGCGGATTCAGTCAGACAACATCACCGCAGTGGCTCATGTAAACCGCCAAGGCGGCACAAGGAGCAGGGTGGCGTTGGCGGAAGCCACCAGAATTCTTCGATGGGCGGAGAATCACGTAAGAGCACTGTCAGCAGTGTTCATTCCGGGAGTGGTCAACTGGGAAGCAGACTTCCTCAGCAGGCATGACCTGCACCCGGGAGAGTGGGGACTTCATCAAGAAGTCTTCACGCAGGTTGCAAGTTGGTGGGAACTGCCACAGGTGGACATGATGGCATCCCGCCTCAACAAAAAGCTACAGAGGTATTGCGCCAGGTCAAGAGACCCTCAGGCGATAGCTGTAGACGCACTAGTGACACCGTGGGTGTTCCAGTCAGTTTATGTATTCCCTCCTCTTCCTCTCATACCCAAGGTGCTGAGAATCATAAGGAAAAGAGGAGTGAGAGCAGTACTCATTGTTCCGGATTGGCCAAGAAGGACTTGGTATCAAGATCTGCAAAAAATGCTCACAGAGGACCCTTGGCCTCTGCCTCTAAGACAGGACTTGTTGCAACAGGTGCCCCGTCTGTTCCAAGACTTACTGCGGCTGCGTTTGACAGCATGGCGGTTGAACGCCGGATCCTAGCAGAAAAAGGCATTCCGGATGAGGTTATTCCTACGCTGATAAAGGCTAGGAAGGACGTGACGGCTAAACATTATCACCGTATATGGCGAAAATATGTTGCTAGGTGTGAGGCCAGGAATGTCCCCACGGAGGAATTCCAGCTGGGCCGTTTCCTTCACTTCATACAGGCGGGAGTGACTTTGGGCCTAAAATTGGGTTCCATTAAGGTCCAGATTTCGGCCCTGTCTATTTTCTTTCGAAAAGAACTGGCTTCTCTGCCTGAAGTTCAGACATTTGTAAAGGGAGTGCTGCATATTCAGCCCCCTTTTTGTGCCTCCAGTGGCACCTTGGGATCTTAACGTGGTGTTGAGTTTCCTGAAGTCACACTGGTTTGAACAACTTAAAACCGTGGAGTTAAAATATCTCACGTGGAAGGTGGTCATGCTATTAGCCTTGGCTTCGGCTAGGCGTGTGTCAGAATTAGCGGCTTTGTCACATAAAAGCCCCTATCTGGTTTTCTATATGGACAGAGCAGAATTGCGGACCCGTCCACAATGCCTGCCAAAAGTGGTGTCATCTTTTCATATGATTCAACCTGTTGTGGTGCCTGTGGCTACTCGTGACTTGGAGGATTCCGAGTTACTAGATGTGGTCAGCGCTTTGAAGGTTTATGTAGCCAGAACGGCTAGAATCAGGAAAACTGACTCTCTGTTTATCCTGTATGCATCCAACAAGCTGGGTGCTCCTGCTTCAAAGCAAACTATTGCTCGCTGGATCTGTAACACATTCAGCAGGCTCATTCTGCGGCTGGATTGCCGCTGACAAAATCGGTAAAAGCCCACTCCACAAGGAAGGTGGGCTCTTCTTGGGCGGCTGCCCGAGGGGTCTCTGCATTACAGGTTTGCCGAGCAGCTACTTGGTCAGGTTCGAACACTTTTGCAAAGTTTTACAAGTTTGATACCCTGTCTGAGGAGGACCTTGTGTTTGCTCATTCGGTGCTGCAGAGTCATCCGCACTCTCCCGCCCGTTTGGGAGCTTTGGTATAATCCCCATGGTCCTTACAGAGTCCCCAGCATCCACTAGGACGTTAGAGAAAATAAGATTTTACTTACCGGTAAATCTATTTCTCGTAGTCCGTAGTGGATGCTGGGCGCCCGTCCCAAGTGCGGACTTCTTCTGCAATACTTGTATATAGTTATTGCTTAAATAAGGGTTATATTATGGTTGCATCAGGGTTGATCTGATGCTCCGTTGTTGTACATACTGTTAACTGGGTAAGTTTATCACAAGTTATATGGTGTGGCTGGTATGAGTCTTGCCCTGGATTCCAAAATCCTTTCCTTGTACTGTCAGCTCTTCCGGGCACAGTTTCTCTAACTGAGGTCTGGAGGAGGGACATAGAGGGAGGAGCCAGAGCACACCAGTATCCAAATTTTTTTTAAAGTGCCCTGTCTCCTGCGGAGCCTGTCTATTCCCCATTGTCCTTACGGAGTCCCCAGCATCCACTACGGACTACGAGAAATAGATTTACCGGTAAGTAAAATCTTATTTTTACACGTGCAGATCAGATTTCTGTCAAGTATTGTTAACTGAAGATTACTACGTAACATTCATCTATAACTATCCAGATTGTGGAGGATTCCCCTTTATGGACTCTAGAATTTGAGACTGATTTCTTTTGTTTGAATAATTGTTATTGAAATATAATTTAAGGACTTACGGATAGCGCAGCGGAAGGTGGACTCTTGTTTTTGTTCTAAGGGTTTTGGTGGAGAAAGAGTGACATCTCCTTGTACACCTTCACTGATGTTATCTGTGGGCGCAGGTATACTTTCCTTCCTTTTGTTTGCATAGTTGAGCAAGGGCCTTCCCTTCTGGATCTCCAACTGGGTCCTTCTGACAACAAATGCCAGTCTGCGAGGTTGGGGCATGGTGTTGGGGCAACTCTCTCTCTCCATGGTTGGTGGACCAGGAAGGAATCTCTCCTCCCAATAAACATTCTAGAAATGCATTGACACTGTCCCTTCCTCTAGTACAGAACAGACCTGTTCAAGTACAATCGGACAACGCCAGCACGGTGGCGTACATAAATCATCAAGGTGACACTCGAAGCCTTGTGGCAATGATGGAAGTGTCAAAAATCCTTTGTTGGGCGAAACGCCATCTGCCAGCGGGTTGCGGTCAAAATCCCGCCGTCGAAATACCGACACCGGAATCCCGACCGGCACAATCCCGACATATTCTTCCTCCGTGGGTGTCCACGACACCCATAGAGGGAGAATAAATTAGTGTTCCGAGCGTAGCGAGGCAGCGTGCCCGCAAGGGGCAGTGTTCCGCTCGCCACCCCTGTCGGGATTGTGCCGGTCGGTATTTCGACCGCCGGGATCCCGTCCAGCGGGATTTCGTACTAATGCCCTGCCAGCAATATCGGCAGTGTTCTTTCCGGGAGTCCTCAACTGGGAAGCGTATTTCCCCAGTCATCAGGATGTGCACGTCGGAGAGTGGAGTCTTCATCCAGAAGTCTTTCAACTCCTAATGGACAAGTGGGGTCTACCAGATGTAGACCTGATGGCGTCTCGACACAATCACAAGATTCCGGTCTTCGGATCAAGGCCAAGGGATCCTCAAGCAGCGTTCGTGGACGCACTGGCAATTTCATGGAACTTTCGGCTGCCATACGTGTTCCTTCCAGGGTTTCTCTTGCCCAGGGTAATACGAAATACGAAAGTTCAAGCAAGAAGGAGGAATACTACTTTTAGTCGCTCCAGCTTGGCCCAGACGGCACTGGTTCTCAGACCTGCGGGGTCTATCGAGTGAGCGTCCTCTTTTACTTCCTCAACGACCAGGGCCCTTGTGTCTACCCGGACCTGGCCAGACCAGCTTTAGTGGCGTGGCTTTTCAGGGTTCAGTTCTGAGGGCCAAAGGATTCTCCGAGGCGTTTATTAAAACTATGTTGAAGGCCCGCAAACCGGCTTCTGCACGGATCTATTACAGGGTTTGGAATTCTTACTTCACCTGGTGTGCTGCTAGGAATTATGATGCAAACTCATTCAGAACTTCCAGACTTTTGGCTTTTCTGCAACAAGGCCTAGACTTGGCCTTCGTCTGGCTCTCTCTCAAGGTTCATATATCTGCCTTGTCGGTGTGGTTTCCCACTCAGGGTGTTTTACGGATTCAGCCTCCCTATGTCCCTCCTGTGGCTCAATGGGATCTATCTGTTGTCTTGAATGCCCTGCAAGAGTCTCCATTTGAACCTCTTGAGTCTGCGGACCTTAAATGCTTTACGCTTAAGGTCGTGTTTCTGCTGGCTATTGCCTCTGCTAGGAGGGTGTCGGACTTAGGCGCTTTGTCCTGTCGTACACCCTTTCTGATTTTCCACCGTGACCGGTCAGTTCTTCGAACTCGTCCCGGTTATCTACCTAAGGTGGTATCATCTTTCCATCTTAACCAAGAGATTGTGGTTCCGGCCTTTATCTCTTCTAGTTTGTCCTCCAAAGAGCGGTCTTTGGATGTGGTACAGGCTTTACGTATTTCCGTGGAGAGGACTGCTTCTCTCAGGTGGTCTAATACCCTTTTTGTACTTTTTTGGTTTTCACAAACGTAGCTGGCCTGCGAATAAGCAAACTTTGGCTAGGTGGATTAGAATGGTGATTGCACAAGCTTATGTGCAGGCTGGTCTACCAGCTCCTGCTGCTATCGAGGCCCATTCTATTCGGTCTGTTGGACCTTGGGCGGCTTGCCGTGGCGCATCCACTGAACAATTGTGCAAGGCGCCTACGTGGTCCTCAGTGAACATGTTCATCAGGTTCTATGCCTTTGATACTTCCGCCTCCCAGGATGCTTCCTTTGAACGCCAGGTTCTTGTACCCGCTACAGTTCGTCCCCTCCTATGAGGAACTCCTTTAGGACATCCCCAATATTATTCCCTGTGGAATACCAGTGTACCCTGCTGCAGAAAAGGAGATTTATGGTAGACTTACCATGGGTTAAATCTTTCTTTCTGAGAGGTACAGTGGATTCCACAGGTTGCCCACCCTGACGCACTTAGCTTTTTTGGGTTTGTATGGCATTAGTCGCTAGTCCCTTCTCCTGTCGTGAGAACGTGGTTCTAGATGACTAACATCTACTGTCTTTTACCTGCTACTGCAATGGACTGGTTAACAAAACTGAGCTCCAGTGCCTGGAGGCGGGGCTATAGAGGAGGTGGTGCAGTGCATCCTGGGAACATTCGAAGCTTTAGCCTGTTGGTGCCTCGGATCAAGATCCAACTCTACACCCCGATGTTATTCCCTCTGGAATACAGTGTACCCTGCTGCAGAAGTATATTATATTATATATCTATACAATATATTTATATATACACATAATATATAATATGTATGTCATTATCTCAGTAGGGGACCCAAAAATGTGGGATTTTGAATTGTGGATAAGGGATACTCAACCTGTTGTAGCAGCCTCAATATGGACGGTGTAATGGTTAGCATTACTGCCTCACAGCACTGAGGTCATGGGTTTGATTCTTACCATGACCCTAACTTTGTGGATTTGTATATTCTCCCCGTACCTTGCAGAAAAATGTAACCATGGTAAGTCTAACATAAATTTCCTTTTCTATTTATTAGGTAATGACAAAAGAAGGTCAATGGTTTGACAATTTTGCAGATGTACCCACAAACAGGCACACACAGATTCGGCCAACAATGTTTCCTCTGGATGAGGATAAAATGAAAGCCCTGAATATACAGCGTTGGTAAGGAGTTTTTGCACTCTGCATGAGAAAATATTTATATGAAATGTACTTATGGGGCAGTATTAATCCGGAGCGTAGGGTTTTTGAGGGTGGAGAGGGATGTGTACTGTTGATTACCGAGGGGAAATCTGTTTGGATAAGTAGATCGTGATTGTTGATTAGAGAAGGTGGGGGTTATTTGTTGGTACTGGCGAGGACGATGAGAGCTTCGCTCTTCATAACATGAATGTTGCTGAAATAACTAGATTAATGGTGTAGATCGTTGCTCTGGAGAGAAATGTGCTACAGCTGTATAGGGATAGTGAGATATTTTGGGGGAATTGGGAACATCCTCTACGTTGGTTTCATTCAAGTGTTGTAAAAGAGGAGGGATGAGGTTTGGTTTTATTCTGAGATTTATTAATGTGACTGCATATGACATTGTCCCTCGCAAATATAAATGATTATACATGCAAGTTGGGCAGCAGAATTTGGGGAGTTGCTTTCATTGACTTAAGACCATATTAGTGGATTGGCAACATGGGCTTAATACTCTTGTTTTAGACAAAAAGTGTGGCACATGTATACCGCAGTGAAAATATCTTTTATAAAGAACATATTGGACACCTGTGTCATGACGGGGACACTACATCATTTTCTAGTGGTGACCTTTTATCTCATTGTGGTCTGGGGGGATTCAGTATGATATCCTGGCTGTCGGGATCCCGACAGCCAGAATACCGTTAGCAAGTGCAGCAGCTTGCTGCGTTTGCCACGCTTCAGGCCCGGTGGCAGGGTTATATTCCCCCTTGAGTGGTGGCATAGACCACCACCCAAGTAGGGATTCTGTGCGGTGGTTGCGATTCCGACCGCCTGTATTTCACAGTGTGTCGGGATTCCGGCGTCTGTATCCTGACTGCCAGGATCCCGGCAGGCGGCAACTTGATTGCCTCCCGTCTAGGGGGCTGTATGCTTGGCTTTCTGTATTCGCCCTGACAAGCCCTTTAAAGGTTGCTGCTGTCAGCTTAGATATACTGGTGGTCAAGTCAAATGCTCCTGATTTAATTGTTCATTTATATACGTGATTGTGTTCAATGAGAAAATGAGAGGAAAAAATACATGTGTAATTTGTTACATAAATTGAATAGTTTGAACCTTTGATAAATATTTTCCGAAGAGTTAGGTCTTAAACAATATGGGGCTATTGCATGAAAATGATTAAAAATGTCCCATACGTGACACTGTAAAGACAAATCTGTAGCTGTGTATGTTTTGAGTTTACAGCATAGAGTTGACCATTTAAATTATAGCTCTTATACTGTAGGTTTTCCTTTTTTTTTTTTTTTTTTAAATTAACACAGGCTTTTAATACAAAGAGTTGAACTGAATTATCAAGTAGGTTTCCTTAAAAAAACGGTGGTGGACTTGGCTTGCCTATACATATACATGGCAACTAATTGTTGTGATATTATGTTGGGTATAATGGGAAGAATTTTTCTTTTTTCACTTGCAGCAAGGCTAGGGGACACTGGACCATGTTGATTTCATGTTGGGGCTGGAGCTGGCACTTTAACTGTAGCGTTAATTCTTCTCAACCTCATAAGCCAGTCTTCTTTAGGTGCCTTTAAAAGTAGGACACTTTTTAGTGGGCTGCTTGGCAGCCCCTATGATAGATGATTATGTACACAGCCCCTTCAAGATAATTAAGTATGCCAGGTTCCACTCACAGGCATTCCAGTGGGAAATTCTCCAAAGTGGTTTTTCGTTCTGTTGAACAACACATCAATCTCTCCATTGGTGGCTGGTTTCTGATCATCTCCTACAGCATGGGTCTTCAACCTGTGGCCCTCCAGATGCTGTGGAACTACACATCCCAGCATGCCCTGCCACAGTTTTGCTATTAAGGCATGCTAAAACAGAAGCAGTGCATGCTGAGATGTGTAGTCCCACAGCATCTGGAGGGCCACAGGTTGAAGACCCATGTCCTACAGAGATGAACCTTGCTCACTCCAAATTGGGTCTTTGTGACAATGGGCGCGAGTATCCTAGGATAAGGTTCCATGATATTACATCTTCAGCCCCAAGGCCTTTGGTCACTGACAGAAACTGCTCTGTTGATCAATATGCTCGAACTCCAAGCCATCTTTCTGGCTCTCTTGGGAGCCCAGTTCATCCTGGCCAGCCAGTTCATATTAAGTCTGACAACGCCGTGGCTGCAGTGTATGTAAATCAGGGAGACATAGAGCGTGCAAGTGGTAGCAGCCCAAATACTTTCCTGGGCAGAGACCTTTGTTCGGTAGTGGAGTCTTCTGCAGATAAATCTCACTCACTCGCTCAGCTTTTAAGATTACACGGTTTTGTGCGAAATCTAGGGACCTGCTGGCTTTCGCAGTGGAATGCCGTGACTGTTCCGTGGGACTTTCATATAGCGGAGGTATTCCCAACCACGGTCCTCAAGGCACACTAACAGTGTATGTTTTAGTGATATCCAGGCTTCAACACAGGTTACTTAATTAGTAGCTCAGTTATTTTGATTTAACCATCAGTGCTGCAGTCTGGATATCACTAAAACCTGCACTGTTGGTGTGCCTTGAGGACCGAGGTTGAGAATGCCAGATCTAGTGTATCTGTTTCCTCTGACACCAGTGTTTCTTCTGGTACTCAAGTGCATCAAGGATCAATGGATGATGGTAATCCTAGTAGCTCCAGTCTAGCCATGCATGTGGTATGCCTACATTCTCAAAATGTCGGTAAGTCCCTTGTGGAGTGTTTCACTTTGTCCAGACCTGCTAATACAAGGTCTGTTTCTACATAAGGATCTTCCCCAGTTCGCTTTAACAGCCTGGTTTTTTGAGACCGAGATTTTAAAAAGCTAAAGGTTTTTCTCCATCCGTGGTTGTACTGTGCTGCAAGAGCGGAGAACTGTATTGTCATTTTCTTAAAACAAAGCATGGAAACTCCTACATCTTGCGGTGTGAAGAGAGAAGAGTTCATACATTCAAATTTTGGACCCCTCGTTTTTTTTTTGGTCTTCCTTCAGGGGGGTTTAGAATCCAGTTTTAAAGAACAAAGCTTTAAAGTGCAAATTTCGGCCCTGTCCATTTTATTTCCAGCAGCGTTTGGCCCTTCTGCCAGAGGTCCAAACCTTTTTTACATGGTGGTGTGAGTATTCAGCCACTGTTTCGTCAGCCGATAGCACTGTGGGATCTTAATCTGGTCCTGTCTGCTCTGAAACAGGCTCCATTTCAGCTGATCTTGAATTTGTTACTTGAAAGCTTGTCTTCCTTATGGCTATTGACTCGGATCGGTGTATTTCTGAGTTGGGGGCTCTTGTCTTGCAAGCTGCTTTTTCTCTTTTTCCATGATGATTCTTACGTTCCAGCTGAAAGTTGTTTCAGCTTTCCACTTAAACCAGAAAATTTGTCTTGCCAATTTTTCCTACTGCAACTTCTCGGGGTCGGGATGATCCTGCTAGACTTAGTCTGAGCTCTGCGATTTTATTTGGGCAGGGCTACTTCTGTCTGCAGCACAAATTCTCTTTGTTCTTTATAAAGCATGCAAACATGGTTGGCCAGCTACAAAGCAGACCATTGCATGTTGGATATGCCCGGTCATCACTTGAGCCTATTCTAGTGCAGGGCAATCGGCACTAGGCCTGGTGTCTCTGCATTCCATTAGGGCGATGGCGACCACCTGGGTGTCGTGGCATGGGGCTTCAGCGGAACAGGTCTGTGGTGTAGCCACCTCGTCCTTGCTCCACACGTTTGCTCATTTTTACTGTTTTCATGTTTCTGTCTACAGCAAAACGCAGTTTGGGCGTACAGTTCTCTGGTCAGGAAGCCTGAGCATTCCCTCCACTTGGGGTGGCTATTGAATGTCCCATGGCCCAATGTCAACCCACCAAGCTGCAGGAGAAAATACAATTTTTGGGCACTAACCGTTGAATCCTTTTCTCTTAAGCGAGCTGGGGGGCATTGTTTCCTCACTCACGCTTAGTCTTGCATGGTTTTGGTTCTTGACCGTCTCTTCCCTACTGGTTGTTTTATTCTTCTAACCGTTTCACTGGGTTACTGCTACTCCTTACTGGGCTCTTAAAGTACTGTCTTGATTGGGCTGCAGAGGGCAGGAGTTTAGAATGAATGCTACGGTTTAAGTACCATCCCCAACCTGCAATCCCCATGTGTCCCCCAGCCTGCTTAAGAGAAAATGATTCAATGGCAAGTGTCAAAAATCCTGTTTATCTACCTGAAATATAGGACTGGGTGGGCTTTTTTTTTTTTTTGTTAACCCCCTATCCCCCCCAAAAAAAACCAAAAAAAAACCTTCCTTTTGCGTTTTGACAAAATGTATAAAACTTGTACAAATGTTCCGTAGGTGATAGTGGAATGGCTCATTATGTCTGCTTTTGTTTCCTTGTGTTTGTTACTTTAGTTATCCACCTTTTTGTTAAAATATCTTGTTTTGTCCCAACAGCTTGAGGATATTGCCACATCACCAGAACACGGGAGGTTTCTTTGTCGCAGTGTTGATAAAGAAGGCTCCTATGCCTTGGAACAAGAGACAGCCAAAGGTAATTTTTATACACGTGTATTATTGTGAAATACCAGTTTTTGGACTATTTGGATTTAAGTGTGTCACTGCAGCCTGAATTCAAGTAATTAAAAATAGTTTCAATTGGATCGCTAACTACGTCTACAGTATGGGCCCACATGGTGGGTAATCTTTACATTATAGGAGACAGGGTAGTAGAGAGAGACACTTAACTGCTCCCCTACTCCTCTGGTTGTTTTTGTGTTTTTCTCACCCCTCAGTGCCCTGCCAGGGTTTTCTGAAACATCACTACAGATTCTTGACGATGTTTTTCTTCCCATAAACTCAGAATTATACACTGGATAGTTTACTGTAATATAGAGTATAATATACTGCACTTTCCTGGTTATAAAATACACAAAGACTTTGTTTGTTTGTTTGTTTGTTTGTTTAAGGAGAGAATAAATCACTTGAGTTCATATTTGTTTTAGAGAAGCCCCAACTATATTTTAATACTTTGGTTAAAAAAAATAAAGAAAAATTATGCCTTCTCTGAATTAAAAAATTATAACAGAATGCAGGTTTTTATTTTAATGAAAATTCCCTCTAAGCCAACATTGCTTTCAAAATAAAATAAGGGTGGGGGTGTACATGGACAGTTTTGCATTTAATTACGTTTATAATTGACAATGGGAAAATAAGAATAGTATTTTAAAGATTTACAATAACTGAGGCTGATAAACAATCTTCCAACCTATTCTAAAGTTTCTTCGTGGGTCTCCCTTACTGTTCTATCTTGTATTACATCGGTCTAAAGATCAAATCTGCCCTTTACACCTCGTCTACCCTTCTACCATAATTCCAGGAAATTAATTTAAGTACTTTAAATCAAGAATTGTTGCATACATTGTTTTCCAAATGTTTCCTATGTTCTGCAAATCTGAAGCTACCATTCTTCATAGATTTATACTTTACTGAATGGACAAAGGTTTTCTCCGGCAGGGCCCACAGATTATCCACAGGATAACAATGGGATATAATGGAGCGACAGCGGATTGGCACCAAACAATAATAAGCTTTCAGTCCTCCCAGGATGCAACGGGCTCGTCCATATATCCCCGCCCACTGGCTCAGGCAAATCATTTTTTTTTTTGGTGCGGCAGGAGCCGGACCATGGTCAGAGGGCTGCTGTTCTTGGCAGCCCTAAGCTTTCTTATTTTAATTTTATAGTCTTACTATGTTTTTGAGCGATCTTTCTTAACAGCGTCTGATACGCATATTGGAAAGAGTTGCTCCAAAAACTCTCCGCCGGGTCGCAACAATGCTTACCCATGTGTACAGTGCTGTCTCGACGGGCGTCTGTGTCGGATATACAAGCAGGTCCAGCAGACTTTACCAGGCTGTGGCCGGAGCACGGAGAGAAGGTAAGTCATCGGTTTCACGTAGTCTGGGAATTTGTACACAGCCGCACTGTATTGGGGGGAGACTACCAAACAGTAGCTGATGCACCGCCACCGCGGGTGCTCCAGTGCTAGGCCTTAGGTATCATAAGGCACCAGGATTAGTATGAGGCTGCGATCCCTAGGGTTGATGTCAGCGGTGGGGAGTTAGATGCTCTCCTGGTCGCCCCTCCCCCCAGTACATGACCAGTTTCCGCGAGTCTCCCGCCATGAACTGTTGCCTCACTTCCGTCTCAGACGCTACCACGAGGGGTCTCGGTCGCAGCTGCGTCTGTGTTCACTAAGCGCTACCGCGAGGAGACCCGGTCGCAGTACAGGCGTCTATATGACCGGAGCGTCTGTATGCACAGTGCGTCTGTGTCCACCTAAAGTTCCCGGAACGGCAGTGTACACTAGTAGCGTCTGGATCCACTCAGCGTTTGCTAACGTATTGATTGATCTTGGAAGTGAGGTGAGTCTCCCTGTATCCCACTCTACTGAGTACGGGTTATACAGCAGTAAATTTCTACTTAATTTTGTCAGTATGGACAGTTAAATTTAAGTGAAACAACAAGAGAGGCTGCGCTGTGTGTCAGTAGTTAAGTACAAAAAGAGCAAACGTGTACTATAAAGGTATTAAATTTATTAAAAATGACATGTGGTTAATAAAACAAACTTAAAATAAAAGCACACCTGTATCTGTCTCAAAGGTATATGGAGTAGTGATAACTGGTATATGGTATATGGCAATAAAGGTCCAATATAAAGTTCAGAAAAAAGAAACTCAATGCGGTGCAGTCCCAGAGAAATGGTTACCTCGTATATGTCACCCGGCAGATGGTGATGTGTGTGTATAGTACCTCTCCGATTGGGCTGGTATAAATTTCGGCCGAGCGTCCCCGGCCAAAACAATCCTGCTTTGCCCAAATTGTTGCACAGCGGAGGGACGATATCTAGTAGACAGCCTGTCAGTAGTCACTCGTCGCGGTGAGGAGATGGTATAAGCTTGCGGCTGGATGGAAGCAAAGTCCGGTAATGCTCACCAGTTGCAGTGGTGAGATGGACGGCAGCCTGTACGGTGACGAGCCGGTAATAGGCTGAAATTGGAAACCAAGGAGGGTTTGCACGGCAGTGTAACACCTTGGACCAGGTGTGCTAGTTTGGAGGCGGAGTCCTGACGCGTTTCGTCACGATCACGTGACTTTTTCAAAGGTATGATCCTGCCTCCACATTTACCAGTATTTAAAGCCTGAGCTACTGATGACATGCAGATGTCAGTGATTAACAATTAAGGCAACTGCCCTATGAAACACATTACATACACGTTCGCTCTCAAAATAACACAGTTTAAAAAACACATTGTTATAGAAAACAATCGAAGCATATGGCAGAATTGACCCGTGAACAGAAACAATATAAATCCACAGATTAAACCTCTGCATAGGGATTGCAATGTTGTGCAGAAGGTTTTCTAATGGACAATTACTACAATGAGAAGCAGGAGCTAATTAGCCGTCACCTGTGATGACATTTAAACATAGTTTACTTATTTGATGTTGACAATCTACTATAGTTCTGAGCAGAGGACATATATTATCTAATAGAATAGGATAGAATAAAATAAAGCAGACGATGAAACATAGTTTCAAAAATAATAATAATAAATCAAGAGTAAAAATAAAAAAAATAAAAAAAATAAAGAATAAATGAATAAATGATTAAACTGTATCTATCTGACCATCATGGATTCGAACTGGGGTCTGTGGAGGGATGCTATTCAGTGATCTAACTCAGTGTGCCACTGGCCCTGCTGTGTGTGGAAGAGATTCAGACCTGTATTTGTAAGCTGACAGACACTCGGAAGTACATGTAGAACTTGATATTTAATATTATCTCCATAGCTAAAATAAAATAAATATAGGAAAAAAGAAGAAAGAGAGACAAAAAAAGTGGTCAAAGTAAAACAAACGTCAGGATGAAGGTCATGAGTAACCTATATTCTTGTTAGCTCATAACGTCATGAGTCCTTATGTCGCTCGTGTATAAACGTGAGGAATAAAATAAATTTATTCTCTATTGACTGCGCACTGGTGACTGCCATGAGTTCGTATCCCACGTCCAACTGAGGCACCAAATAGTGTCTCAACCCGACGTGCCACTGACCTCACTACAACACACCATAGCTGCAAGAAGACTATTCATTATGGGTAATCTTAAAATTTCACAAAAAAACTTAGAGAAAATATCAAAATATAGTACCCATCTATGACCTTCATTAATAGAGATTGTGTAAAGGGTTTAAAGCAGAAAGAAACTGGGTACCCGAAACATCTATAGCATGATTTTTTTGATTAATAAATATTGACTTTTCTCATCCTAGGTCGAATTCAATGCATTCATTAAGGCCCTCCGGCATTAGGGTCCTCAACTTGTGGATCCAGTAGTTCTCCCTCAGGCATAACTTTCTATATCTATCTCCTTCGCGTGCTGTCGGTGGTATTGTCTCAATACCAATTAATTAATTTTATTCCTCACGTTTATACACGAGCGACATAAGGACTCATGACGTTATGAGCTAACAAGAATATAGGTTACTCATGACCTTCATCCTGACGTTTGTTTTACTTTGACCATTTTTTTTTGTCTCTCTTTCTTCTTTTTTCCTATATTTATTTTATTTTAGCTATGGAGATAATATTAAATATCAAGTTCTACATGTACTTCCGAGTGTCTGTCAGCTTACAAATACAGGTCTGAATCTCTTCCACACACAGCAGGGCCAGTGGCACACTGAGTTAGATCACTGAATAGCATCCCTCCACAGACCCCAGTTCGAATCCATGATGGTCAGATAGATACAGTTTAATCATTTATTCATTTATTCTTTATTTTTTTTATTTTATTTATTTTTACTCTTGATTTATTATTATTATTTTTGAAACTATGTTTCATCGTCTGCTTTATTTTATTCTATCCTATTCTATTAGATAATATGTCCTCTGCTCAGAACTATAGTAGATTGTCAACATCAAATAAGTAAACTATGTTTAAATGTCATCACAGGTGACGGCTAATTAGCTCCTGCTTCTCATTGTAGTAATTGTCCATTAGAAAACCTTCTGCACAACATTGCAATCCCTATGCAGAGGTTTAATCTGTGGATTTATATTGTTTCTGTTCACGGGTCAATTCTGCCATATGCTTCGATTGTTTTCTATAACAATGTGTTTTTTAAACTGTGTTATTTTGAGAGCGAACGTGTATGTAATGTGTTTCATAGGGCAGTTGCCTTAATTGTTAATCACTGACATCTGCATGTCATCAGTAGCTCAGGCTTTAAATACTGGTAAATGTGGAGGCAGGATCATACCTTTGAAAAAGTCACGTGATCGTGACGAAACGCGTCAGGACTCCGCCTCCAAACTAGCACACCTGGTCCAAGGTGTTACACTGCCGTGCAAACCCTCCTTGGTTTCCAATTTCAGCCTATTACCGGCTCGTCACCGTACAGGCTGCCGTCCATCTCACCACTGCAACTGGTGAGCATTACCGGACTTTGCTTCCATCCAGCCGCAAGCTTATACCATCTCCTCACCGCGACGAGTGACTACTGACAGGCTGTCTACTAGATATCGTCCCTCCGCTGTGCAACAATTTGGGCAAAGCAGGATTGTTTTGGCCGGGGACGCTCGGCCGAAATTTATACCAGCCCAATCGGAGAGGTACTATACACACACATCACCATCTGCCGGGTGACATATACGAGGTAACCATTTCTCTGGGACTGCACCGCATTGAGTTTCTTTTTTCTGAACTTTATATTGGACCTTTATTGCCATATACCATATACCAGTTATCACTACTCCATATACCTTTGAGACAGATACAGGTGTGCTTTTATTTTAAGTTTGTTTTATTAACCACATGTCATTTTTAATAAATTTAATACCTTTATAGTACACGTTTGCTCTTTTTGTACTTAACTACTGACACACAGCGCAGCCTCTCTTGTTGTTTCAGTCTACTCTCTCCATTCTTCACATAGTGGTCAAGGCAAGCGCAGTGTCTCAGCAGTTTATTATTTTATCTATACTATCGTTAGGCGCTGCACTAAGAGTGTTTTTTAGTTAAATTTAAGTGCCTTTTGCATATGAGTCTGTGTACATTACTGTGGTTTTCTTTGCAATGCGTCTGAATACTTTAAGGTCTGTATAAAACAGAATTCAGTAATATGTACTCCTACATGCTTTCAAATGTGTTTGAAGTTGATTATTTGCTCATATGACTAATATATACCATGTAACTGACTGCTAGTATGATTGCTGACTTTAATATATGTTTGTCAGTTGTTTCTTCTAGTCCTCAATGCTGGTGCATGGGTAGGGTCAGATTGATATCACTTTAGAAAGTTAAAGTCACAAATTGTGTAGTACACTGTGAAAATGCTGATTATCATGTCTAAGCTGCAAAGGTGACAAGGGTACACTCACAGCAACACCAACACTCCTATCATGTTTGTCTTGCAAAACTGCATTATCCTCTCAGGATCTGGAACAGGATGGTTTATGTGCAAATTGTTTTGCGTTTCAGCAGATTACAAGGCAATTACCCATACATGCAGCTCCCTACTTGCGGTATATAATTTCCCTCCCCAGCTTCTCCTAAAAGACAAGCTGATAAACCAAGTGTAAGTAAACCGTCAACTTCACAGGCTACACAGGATGATTCATCGGACGATGAAAGCTCTATATACTCTACTTCGGCATACGAAGAACAAGTAGAAGGTCTCGGCTCAGTGGATATAGCTGAGCTATTTAGAGAATTAAAGGCCATTCTATCCTTAGAGGACTCAGCAGAGCCTGTGTTAAAAACCAAGGCACCTGTATTTAAACGGCCCAAAGCAGGTAAGACTGAGTTTCCAGGGTCAGATCAGCTTACGGAAATCATGGAAGAGGCTTGGGCTACACCCTGTAAAAAAATATAGAATTCCCAGAAAATGGAATTCCAATTATCTTTTTCCAGCTGGGGACTGTTTAAAATGTGAAATGGCTCCCAAAGTAGATACGCATGTTATTCGATTAGTGCGAAAATCTATATTGCCTTTGCCATCAACTTCATTGGATGATGTCACGGATAGAGTGGATGGTTTTATGAAAACCATATTTTCTCTGTCTGGGGCAGTCATAAGGCCAGCCATGGCTTCAGCTTGGATGGCGAAAGCAGTTGCTGCCTGGATAGAGGTGCTGGAAGACGGTCTTTCAGCGCCTTCAAGGGAACAAGAATCATATATAGCTCACATAAAACAGGCTGCAATATTCTTGGAAGAAGCTGCATTAGATATGGGCACTATCGCCTCCAGGGCATCAACAATAGCTGCTCGCTGATTCAGAATCTAAGAAGGTTCTGGAATCTTTGCCTTTTACTGGAAGCATTCTGTTTGGTAAAGAATTGACAGATATTCTGGAGTCAGAAGCAGCCTCCAAAAAGATAAAATTTCCTTCCACATATAACTCCAAACGTAGGGGTCCCGCTTTTCAGCCCTTTTGGTCACAAGGAAAAGCAAAAGGAAAAAGTGATCGTAAGGAGCTCCAATACAAAAAATTTGGTAAGGCGCAAAAGAAATGGGCTACCTGAACGCCAGCCTCAAAACCAGAGAATAAGCCATCAGTTTGATGGTGCGAGCCACCTCCTGGGTGACCCCACGGTAGGAGGCAGACTTCTTCAGTTTGCACAGATATGACAGCAGTACCTCCTGCACAACAGGGACAGAGATTTTGCTCCAACCTATTTTTGATTCAGAAGCCAAATGGGTAATTCCGGCCTATTCTCAATCTCAAAATGCTGAACAAGTATATTTGGGTTCCACATGGAGACGTTACGCTCCATAGATTTGGCCATGGAACCAGGGGATTATATGGTATCCCGGGTATTCAGGATGCTTACCTACATGTTCCTATAGCACTGTCCCATCAGTGTTATCTCAGGTTCGCTATCCTCCAGCAGCGTTTTCAGTTCCAAGCCTTACCTTTTGGGTTAGCCATGGCAACCAGAGTGTTTACCAAAATCAAGTTGGTTATGGCAGGGGATAAGAATTTTTCCATACTTCGACGACCTGTTAATTCTAGCACAATCACAGGAAATGCTCCTGGACCATCTCCAACAGACATTAACATGTCTGCAGAGGCACGGATGGCTCATAAATTGGGCAAAATCGTCTCTAGTTCCGTCACAACAGATGACTCACTTGGGGGCTGTACTGGATTCAAGTCTGCAGAAAATATTTTTACCTCGGGACAAGATATCCAAGGACTCGAGAGTTGTTACACAGTCAAACAATATCAATCCACGCAGCGATGCGACTGATGCGTTTGATGGTGTCAACATTCGACATGGTAGGGTATGCACAATTCCACTCGAGACCTCTGCAGCATCTGATTCTGGCCAGATGGAATGGAATACATCAGACCATAAAGAAACAGTCTTTGGTACTTTCACACAAGGTTAGAAAGTCATTAGCCTGCTGGCTACAAACATCCCATCTAAACAAAGGGAGACCCTTTTGGATATCAGATAGGGAGATGCTGACAACAGATGCCAGTCTTCAGGGCTGGGGACAGTATCTGGAAGATTATGGTTCCAGGGACAATGGACCGCAGAAGAATGTTGCCTGCCAATTAATCTGTTAGATCTTCCGGCCATATACATGGCACTGATTCAGGCAAAGGACATTCTTCAAGCGAGACCAGTCCAGATCCGCACAGACAATGTAACGGCGGTAGCGTACCTCAACCATCAGAAAGGAGCACGCAGTCAAACAGCAATGAAGGAGGGAAGTCGCTTACTAAAATGGGCAGAACTCCATCTTCCAGCATTGTCCACAGTATTCTTTCTGGGAGTACTAAACTGGGAAGCAGTCTTTCTCAGTCGACACGCAATTCAAGCAAACGAATGGGCTCTACATCCGGAAATCTTTCAGACTCTAGTAGACAAGTGGGGGTTGCTAGAGATGGATCTCATGGCGTCTCGTCTGAACAACAAAGTGCCCATGTACGGGTCAAGAACAAAGGATCCCGGAGTGATCTTTGTGGACGCCCTGTCAGTGAAATGGGATTTTCATCTAGCATATCTGTTTCCTCCGATCATCCTGCTACCCAGGGTGGTGAGGAAGATAAAAGAAGCAAGGGGTGCCGTGATTCTAATAGCTCCGGCTTGGCCCAGAAGACATTGGTACACAGATCTGTATCGACTATCGTTGACGGCGTGGCTCTTGAAACCTCTATCCTGAAGTCAAGAGGATTCTCACAACAGGTAGTTCAAACAATGCTCAGAGCAAGGAAACCTTCCTCAGCTCGCATTTATCACCGAATATGGCAAGCCTATATTCATTGGTGCAGTGAAAGAAATATGGACCCGAAATCTTTCCAAGTTTCCAGGGTCTTAGATTTACTTCAGGCAGGAATGGATAAAGTTTGAAGGTTGCTTCCTTGAGTGTACAATTATCAACATTGACTGTATGGTTCCAAAAGAAAATTGCCAATTTACAGGATGTGCATACCTTCTTCCAGGGAATGCTGTGCATTCAACCTCCCTTTGTTCCTTCTACAGTGCCTTGGAACTTTAAATTTAGTCCTGAAAGCCCTTCAAGTTGCTCTATTTGAACCACTTAATAAAGTGGATCTTAAATGGTTGACAGCTTAAATTCTCTTTCTACTGACTATGGCATCAGCTAGAAGAGTATCAGATTTAGGAGCGCTGTCTTGTCGTTCTCCTTTTCTGACTTTTTATCCAGATAAAGCAGTTCTAAGAAATAGATCTGGGTATCTTCCGAAGGTGGTGTATAAATTCCACCTTAATGAAGAAATTGTAGTCCCGGCTTTTCAGGTATCGGGACTTTCTGCGGGAGATGCGTCGCTGGACGTAGTCCGGGCATTAAGGATCTGTGTGGATCGTACCAGTGCCATCAGAAAGACAGATTCTCTCTTCATTTTCTACTGATTTCACAAAGAAGGATGGCCTGCTACTAAAAAATAAAAACAAGAAAGCGCTGAACTGAATAGTGTGTGTCGGTTATCCAACCCCACAGATCTTACAAATCAATTCCTCTTAAAAATGGACTGCTGCCCTCAAATAATTGGGGTGTTGAATCCCAATCTTATATAAAACAATAGGCAAGAAGAAATTTTATTGAAAGCGCTGTCCAATTTTAAAGAGTATTTTATTAAAAGAATTTTCTTAAAAACAACAAAATTAAATACTAATCCAAAAGGTCTCTGTGGTTAATAAGTCTGACAATGGACATAAAGTATTTCAAAGACTGCTTTTGTCCTTGCAATACTTTTTAGAAACACAACTGTGCACAGTGGATACAATTTTATTATAACAAATATACCTCATTAAAAAGCAACATTTGTATCTGTGGCTCATAAGAGTATTACTACAAATATTCCACCCCAATATGCATCAATTAAAATATTCTAATCAACAGCCTTTCAATATAAATTATAACTTCCTAAAATTGTATAATCAATAGGTCCCAGTTATATTTGTATAGATATATGATGATTTATTATCGTTTGAATCCTTCCACTGGGAAGATCATATAACTCCAGACATTCAGCAATATCACTGGAATTAGAACATACTAATTAATTGGAGCATTAAACGTTTGCCAATCAATGAATTTTTCTCACCGGGGGTACTCTCACCAGGTGACTCTGATGTTTCCCACGGGCGTCCCCGTGTATTAATTGTACAAATATTTTATCTAGGTTCCACTTTTAGTGAGATCATTTATCATGCTCCTTGATAATTGTAGTTCTTTATCAGGCTGTATAGAATAAATGGTTGTGTCTCACCATGCATTTAGCGGCTGCGCCTCCTGTCAGGCATGAAGTTCTATTCCGTGCGCACTGCACCGTCTCTCTGCCGTTAGTGATCCAGCGACCACCTCGTGATGTTCGGCAGGATATTCTCTACGGTTGCGCCTCTCACTAGATCTTTGGGCTCCGTCTATAGAAGCACCTTACTGCCATCCAAAGTGTAGTGGCCCGCCTACCGCTGCCCCGGTCGTGATAACAGCATTCACTGCAAAACCTCTGGACAGACGGCTGTATCCTCGGCTGGGCTCACGATGTCAGGTCTGCTTGGAATGGCAAGATGAATGCCCGTGCTGGAGGCTACTATGCCGCTTTCAAAAGACTGATGTCCACACTGCTCGGGAGCAACTCTTGACGCGTTTCTCAGCCAAATTACAACGGCTGTTTCCTCAGAAGAATACACTCCCTTTCCCATCTACTTCTTTTATCTACCAGGTGTACCAATCACCCAGCACCTCATTAGTTTATTTTAACCCTTTGATTATAATGCATTTAAACGTGTTTAACCACAATAAAACCTATTTATAAATTTCTAACACATATTTATACTCATTATTCATTAGGGTTTGTTTAGAATAACCGACACACACAAAACATCATTTCTCCATTCAAAATGGTGACTAAACTACTCCAATTATAATAGTCCTGTTATTTTACCATTTGTAAAAGCAGGCTCAAATAATTAAGAATCTGATACAGCTGCAAATAATCATGGATCTACTATTTCCCTCAGACCCAGGCATTTAATTATACTATTATTTTCATCCTGTTAATATAGTTCAGAAAAAAGGAGAGATATCTATTTATTTACTACTTGCATCACTGTAAATGCACACTATGTATACCAAATTCTATTTATCAGATAAAGGGGTATATGCAATTCACGGCGAATCGCGGCAAATTATCGCCGTTTTTTAATTCGACAGGTGAATTCCGGCAGGTGGCTGCCGGAATTCACCATATTCAATGAAAAACGGATTCGACATTCCCGCGGGCGACAAACGGCCGATTTGCCGGATTTTGCCGCGATTTTAAAAAACGGGGAAAAATGGCGTGGGGTCCCCCCTCCAAAGCATAACCAGCCTCGGGCTCTTCGAGCTGGTCCTGGTTCTAAAAATGCGGGGGGAAATTTGACAGAGGATCCCTCGTATTTTTAAAACCAGCACCGGGCTCTGCGCCTGATGCTGGTGCAAAAAATACGGGGGACAAAAAGAGTAGGGGTCCCCCGTATTTTTCACACCAGCATCGGGCTCCACTAGCTGGACAGATAATGCCACAGCCGGGGGTCACTTTTATACAGTGCCCTGCGGCCGTGGCATTAAATATCCAACTAGTCACCCCTGGCCGGGGTACCCTGGGGGAGTGGGGACCCCTTCAATCAAGGGGTGTCCCCCCCCCAGCCACCCGAGGGCCAGGGGTGAAGCCCGAGGCTGTCCCCCCCCCCCCCATCCAACGGCTGCAGATGGGAGGCTGATAGCCTTGAGAAAAATGACAAGAATATTGTTTCTTTCCAGTAGTACTACAAGTCACAGCAAGCCTCCCCCGCAAGCTGGTACTTGGAGAACCACAAGTACCAGCATGCGGGAGAAAAAACGGGCCCGCTGGTACCTGTAGTACTACTGGGAAAAAAATACCCAAATAAAAACAGGACACACACACCGTGACTTGTACAACTTTATTACATACTGCCGAGACACACATACTTACCTATGTTGACACGAAGCAGTCGGTCCTCTTCTCCAAGTAGAATCCACGGATACCTGAAAATAAAAGATAATTATACTCACCTTCCAGCGTCCAGAGATACATCCACGTCCAGAAAATAATCCAGGTACTTGGCAAAAAAACAAAACGCAAATACTCGTGCCAGCGGACTGAAAGGGGTCCCATATTCACACATGAGACACCTTTCCCCGAATGTGCCGGGACCCCACGTGACTCCTGTCAGAGGTCCCTTCAGCCAATCAGGAAGCGCTACTACGTGGCGCTCACCTGATTGGCTGTGCGCTGTCTGTGCTGTGACAGCGCATCGCAAAGCCTCTCCATTATATTCAATGGTGGGAACTTTGCCGTCAGCGGGGGGGTTACCCGCGGTCAGCCGCTGACCGGCGGGTGACCCCACCGCTAGCCGCAAAGTTTCCACCATTGAAAGTAATGGAGAGGCTTTGCGATGCGCTGTCAGCTCAGACGCGCACAGAGCCAATCAGCAGAGTGCAAGGACGTTGCACTCGCTCATTGGCTGAAGAGACCTTTCTGTGACAGCTGTCACATAGGTCTCTGCATTCGGGGAAAGGTGTCTCATGTGTGAATATGTGACCCCTTTCAGTCCGCTGGCACGGGTATTTGCGTTTTGTTTTTTTGCCAAGTACCTGGATTATTTTCTGGACGTGGATGTATCTCTGGACGCTGGAAGGTGAGTATAATTATCTTTTATTTTCAGGTATCCGTGGATTCTACTTGGAGAAGAGGACCGACTGGTTCGTGTCAACATAGGTAAGTATGTGTGTGTCGGCAGTATGTAATAAAGTTGTACAAGTCACGGTGTGTGTGTCCTGTTTTTATTTGGGTATTTTTTTTCCAGTAGTACTACAGGTACCAGCGGGCCCGTTTTTCTCCCGCATGCTGGTACTTGTGGATCTCCAAGTACCAGCTTGCGGGGGAGGCTTGCTGGGACTTGTAGTACTACTGGAAAAAATATTCTTGTCATTTTTCTCAAGGCTATCAGCCTCCCATCCGCAGCCCTTGGATGGGGGGGACAGCCTCGGGCTTCACCCCTGGCCCTTGGGTGGCTGGGGGGGGGGGGGACCCCTTGATTGAAGGGGTCCCCACTCCCCCAGGGTACCCCGGCCAGGGGTGACTAGTTGGATATTTAATGCCACGGCCGCAGGGCGCTGTATAAAAGTGACCCCCGGCTGTTGCATTATCTGTCCAGCTAGTGGAGCCCGATGCTGGTGTATAAAATACGAGGGGACCCCTACTCTTTTTGTCTCCCGTATTTTTTGCACCAGCATCAGGCGCAGAGCCCGGTGCTGGTTTTAAAATACGGGGGAACCCCTGTCAATTTTTTCCCCACATTTTTAGAACCAGGACCAGGTCGAAGAGCCCGAGGCTGGTTATGCTTTGGAGGGGGGACCCCACGCCATTTTTTTCAGGGATTTTACCATTCCATCCAAAAAAATATATATATATTTTTAAAAATATATAAATAATACTTGTGCCTCCAAAAAAGACAAACCAAGTACCTAATCCCTTCTAATATAAATAGATATGATATTACCAAGAAAAATAACCACACAAAAAACATGTTTTAATTTTTTTTTATTAGTTTCACCCTCCAAAGTGTTGCGGATTGAAAATGACGAATTTACTGTCTAAAAGCACTGTTGTCGAATTTCCAAACTTCCATTGAATAGACTTTGGTCGAACTGCAGCATGTGTATCATTGCAAAAAAGTCGAATTTGTCAAAAGTCGAATTTCAAAAAGTCGAATTTTGAAAGTCCGTTTTTTTGTCGGAAAGTACTGAATTGCATTGTCGAATTTTTTTTTTTTTTGGCGAAAAATTCCCGAAATTCGACAATTTCGGGAATTCGACCGCAATTGCATATACCCCATAGTCATTATATTCTTTTACCATTTATCAAAGCAGACTAGAGATAGAGATTCTAATGCAGCTGTAGATAATTAAAATCTACTGCTTCCCAAAAAAAACAGACATTTAATTATACTATTATTTTTGTTTTTATTCTGTTTATTTAATTCAGAAAAAGAGGGAGAAAAGAAAATATATATCACTCAGAATGTGCTAGATTGCACACTGCATATATCAAATTACATCTGTTTAAATTCATATATTTTTATATTTTTTCATATTTTTTCCAACTTCTTAGGATAGAAACAGACAGTACTAGATTAAACAAGTATCTCATTTGTTATTTTTCTTTTGTTCAGTTCTTCTAATTTAATGTAATTATACAGAAATGAATACACAGGCCTTTCATCAGACTAGTATATCACACAGCCTTATTACATATGGAGACACATGGTGCTAATTTCTTACCATATACCTAAAAACAAAGGTACATGTAATATATATGCACATCCTTGTATACGCGCATGGAGCTCTATAATCCCACATATCCATGCTTAGTTCATTTTATGATAAATTGTTAAACATACCATGAAAATTCATAGTTTCACTAACACTATTATAGATAATCCCCACCTAACACTAAAACCCCAGTTGTTGATCAATTGGTATTTTCATTACCTCAAAGCATATCTATATCCTCTATATTCTCCCAACTACTAGTTGGTATTTACCCTATATATTATTTAATTCTATGGTGTCATTCAAACCATGTGGTTCTAAAGATCCCAACCTAAATATCCAGAATGCCTCTTTCCTGCATAGCTCCCGATACCTATCCCCTCCTCTAGCAGTAACCTTTACCTGTTCAATTGCTTTTACTTTCAAGTCTCCAATCTTACCCTTATTACAATTCAAAAGGTGTCTTGGTAGATTGTGGATCTTAGACCCATTGATAACCCCCCTCCTATGCTCCAGAAACCTAACGTTCAAAGTACGAATTGTCCTACCTACATACTGGATTCCACATCCACATGTCAGAACATAGATAACATAAGAGGATTGGCAATTCATAAAATCTTCCAAAGGATAAGAATTTCCATCCGTATTTGACACAATAACCGTACTCCTATGTTCTGCATGTGGACAGGTTATGCACCCATTTTTCCCACATCTAAAGAATCCTTTAGGTTTTGGAGGTAGCCAATGCAATGTATTTGTCAACGGGTTAACTGTTTTCTTTCGTTGTAGCATGCTGGGTGCCAATTTTTGCTTTAAATTTCTAGACTTTCTAAACACTACCTTCCTTTGGTCTTCTAGCAAGGGGGCTAATACTCTGTCATGTTTCAATAGCACCATGTTCTTCTCTACAATATTTTTTATCTGATATGCCGCTGAATTATACTGGGTTACAAAGGACATCGTGCTATTGGCTTTAATTTTCTTAGGTGTCTTATCTTTGATCAGTGTTGATCTTTCTACCTTTTCTATATCTTTAATTGCTCTTTGGAGGAGATGATCCGGATACCCTTGCTCCACAAAGGATTTAAATAATGCATCTGATTGTGTTTTGAAAATATCCCGTCTGGAACAGTTCCTTTTTAAATGAAGAAACTGTCCCTTCGGGATATTTTCCTTCCATTTTTTATGGTGACAGCTTCGAAAATTCAAATATCTATTACAATCTACACTTTTTGTGAAAGTTGACGTGCAAATCTTACCGTCAATTATATTTATCGATATATCCAAATAATTCAAAACAGTGTCACTACACGTACTGGTGAACTTCAATCCAAAATCATTAGTATTAAGGTGCTCTACAAATCGTGTAATAGATTCAAAATCCCCATCCCAAATAAAAAACAAATCATCTATGAACCTACCATAAAGGACCAGGCTCGCCCCGAAACCGCCACCCCAAATGAGACGTTCCTCAAATAGTCCCATATAGAGGTTGGCGAAACTCGGAGCGAACCTGGTCCCCATGGCGGTCCCGTGTAGCTGTAAAAAATATTGTGTGTCGAACAGAAAATAATTGTGCGTAAGTATATAATTTATTGCTGTCAAAATAAATTCCTGTGATAGTTCTGACCTTGTAGTGTCTTGCTTCAAGTAATAATCTACAGCAGACAATCCTGTGGAGTGTGGGATATTTGTGTATAAAGCCTTGACATCACACGTAAGGAGTTTATATGTACTCTTCCACTCTACACTTTCCAACTTCTGTAAGAAGTGCATAGTGTCTCTAATATGGGACTTTAAAGATAGCACATGTTCCTGTAGCTGGGCATCCACATAAGAAGATAAGTTTGAGGTCACTGAATTTATCCCCGAGATAATCGGGCGTCCAGGGGGATGTATAAGACACTTATGTATCTTAGGTAAATGATAATAAATAGGTATTACCGGGTATCGATTAAACAAAAACTGCCAAACTTCCCTTGTTATCACATGCTGTTCAAGGGCCTTGTCTAACATTACTTTTAGTTCCATCTGAAATTCTATTGTAGGATTATACCCCAGTTTCCTATAAAATTTATCATTAGTATGTTGTCTCCATGCTTCATCTAGATAGTCCTGCGTATTCTGTATTACCAAACCCCCCCCCCCCCCCCCTTATCGGCCTGTTTGATGATTATGTCTTTATCACCCATTAGTTTTTTCAAGGCTTGTCTTTCTTTCTTAGATAGATTATCTTTGCTCTTAAAAGAGCCTGGATTCTTACACAAGGTCTTAAATTCCTCTAATGTAGATGAATAAAAGCTCTCAACAAAGGGGCCCTGATATTGGAGGGGGTAAAAGTTTGATGGATTCTTAAATACCCTATTTTGTCCTGCACTAACATCATATATTTTTTCTATTGCTGGTTCACCATTTTCTCCCAGCAGAGATTCCAGGATTTCCAGTGGAACTTGGTCACTCTTATCCAAGACAATTGGGGTACCTTCTATCCCTTTTCTCTGAAGATCCTTTATCGCAAAATACCTCTTTCTACTCAACGTCCTTACGAACTTGTTTAAGTCGACAAATAGGTCGAATAAATTTGGCTTCATGTTTGGAGCAAAACTCAGCCCCTTATTTAATAAGGATGTTTCTTCAGGGGAAAGGGATTTGGAGGAAAGATTAAATATACCCCTTGGTTTCACCTCCATCTTGAGTTTTTGCTTGGATTTCTGGCTATGTCTTCCACCTCGTATTCCCCTCTTTCTATATCTCTGTCTCTTTTTCTGTTCCATTTGGATGTATTGGGTTCTTCCCTTGGCCCCGGGAGAGACGAGGATACGGGGGATCTCTGATGGTTTGTCTCTCTGTCCCTTTCTAAAAAATGACGCTGCCTGATGTCATTGGACACACTGTCTGATGACTCCTGAGATTCTAAATCTTTTAACTAATCCTATCTGTTGGTACTTTCATAATCCCCGACAAATTCTTCCTACCTCTTGGCATATTCCTATATCCTCCTTTTGGTGAAAACTGTTTTCCCTGTCCCCTTTGATATTTATACATTCGCTGGGTCTCATTCATATTTTGATATCTTCGTCTCGATGGAGTTCTAAATCTCATCCTATTTGATAATGATCTCTGTCTCTTATTATAGGTCCGTACCCTATCTCTCTCATAGTCTGTCTTGTCTCTATCCAACTTCTCATCTTTTTTATGCATGAGGGTTTTCTCAAAATCCTCCACTCTCCTATTTATTTTTATATCTCTTTCTTCATAGCCTGATTCTCAAAATTTTTTAAATCATTACATACCTTCTCAATCTCTCCCAGAATTTCTGTAACTTTTTCCATCCTATACTTAATTAATAACTTCATTAAGGATTTTGAACAATCATCCAATGTCCTATTCCATAAATCCAAAAAACCCGTATCGTTTTGAAAGGAGGAATTTTTAAAGATTCTTAAACCTCTTGGGATCAGGTCCCTATCCAGATATTTCTGTAGGGTAACCTGATCCCACCAGTGTCGAGTCTCCGCTAAGCAGAGGGATTCCATTTTATTAAATAATTTATACATATCATTACTTTCATCTGTAGATGTATCTTCTCTATCGTAAATCGATAGAGTACTAGCATAGTTATTCCTCCTTTCAAGTCTCTCAGATATACATCTGAGGCCTGGCATGATGTTCAGAAAAGCTGCTTTCAATAACCAACCAAATAAACCTAAAAAATAAAAACAAGAAAGCGCTGAACTGAATAGTGTGTCGGTTATCCAACCCCACAGATCTTACAAATCAATTCCTCTTAAAAATGGACTGCTGCCCTCAAATAATTGGGGTGTTGAATCCCAATCTTATATAAAACAATAGGCAAGAAGAAATTTTATTGAAAGCGCTGTCCAATTTTAAAGAGTATTTTATTAAAAGAATTTTCTTAAAAACAACAAAATTAAATACATCCACATTAAATACTAATCCAAAAGGTCTCTGTCGTTAATAAGTCTGACAATGGACATAAAGTATTTCAAAAGAAAAATAACAAATGAGATACTTGTTTAATCTAGTACTGTCTGTCTCTATCCTAAGAAGTTGGAAAAAATATGAAAAAATATAAAAATATATGAATTTAAACAGATGTAATTTGATATATGCAGTGTGCAATCTAGCACATTCTGAGTGATATATATTTTCTTTTCTCCCTCTTTTTCTGAATTAAATAAACAGAATAAAAATAAAAATAAAAACAATAGTATAATTAAATGTCTGTTTTTTTGGGAAGCAGTAGATTTTAATTATCTACAGCTGCATTAGAATCTTTATCTCTAGTCTGCTTTGATAAATGGTAAAAGAATATAACGACTATATCTGATAAATAGAATTTGGTATACATAGTGTGCATTTACAGTGATGCAAGTAGTAAATAAATAGATATCTCTCCTTTTTTCTGAACTATATTAACAGGATGAAAATAATAGTATAATTAAATGCCTGGGTCTGAGGGAAATAGTAGATCCATGATTACTTGCAGCTGTATCAGATTCTTAATTATTTGAGCCTGCTTTTACAAATGGTAAAATAACAGGACTATTATAATTGGAGTAGTTTAGTCACCATTTTGAATGGATAAATGATGTTTTGTGTGTCGGTTATTCTAAACAAACCCTAATGAATAATGAGTATAAATATGTGTTAGAAATTTATAAATAGGTTTTATTGTGGTTAAACACGTTTAAATGCATTATAATCAAAGGGTTAAAATAAACTAATGAGGTGCTGGGTGATTGGTACACCTGGTAGATAAAAGAAGTAGATGGGAAAGGGAGTGTATTCTTCTGAGGAAACAGCCGTTGTAATTTGGCTGAGAAACGCGTCAAGAGTTGCTCCCGAGCAGTGTGGACATCAGTCTTTTGAAAGCGGCATAGTAGCCTCCAGCACGGGCATTCATCTTGCCATTCCAAGCAGACCTGACATCGTGAGCCCAGCCTAGGATACAGCCGTCTGTCCAGAGGTTTTGCAGTGAATGCTGTTATCACGACCGGGGCAGCGGTAGGCGGGCCACTACACTTTGGACGGCAGTAAGGTGCTTCTATAGACGGAGCCCAAAGATCTAGTGAGAGGCGCAACCGTAGAGAATATCCTGCCGAACATCACGAGGTGGTCGCTGGATCACTAACGGCAGAGAGACGGTGCAGTGCGCACGGAATAGAACTTCATGCCTGACAGGAGGCGCAGCCGCTAAATGCATGGTGAGACACAACCATTTATTCTATACAGCCTGATAAAGAACTACAATTATCAAGGAGCATGATAAATGATCTCACCAAAAGTGGAACCTAGATAAAATATTTGTACAATTAATACACGGGGACGCCCGTGGGAAACATCAGAGTCACCTGGTGAGAGTACCAGCGGTGAGGAAAATTCATTGATTGGCAAACGTTTAATGCTCCAATTAATTAGTATGTTCTAATTCCAGTGATATTGCTGAATGTCTGGAGTTATATGATCTTCCCAGTGGAAGGATTCAAGCGATAATAAATCATCATATATCTGTACAAATATAACTGGGACTGTGACCTATTGATTATACAATTTTAGGAAGTTATAATTTATATTGAAAGGCTGTTGATTAGAATATTTTAATTGATGCATATTGGGGTGGAATATTTGTAGTACAGGTTTACAGGTTGAGTATCCCATATCCAAATATTCCGAAATACGGACTTTTTTGAGTGAGAGTGAGATAGTGAAACCTTTGTTTCTCTATCGTCCTAAGTGGATGCTGGGGTTCCTGAAAGGACCATGGGGAATAGCGGCTCCGCAGGAGACAGGGCACAAAAAAGTAAAGCTTTACTAGGTCAGGTGGTGTGCACTGGCTCCTCCCCCTATGACCCTCCTCCAGACTCCAGTTAGATTTTGTGCCCGAACGAGAAGGGTGCAATCTAGGTGGCTCTCCTAAAGAGCTGCTTAGAGAAAGTTTAGTTTAGGTTTTTTTCTTTACAGTGAGTCCTGCTGGCAACAGGATCACTGCAACGTGGGACTTAGGGGGAAAGTAGTAAACTCACCTGCATGCAGAGTGGATTTGCTGCTTGGCTACTGGACACCATTAGCTCCAGAGGGATCGAACACAGGCCCAGCCGTGGAGTCCGGTCCCGGAGCCGCGCCGCCGACCCCCTTGCAGATGCTGAAGCGTGAAGAGGTCCGGAAACCGGCGGCTGAAGACTCCTCAGTCTTCATAAGGTAGCGCACAGCACTGCAGCTGTGCGCCATTTTCCTCTCAGCACACTTCACTGGGCAGTCACTGAGGGTGCAGAGCGCTGGGGGGGGGCGCTCTGAGAGGCAAATATAAACCTTATACAAGGCTAAAAATACCTCACATATAGCCCATAGGGGCTATATGGAGATATTTAACCCCTGCCTGACTGGAAAAATAGCGGGAGAAGAACCCGCCGAAAAAGGGGCGGGGCCTATCTCCTCAGCACACGGCGCCATTTTCTGTCACAGCTCCGCTGGTCAGAACGGCTCCCAGGTCTCTCCCCTGCACTGCACTACAGAAACAGGGTAAAACAGAGAGGGGGGGCACATTAATGGCTATATATATATATATTTCTCTATCGTCCTAAGTGGATGCTGGGGTTCCTGAAAGGACCATGGGGAATAGCGGCTCCGCAGGAGACAGGGCACAAAAAAGTAAAGCTTTACTAGGTCAGGTGGTGTGCACTGGCTCCTCCCCCTATGACCCTCCTCCAGACTCCAGTTAGATTTTGTGCCCGAACGAGAAGGGTGCAATCTAGGTGGCTCTCCTAAAGAGCTGCTTAGAGAAAGTTTAGTTTAGGTTTTTTTTTCTTTACAGTGAGTCCTGCTGGCAACAGGATCACTGCAACGTGGGACTTAGGGGGAAAGTAGTAAACTCACCTGCATGCAGAGTGGATTTGCTGCTTGGCTACTGGACACCATTAGCTCCAGAGGGATCGAACACAGGCCCAGCCGTGGAGTCCGGTCCCGGAGCCGCGCCGCCGACCCCCTTGCAGATGCTGAAGCGTGAAGAGGTCCGGAAACCGGCGGCTGAAGACTCCTCAGTCTTCATAAGGTAGCGCACAGCACTGCAGCTGTGCGCCATTTTCCTCTCAGCACACTTCACTGGGCAGTCACTGAGGGTGCAGAGCGCTGGGGGGGGGCGCTCTGAGAGGCAAATATAAACCTTATACAAGGCTAAAAATACCTCACATATAGCCCATAGGGGCTATATGGAGATATTTAACCCCTGCCTGACTGGAAAAATAGCGGGAGAAGAACCCGCCGAAAAAGGGGCGGGGCCTATCTCCTCAGCACACGGCGCCATTTTCTGTCACAGCTCCGCTGGTCAGAACGGCTCCCAGGTCTCTCCCCTGCACTGCACTACAGAAACAGGGTAAAACAGAGAGGGGGGGCACATTAATGGCTATATATATATATATATATTAAAGCAGCTATAAGGGAGCACTTAATATAAGGATATCCCTTGTATATATAGCGCTTTGTGGTGTGTGCTGGCAGACTCTCCCTCTGTCTCCCCAAAAGGGCTAGTGGGTCCTGTCTTCATTAGAGCATTCCCTGTGAGTTTGCGGTGTGTGTCGGTACGTGGTGTCGACATGTATGAGGACGATATTGGTGTGGAGGCGGAGCAATTGCCAAATATGCAGATGTCACCCCCCAGGGGGTCGACACCAGAATGGATGCCTTTATTTGTGGAATTACGTGATGGTTTATCTTCCCTTAAACAGTCAGTTGAGGACATGAGGCGGCCGGACAATCAATTAATGCCTGTCCAGGCGCCTCAAACACCGTCAGGGGCTGTAAAACGCCCTTTGCCTCAGTCGGTCGACACAGACCCAGACACGGGCACTGATTCCAGTGACGACGGTAGAAATTCAAACGTATTTTCCAGTAGGGCCACACGTTATATGATTTTGGCAATGAAGGAGACGTTACATTTAGCTGATACTACAGATACCGTAAAACAGGGTATTATGTATGGTGTGAAAAAACTACAAACAGTTTTTCCTGAATCAGAAGAATTAAATGACGTGTGTGATGAAGCGTGGGTTGCTCCTGATAAAAAGTTGATAATTTCAAAAAAGTTATTGGCATTATACCCTTTCCCGCCAGAGGTTAGGGCGCGCTGGGAAACACCCCCTAAGGTGGACAAGGCGCTCACACGCTTATCCAAACAAGTGGCGTTACCCTCTCCTGAGACGGCCGCACTTAAGGATCCATCAGATAGAAAGATGGAAGTTATTCAAAAGAATATATACACACATGCAGGTGTTATACTACGACCAGCTATAGCAACTGCCTGGATGTGCAGTGCTGGAGTAGTTTGGTCAGAATCCCTGATTGAAAATATTGATACCCTAGATAGGGACAATGTTTTACTGTCGTTAGAACAAATAAAGGATGCATTTATCTATATGCGTGATGCACAGAGGGATATTTGCACACTGGCATCTCGGGTGAGTGCTATGTCCATTTCAGCCAGAAGAGCCTTATGGACACGACAGTGGACAGGCGATGCGGATTCAAAACGTCACATGGAGGTTTTGCCGTATAAAGGGGAGGAGTTATTTGGAGTTGGTCTATCAGACTTGGTGGCCACGGCTACTGCCGGGAAATCCACTTTTTTACCTCAAGTCACTCCCCAACAGAGAAAGGCACCGACCTTTCAACCGCAGCCTTTTCGCTCCTACAAAAACAGTGGGGGGCCGTCTCAAAAATTACAGCGCGCAGTGGGCTCACTCGCAGGTAGACCCCTGGATCCTGCAGATAATATCTCAGGGGTACAGGTTGGAATTAGAGACGGATCCTCCTCATCGTTTCCTGAAGTCTGCCTTACCAACCGTCTCTTCCGAAAGGGAGAGGGTGTTGGAAGCCATTCACAAGCTGTACGCTCAGCAGGTGATAGTCAAAGTACCCCTATTACAACAAGGAAAGGGGTATTATTCCACTCTATTTGTGGTACCGAAGCCGGATGGCTCGGTAAGGCCTATTCTAAATCTGAAGTCCTTGAACCTCTACATAAAAAAGTTCAAGTTCAAGATGGAGTCACTCAGAGCAGTGATAGCGAACCTGGAAGAAGGGGACTTTATGGTATCCTTGGACATCAAGGATGCGTATCTACACGTTCCGATTTACCCCGCACACCAGGGGTACCTCAGGTTCATTGTTCAAAACTGTCACTATCAGTTTCAGACGCTGCCGTTCGGATTGTCCACGGCGCCTCGGGTCTTTACCAAGGTAATGGCCGAGATGATGATTCTTCTTCGAAGAAAAGGCGTATTAGTTATCCCATACTTGGACGATCTCCTAATAAGGGCAAGGTCCAGAGAACAGCTGGAGACAGCTTTAGCACTATCTCAAGAGGTGCTAAGACAACACGGGTGGATTCTGAATATTCCAAAATCCCATTTAATCCCGACAACTCGTCTGCTGTTCCTAGGAATGATTCTGGACACGGTTCAGAAAAAGGTTTTCCTTCCAGAGGAAAAAGCCAAGGAGTTATCCGATCTGGTCAGGAACCTCCTAAAACCAGGAAAAGTGTCAGTACATCAATGCACAAGAGTCCTGGGAAAAATGGTGGCTTCTTACGAAGCAATTCCATTCGGCAGATTCCATGCAAGAATATTCCAAAGGGATCTGTTGGACAAATGGTCAGGGTCGCATCTGCAGATGCACCTGCGAATAACCCTGTCACCAAAGACAAGGGTGTCACTTCTGTGGTGGTTGCAGAAGGCTCACCTATTAGAAGGCCGCAGATTCGGCATTCAGGATTGGATCCTGGTGACCACGGACGCCAGCCTGAGAGGCTGGGGAGCAGTCACACAAGGAAGAAACTTCCAGGGAGTATGGACGAGTCTGGAAAAGTCTCTTCACATAAACATTCTGGAACTAAGAGCAATCTACAATGCTCTAAGCCAGGCGGAACTTCTCCTGCAAGGAAAGCCGGTGTTGATTCAGTCGGACAACATCACGGCGGTCGCCCATGTAAACAGGCAGGGCGGCACAAGAAGCAGGAGTGCAATGGCAGAAGCTGCCAAGATTCTTCGCTGGGCGGAGAATCACGTGATAGCACTGTCAGCAGTGTTCATCCCGGGCGTGGACAACTGGGAAGCAGACTTCCTCAGCAGACACGATCTTCATCCGGGAGAGTGGGGTCTACATCCAGAAGTCTTCAACATGTTAATAGACCGTTGGGAAAGACCAATTGTAGACATGATGGCGTCTCGCCTCAACAAGAAACTGGACAAATATTGCGCCAGGTCAAGAGATCCACAGGCAATAGCTGTGGACGCACTGGTAACTCCTTGGGTGTACCAGTCAGTGTATGTGTTTCCTCCTCTGCCGCTCATACCAAAGGTATTGAAGATCATACGGCAAAGAAGAGTAAGAACAATACTAGTGGTTCCGGATTGGCCGAGAAGGACTTGGTATCCGGAACTTCAAGAGATGCTCACGGACGAACCGTGGCCTCTACCTCTGAGAAGGGACCTGCTACAGCAGGGTCCCTGTCTTTTTCAAGACTTACCGCGGCTGCGTTTGACGGCATGGCGGTTGAACGCCAGATCCTAAAAGGGAAAGGCATTCCAGAAGAAGTCATTCCTACCTTGATTAAGGCACGGAAGGAAGTCACCGTGAAACATTATCACCGCATTTGGCGAAAATATGTAGCGTGGTGCGAGGATCGGAGGGTTCCGACGGAGGAATTCCAACTGGGTCGTTTCCTACATTTCCTGCAATCAGGATTATCTATGGGTCTCAAATTGGGATCCATTAAGGTTCAAATTTCGGCCCTGTCAATATTCTTCCAAAAAGAATTGGCCTCTGTCCCTGAGGTCCAGACTTTTGTCAAGGGAGTACTGCATATACAGCCTCCTGTGGTGCCTCCGGTGGCACCGTGGGATCTAAATGTAGTTTTAGATTTCCTCAAATCCCATTGGTTTGAACCATTGAAAAAGGTGGATTTGAAATATCTCACATTGAAAGTGACTATGTTACTAGCCCTGGCCTCTGCCAGGAGAGTATCTGAATTGGCGGCTTTATCTTATAAAAGTCCTTATCTAATCTTCCATTCGGATAGGGCAGAACTGCGGACTCGTCCGCATTTTCTCCCTAAAGTGGTATCAGCATTTCATCTGAACCAACCTATTGTGGTGCCTGCGGCCACTAGCGACTTGGAGGACTCCAAGTTGTTGGACGTTGTCAGAGCCTTAAAAATATACATTGCAAGGACGGCTGGAGTCAGAAAATCTGACTCGCTGTTTATATTGTATGCACCCAACAAGTTGGGCGCACCTGCTTCTAAGCAGTCGATTGCTCGTTGGATTTGTAACACAATTCAACTTGCACATTCTGTGGCAGGCCTGCCACAGCCTAAAACTGTAAAAGCCCACTCCACAAGGAAGGTGGGCTCATCTTGGGCGGCTGCCCGAGGGGTCTCGGCATTACAACTCTGCCGAGCAGCTACGTGGTCGGGGGAGAACACGTTTGTAAAATTTTACAAATTTGATACCCTGGCAAAGGAGGACCTGGAGTTCTCTCATTCGGTGCTGCAGAGTCATCCGCACTCTCCCGCCCGTTTGGGAGCTTTGGTATAATCCCCATGGTCCTTTCAGGAACCCCAGCATCCACTTAGGACGATAGAGAAAATAAGAATTTACTTACCGATAATTCTATTTCTCGGAGTCCGTAGTGGATGCTGGGCGCCCATCCCAAGTGCGGATTATCTGCAATACTTGTACATAGTTATTGTTAACTAATTCGGGTTATTGTTAAGGAGCCATCTTTAAGAGGCCCTTTCTGTTGTCATACTGTTAACTGGGTTTAGATCACAAGTTGTACGGTGTGATTGGTGTGGCTGGTATGAGTCTTACCCGGGATTCAAAATGCCTCCCTTATTGTGTATGCTCGTCCGGGCACAGTACCTAACTGGAGTCTGGAGGAGGGTCATAGGGGGAGGAGCCAGTGCACACCACCTGACCTAGTAAAGCTTTACTTTTTTGTGCCCTGTCTCCTGCGGAGCCGCTATTCCCCATGGTCCTTTCAGGAACCCCAGCATCCACTACGGACTCCGAGAAATAGAATTATCGGTAAGTAAATTCTTATTTTTTTGATGGCTCAATGTACACAAACTTTGTTTAATAGACAAAGTTATTCAAAATATTGTATTAAATGACCCTCAGGATGTGTGTATAAGGTGTATATGAAACATAAATGAATTGTGTGAATGTAGACACACTTTGTTTAATGCACTAAGTTATAAAAAAAATATTGGCTAAAATGACCTTCAGGCTGTGTATATAAGGTGTATATGTAACATAAATGCATTCTGTGCTTAGATTTAGGTCCCATTGCCATGATATCTCATTATGGTATGCAATTATTCCAAAATACGGAAAAATCCGATATCCAAAATACCTCTGGTCCCAAGCATTTTGGATAAGGGATACTCAACCTGCAATACTCTTATGAGCCACAGATACACATGTTGCTTTTTAATGAGGTATATTTGTTATAATAAAATTGTATCCACTGTGCACAGTTGTGTTTCTAAAAAGTATTGCAAGGACAAAAGCAGTCTTTGAAATACTTTGGGGTATATGCAATTGCGGTCGAATTCCCGAAATTGTCGAATTTCGGGTCATTTTCGACCAAAAAAAAAATTCGCCTATGCAATTCAGTGCTTTCCGACCAAAAAACGGACTTTCAAAATTCGACTTTTTGAAATTCGAATTTTTGCAAATTCGACTTTTCTGCAATGATATAAGTGCTGCAATTCGACCAAAGCATATTCAATTCAAGTTTGGAAATTCGACAGCAGTGCTTTTAGACAGCAAATTCGTCATTTTCAATCCGCCACACTTTGGAGGGTGAAAACAAATAAAAAAAATTTAAACATGTTTTTTTTTGTGTTTTTTTTTTGGGGAATAGCATATCTATTTATATTAGAAGGGATTAGGTACTCTTTTTTTTTTTTTTTTTTTTGGAGGCACAAATATTATTTATATATTTTTTAAAATATAATTTTTTTTAAAAAATTTTTTTATTGCTGGAACGGTAAAATCCTAAAAAAAAATGGCGTGGGGTCCCCCCCTCCAAAGCATAACCAGCCTCGGGCTCTTCGAGCTGGTCCTGATTCTAAAAATGCGGGGAAAAAATTGACAGGGGATCCCCCGTATTTTTAAAACCAGCACCGGGCTCTGCGCTTGGTGCTGGTGCCAAAAATACGGGGGACAAAAAGCGTAGGGGTCCCCCGTATTTTTAACACCAGCATCGGGCTCCACTAGCTGGACAGATAATGCCACAGCCGGGGGTCACTTTTATGCCGTGCCCTGCGGCCGTGGCATTAAATATCCAACTAGTCACCCCTGGCCGGGGTACCCTGGGGGAGTGGGGACCCCTTCAATCAAGGGGTCCCCCCCCCCCCAGCCACCCAAGGGCCAGGGGTGAAGCCCGAGGTTGCCCCCCCCATCCAATGGGCTGCGGATGGGGGGGCTGATAGCCTTTTGTGATCATGAAAAGAATATTGTTTTTTCCAGCAGTACTACAAGTCCCAGCAAGCCTCCCCCGCAAGCTGGTACTTGGAGAACCACAAGTACCAGCATGCGGGAGAAAAGCGGGTCCGCTGGTACCTGTAGTACTACTGGGAAAAAAATACCCAAATAAAAACAGGACACACACACCGTCGACAGTAAAACTTTATTACACACTGCCGACACACACATACTTACCTATGTTCACACGCCGACATCGGTCCTCTTCTCCATGTAGAATCCACGGATACCTGAAAATAAAAGATCAATATACTCACCTCAACCAGGGTCCAGAGATAAATCCACGTACTTGTAGAAAATAACAAACCGGACACCCGACCAAACGGACTGAAAGTGGTCCCATGCTGACACATGGGACCCCTATCCCCGAATGCAGAGAGACCTCTCAGTGACAGCTGTCACTGAAAGGTCTCTAAAGCCAATCAGGAAGCGCAACTTCGTTGCGCTCACCTGATTGGCTGTGCGCTGTCTGAACTCAGACAGCGCATCGCACAGCCCCGTCCATTATATTCAATGGTGGGAACTTAGCGGCTAGCGGTGAGGTCACCCGCCGGTCAGCGGCTAACCGCGGGTTAACCCCACCGCTACCCGCAAAGTTCCCACCATTGAAAGTAATGGAGCGGCTTTGCGATGCGCTGTCTGACAGCACAGACAGCGCACAGCCAATCAGGTGAGCGCCACGGAAGTAGCGCTTCCTGATTGGCTGAAGGGACTTCAGTGACAGGAGTCACGTGATGTCCCGGCATTCGGGAGAAAGGGGTCTGATGTGTCAGCATGGGACCCCTTTCAGTCCAGTATGGAGCGGGTATTTGCGTTTTGTTTTTTTTACAAGTACGTGGATTTATCTCTCTGGACCTGGATGTACCTCTGGACGCTGGAAGGTGAGTATAATTTTTTCACAGGTACCTCGGATCGTCGGAGACCGTGGCAGTCGGCGTGTCAACATAGGTAAGTGTGTGTGTCGGTAGTGTGTAATAAAGTTGTACTATCAAGGTGTGTGTGTACTGTTTTTATTTGGGTATTTTTTCCCCAGTAGTACTACAGGTACCAGCGGGCCCGCTTTTCTCCCACATGCTGGTACTTGTGGTTCTCCAAGTACCAGCTTGCGGGGGAGGCTTGCTGGGACTTGTAGTACTACTGGAAAAAACAATATCTTTTTATTAACACAAAAGGCTATCAGCCCCCCCATCCGCAGCCCATTGGATGGGGGGGGGGACAGCCTCGGGCTTCACCCCTGGCCCTTGGGTGGCTGGGGGGGGGACCCCTTGATTGTAGGGGTCCCCACTCCCCCAGGGTACCCCGGCCAGGGGTGACTAGTTGGATATTTAATGCCACGGCCGCAGGGCACGGCATAAAAGTAACCCCCGGCTGTGGCATTATCTGTCCAGCTAGTGGAGCCCGATGCTGGTGTTAAAAATACGGGGGACCCCTACTCTTTTTGTCCCCCGTATTTTTGGCACCAGCACCAGGCGCAGAGCCCGGTGCTGGTTTTAAAAATACGGGGGATCCCTGCCCAATTTTTCCCCTGCATTTTTAGAACCAGGACCAGCTCGAAGAGCCCGAGGCTGGTCATGCTTTGGAGGGGGGACCCCACGCCATTTTTTTTCCGGGTTTTTCCCGTTTTTTCCCGTTTTTTAAAATCGCGGCAAAATCCGCCAAATCGGCCGATTTTCGCCCGCGATTCTGGCGAATCCGTTTTTCATTGAATATGGTGAATTCCGGAAGCCACCTTCCGGAATTCACCTGTCGAATTAAGTCGAATTAAAAAACGGCGAAAAATTGCCGCGATTCGCCGTGAATTGCATATACCCCTTTATGTCCATTGTCAGACTTATTAACCACAGAGACCTTTTGGATTAGTATTTAATGTGGATGTATTTAATTTTGTTGTTTTTAAGAAAATTCTTTTAATAAAATTGGACAGCGCTTTCAATAAAATTTCTTCTGGCCTGCTACTAAACAGACGCTGGCAAGATGGCTTCGAATGACTATTTCAGAAGTATATTCTCGAGCTGATCTCCCTGTTCCGGATAATGTCTCTGCTCACTCTACTTGTAAGGTAGGTCCTTCATGGGCAGCGCAAAAGGGTGCTTCAGCAGAACAGATATGTAAGGCAGACACATGGTCTTTTATTAACACATTCATTAGACATTATTCCTTGGATACTTTTGCCTCTCATGATGCTGAATTTGGGCGAAAGGTTCTCCTGTCGAATCAGGAGCGTCCCCACCACTAAATTGCTTTGGGAAATCCCATTGTTATCCTGTGGATAACCTGTGGACCCTGTCGGAGAAATATACATTATGGTAAGAACTTACCTTTGATAACAGTATTTCTGCTGTGGGGTACACTGGGCTCCACAAGGATTAACATTGGGGTGTAGAGTAGGATCTTGATCCGAGGCACCAACAGGCTCAAAGCTTTTGACTGTTCCCAAGATGCACAGCGCCGCCTCCTCTATAACCCGCCCCCATGCACAGGAGCTCAGTTTGTAAATTGGTGCCATGCAGTAAGCAGGCACTTAACAGGAGGGCTGCCTGAGGCGGTCCATTGATAGCTTAAATGACAGAAAGAAGAAGATTTTTCTACAAAAGACTTCAAGGGCTGCAGCAGGCAAAGTCTCACAGACTTTTCTGTTTGCAGCTCCCTCACCCCCAGCAGCGCTGTATACTCCCGCGCCCTGGTTGCCCGGTCACTGCAGCGAAGGTGCTGGTTCCTTCTAAACGTGAGTCACACGCCGCCGTCCTCCCGGATCGTGGGGCTGCAGCTATGGGGGAGGTAAGGGGTTTCTGTGCCCGCACTTTACTGCGATCCAGCACGGCCATAGGAGGCGGGCCGCGTGCGCTCTGGCGTGGACACTGATTACTGGGCAGCCGCTCCACCAGCCACCAGGGACACTCATGGGCACAGGTATTGGGGGATTTTATTGTAGAAATACCCAATTTTAAGCTGCCCGCAGCGCCCGGTGGGGATGCCAGCAGGGTGAGCAGGTCGGACCTGTGGCCCCTCCCCCCAGCCCCAGGGCGCCATTTCTTTGAATGAGCTGCTTTCCTCTACTTCACTCCCGACCAGCGGCCATCACAGATGACGCTGAGCTGTTCCTGGGACTGCTGGGGCAAATACTCCTCTGTAGAACTGCCTGATTGCCAGTGCTGTGTTTCCTACAGGACGCTTAAGTATTCTACCTGTCACTGGGACAGTGTCAGTTAAGAAAGAGTGCATACATTCAAGGTTGTGTGGTACAAACACCCTGTGATATACATCCAGTCTTTACTGTGTTTGTTATATCTATTGTTTATACATATAGCCATAGTGAGTCTTACTTTGTATTGCTAGTCCAGTGCAGTTTTATGGTGCATAATTTCTGCATGGTATGCCTGTGACTATAGATGTGTGTGTGCATGTAGCTGCTGTGTGGTTGCCTCATTACAGGGTATTTCACTCAGCATGCTATTTGAGGGGGCTAAGTGTGTCAGGTGTCTTTTTGTTTAATATAGGATTGTATCACAAGATATAGCTGCTGTGTATTTTTACTTGTGATTTATAGTCGCCATATACGTTTATAGCTCTTGAACTCCCGGTCTGTGCTGTCATAGTCGCACTTCCTGGGCGCTCTTGCTAGGTATGTTGCTGCTACACCTTGTACCAGGTTGCCCGATATTGTGCACATTATGTCTGCTACACGTGGCAACGACGCTGGGGCTTCTCCCACATTGCGTGGTAGTGAGTCCGTGGACGAAATGGAGGATAATATGGCAGCTGAGAGTTCAGGCTCAGGCGGGTCAGTAGCACCTGGGGCTTCACAGGACCCACCTTGGGCTACATTTTCCACGCTGTTAAACATGCTTGTAACTAAATTGGCGCCCCCTGTGGGACCACCTGTGCCACTGCAGCAGTTTATGGTCCCTGCTATTAATTCGCCATGGGCAGATCAAATCTCCACTCAGTTACAGCATTTGAACCGGTCATTGACTAAATCTAAGTGTCACTCTCGCCTGCCTAAGACTAAGTCGTCTTCTAAACAGGCTATTACCTTCTCCCAAATCCACTGCTATCCCAGACACGTCCTCTGACGAGGATAGCGCATATACTGACCCCACAGACACTGACTCAGATGTTTCTGAAAGGGAAGGGAAGTCATTGGTGGATGTCCCGGATTTGATTGAAGCTATTAGGCTCATTCTTCAAGTGTCTGATGAGCCGGAGGCTGTCTCTAAGAAACCGGATAGGTTTAACGTAAGAAGGTGGTTAAACAAGTTTTACCTCATTCTGAACACCTGGTTGACATACTTCAGGAATCCTGGGAAAATCCGGGGACAAAATTCACTCCGAATAAAAGACTGTTTGCTCGCTATCCTTTTCTCTGCGGAGATATGTAAGAATTGGGAAACTCCTCCGCCCGTAGATTCTCATGTGGTGCGTATGGTTGTTTCCTCTGCTCTGCCAGTAACTACCGTCACCTCTCTGAATGAACCGACGGGTAGACGTGTGGAGGGTTGTTTAAAAGTGATGTACACCCTATCGGGGGCTGTGCATAGGCCAGCCATTGCAGCAACTTGGGCTGCTGAAACTGTTGAGGCGTGGGCTCAGGAGCTTGAGGCGGAACTGCCTTCCAACGCATCTGAGCATGCGCAACAATGTCTCTTGTATTATTACCACAGCTTCTCTGTACCTTAAGGAGGCGGCCTCCGATGCCGGGGTGCTCTCAGCCAAGGCTGCTACTACGTCCGTCTTGGCCAGACGTATCCTTTGGTTGAGATCCTGGTCGGTGGATATGGATTCCAAGAAAACCCTGGAGGTGCTTCCTTTCAAGGAAGACATTCTCTTTGGAGAAGACCTCAATAAAATTGTGGCTGATCTGGCTACTGCTAAAACAGGTTTGCCTACCTAGTACGGCTCCTTCCGCACAGAAGGCTAAAAGTACTATCCCTCGGCCCTTTCGTCCTCCAGGAAAAGCAAAAGGTCAGGCGTACCCAAAGCAAGCTCGTACTTCCAGACCTGCCAAGCCCAGACCGAAGCTTGCCTCTGGGGGATCCAGGGTGGGGGGCCGACTTCTAGGTTTTGCCCAGGAAAGGATGATGACCACTTCAGATACCTGGCTGAGGGAAATCGTCGCTCAAGGTTACGCCATACCCTTCAAGAATCGTCCCCCTCATCGATTTTGCCTGATAGATGTGCCTCTGGATCCGGCAAAAGCAAACACGTTGCACTTGGTGGTACATTCCCTCCTGACCACAGGAGTGGTAGTACAGGTGCCTCTGGCTCAGAGAGGCAAGGGGTACTATTCACTGCTGTTCCTAGTCCCGAAACCGAACGGGTCCTCGCGGCCCATTCTTAATCTGAAGTCCTTAAACAAGCATGTGCGGGTCTCCCAAGTTTCGTATGTAAATGCTGCACTCTGTTGTTCTGGCCTTGGAGCCTGGGAACTATTGGATATGTAGGTAGGTCTCCAGGTCTCCCTGGACATACAGGATGCCTACCTACATATTCCTATTGCGGTATCTCAGCAGTACCTGAGTTTTACAGTGGGCAACCTTCATTACCAATTTTGGGCGTTACCCTTTGGTTTAACAACGGTTCCCCGAGTTTTCACCAAAGTTATGGTGGTCATGACTGATACACTCCGCCGTCAAGGGGTCAGGATCCTACCGTACTTGGACGATTTGTTGATCCTGCCAAATTCCCCAGAACGTCTCCTGTGTCATCTCGATCTGACGGTCCAGTGCATGAAAGCCAACGGGTGGCTGATCAACTGGAAGAAATCCTCCCTGGTTCCTGCTCGGAGCATGATACATTTGGGAGTGTTATTGGACACTCACAACCAATGGTTGTTCCTGTCTCAGGAGAAAGTCCTGAAGCTTCAGGACAGGATTCGATGCTTCCTATCTCGTCCGCAAGTGTGGATACAGTCGTCAAAGCAAGTGCTGAGTCTCATGGTGTCTGCTTTTGACATGGTGGAGTATGCTCAATTCCACTCTCGCCCTCTGCAGAAGTTAATTCTGACCAAGTGGGATGGCCTGCCTCACCGGATCAGATCTGGCATGATCTCATTGTCTCTGGAGCTCCGCCTATCACTGAGCTGGTGGCTTCAGGACCAACGATTGAGCAGGGGCCGTCCCTTCTGGATATCCAACTGGATCCTTCTGATGACTGATGCCAGTCTGAGAGGTTGGGGCGCGGTCTTGGAACAACACTCTCTTCAGGGTCGGTGGACCAAGTAGGAGTCTCTGCTCCCGATCAATATTCTGGAACTGCGGGCAGTGTTCAATGTGACAATGGTCCAGCATCGAATACAAAACAGACTTGTTCAAGTACAGTCGGACAACGCCACCACGGTGGCGTACATCAATCATCAAGGCGGCACTCGAAGCTGCATGGTAATGAGGGAAGTGATAATGTCAATTATTATCTTCAAACATAAAGCTATATACTATTACCGTGAAGCCGCTAGACTTATTACACACACTACGGACTAAGTAGGCTATTTGCGTACTGGGTACCGTATGGGCATGAGCGGCACGTACGCTCACAGAATGATATACAGTAAACCTTGTTAATAAAACACAGTAAGAATATGCTTATACTCTAAACCTTAGTAGTCAAATAGTGTAACGATGGAACGCTTAAAAACCTTAACAATGCTTATGCTGTAATAGCGATTGAGACGCTAAGAAAGCCCTTTGCAGAAAAATGAAAACACAACACCGGTTTATATTTGAAACCACAGGGTTCTAAGGCCTCCATGGATCGTGTCTAATAAAAGGTAAAACAATACAAGTCATACACTACAAACTAACACAGAAATCTAACAGAATAACAGAGAATAAAGATGGCTACAGAGAATATACATATGTGAGAATGATTCGCAAGCGCGACCTGGATCCAGTCCTCAGCTATTCAGGGAGAAAGCCTTCAGAGTCATGAGGCTGGCCAGGCAACAGTGGTCTTTATATACACAACATACATTCACAATACAATGGTACCTGTAATCTCATTGTTCATTGGACACAGGGATGTTTCTCTACTTTACAGGAAAGGTCATAGGTGGATTTGAACAGGTGGGCTGCGTCTTTCCCCAACTGCTCTTGTGGGTGGTATCCTCTGGATTCCCGCCGCATGTGTAATTTACAGCAAATACAGTTAATGTTCATAATCTACTTCTGTACATAACTATACGCAGGAGCGAGCGATCCTTTCCTAACTAACACCGAAATGTTACCCTTAAAATACCCTACAGCTGGATACTAGACACCACCTTTCAACCTTTATCTGACCCTTATTATCTTGCAAAGAGGAATCTCTCTGTCCAGGAACTGTTTAAACTAACATTACTCGCTGACATGGTCTAGGGGAACAATAGGTACAATATGCACTATTTGGGTTAAATATGCTATGTACGAGTCGCACGCTCACAAACTCCGCCGTAAATACACATATCATGCGCACGAGACGCTAGAGCGTCCCTTACGCAACTTGCGGGTATGTGTACGCACGGGGGACCAGGTGCACGAGCAGCGCGCGTGTGCATGAGGGGTTAGTACAAAGGATATGCATCATGATATTTTTCAACTTTGACAGTCCACCCTTTGGCAGTCAACAATAACTGCCACTATTTAAACAATTAAGCAGAAAAATATACAATACAATGAAATACCTATAAATGATTGGGTGGAGGGAGGAGAGGAGAAGGTGGGAAATGTATGACCTAGTGGGATAGTAAAAGCATGTATGTATGAAATTCATGTCTGAGGGGCATGTATCATCGTGCCGTACATGTTCTAAATAAGCTTCGAGGTATTGCGAAGTATACATTAAATCCTACTTATCCTGTATTAAGGGTCTGTAAGTGGGTTAACAAACACTACCGAGCTCTTTTCGGCTTCTTGTTCCAACAAATGGGGTGCACATTAGTTGATGATACATGGAGGGGGAGAAACATGTGAAAGCTAATATATGTACCTACATCACCTGTCGACTATGTGTGCCACTACCTGAAGGTTGTAGAGATGAAGATAAGAAACATGTGTTACCAATGCATTCATACGATAATGTGTGCAATTGTCCTTGGTTGTCTGTTGAAGTCTTGTCCGGATGGCTGTATCCTTGCTGTGGGTGATAATCAAAGTCTTTCAAGTGTCCATAAAAAGTATTTTAAAGTCTCTAAAGTGTCTCGCAAAGTCTGTGAAAATGTCCATCAAAGGCCTGTAGAAATGTTCATCAAAGGTCTGTAGAAATGTTCATCAAAATCTTCTTCCGAGTGGATGTCTTTTTACCTTGGAGAAAAACAAAGGAGAAACGGGTGAAAGAAACGGACCATGGAATCACGTCTTATCACAACATTGTCTCAATTGATGGGTCATAAATTAAACCAGTTGTTGTAACAATGCCCTCGCTCCTCAAACTCATCACTTTGGTACTGCGCTTGCACTGCATTAAAATCCGAACGCATCTAAATATCAAACCAATCATTATGACAACTCCCAGGATACACAAGAGAAATTTTCCTACATTCACGATAACATTTTGAGCCGATTCTCCTAAACCTGACAACCAATTGCGTGGGTTCAGCCATGAAACCCAGCCGGTCAGTTCATTACCCACAGCAGTAAGGGTAAGGTTGTGTCTCCTTCGGAACTCCCACTTCAATTGCAAGATATCGTCCATCTTTTGATCTATGACCTCGGTTGGGTCATCGGTGCTGTTTGTGATATACGTACAGCACTTCACACCATACTGAGTTGCTAGGGTGACACAATACCCGCCTGTCACCGCTGTGATGTAATTGAGAACCATCCTGTGCTGGATCAGTTCCGTTTTGTAAGCTTGCAACTCCCTCCCAGTATACCTGAAGGTGTCATCATGCATCTCGGTGATATTGTCTATCAGGTTCGCTAGCGCATTAATATACCTAAAATTTATAATTCCTCTGGCGGTACGGGTGATATCTAACACGAGTAGGAATTGAATCCCGGTGGATTCGTGGATCAAATCAGAGGCTGCGTGCTCTGTCCTATCTACAAGGTGTCTCTTAACAATGTGTTCGTAGTGAATGTGAGTGTAAGGAGCTTGAGCATTGCGGTGAACGTCTTCCATGTTATCATGGGTAATGGTCATTACTTCTGGCAACACTCTTCCAATGTAACACAATCCCTCTGAGTTTGGGGCAAGCCACTTATACGCCTTCCTCCCACATATGAAATATGCATCATCGGGGAGAACATATGGGACAGAATATGACATCACCATATTGCAAACCTTCCAGGTGAAAAATCCTATCCCTAACTCTCTCATTTGTTCAGTACACGTATCAGGCTGTATGATATGCGCACAGTATCCTGGTGATACTTCTCCAACCCGCATGGTCCTACTTCCTAGAGTATACCTATCTCCCACCGTCGGCTATTTGGCGTATTAGTTCAGTGTCTACGGGCATTCTATCGTCTCTGTGTGAAAATGCCATGGTTTGGTTATTCCATGTCACTTCCCAATTTCCCGGCTTTCGGGGATTGGAAATGTTGAAACATATCAAGGACCTATCCACATGATATTGGTGGAGCTTCAAACTAGGAGGCCTAGAAATATTAAATTTCTTATCCACCGGTCTCCCACCCCTTAATTCAAGTACCTCATCTAGTGTTAAAGGGTATGGTACTAGTCCTGACTTGCTCTGTCCTTGAGGTACTTGTGAGCACACCCAGCATTCTGTTTGGTTTAAAACCTTACCCACTAATGAGTGATAGTCACTCAATGGATGACGGCCCATGTTGATATTAAGGCTGGACTGACATCTCTGGATGCACCCGTCTTCAACTATGTTTTCACAATTCCTACAGATACAATTCTCCTCGGCTAACAATCCTTCACAATGTCTCCTTGTGTCATGACTACCAGATCGTTTTCTGATACTCGCCTTTGCTCGGTGACTGTGTTGCTCTTGGAATTCTACTAATCCGTCCTTGTCATCAGAACCCATTCCAGATCCTTTCTCGACCTCTCTGGTACTCTCACCGAAACAGACTGCTGGTCAACAACAGGGTCAACAGGAAAACTGGAACGCAGTCTCTTGGAGTAAGTCCATCTTGCAGGAGGAGAAAGAAAGAGTGGTAATGGGAGGTAAAGAAAATAATAGAAGGGAAAGAAAACTGGTGCGACAACTGCCTCTGATCTTGTAGTTCTCTGTGCTCAGGTGCCGTGACAACAGTCCTGCCTCTCAACCTTCCCGGAACAAGCACTCCAGTGATATGGTTTCTTTTTCATCCACTAGGGGTCACTGGAGTACTCTTGGGATATGGACGGTTCCACTGGAACTAGGCACTGAACAGTTAAACTTTGACTATATCTCCCCTCCATATCCCAGAGTACCTCAGTGTTTTTTCGGTGCTCACAGAGCAACTAGGCTTGTGGAAGTGGATCCACAATTATTGATTTTTTCTTTGATTTTTTCTTTGATTATTTTTTGAAAACATCCCTTTCCCCCTTCCAAGAAGGCGAGGGTTTGGGATAGTGAAAGCTGCTGTTGCAGCTGTGGGTGTCGGACCTCTCTAGAAGAGCTCCCTCACTTCCACGTGCAGGACACCTGCAGTAAAAGGCTGACAGTGCTTACAGAGAAGCCCCGTCATTGCCCTCACCACAGGGTCCAGGTATGTTGTTTGGGGCGGTCAGCTCATGCTGCCGCCCCGCTGTGTGGGATTACTGTGTGTGTATTTGTGCCGCGCCGCTGCCCGCAGCCGCCCGCCGCCGCTGTGTAAATGTCTCTTCCGCTGCTCTAAGCCACGCTGGTCTTTGGAGGCCGCTCCACGCGGCATATCGTCTGCTCCGATGCACTTCCGGAGGGCGCACAAGGCCGGTCTCCGTGTACAGAGTAGCGGTACACGGAGCACGGGGGAGAGGGGTAGGCACACTTCTTTAAAAGTATGTATGACCTAACACAGAGCCAGCAGCGCTGTATAGATAAGTAACAGGAATGGCATATATGCATTTAAGTATAATCTGCTCTATAGATTAATGTTTGCACTTTGTGATATTCTGTGAGCATGGGGACATATTAAACCATGCTTCCTGTTTTTTCCTGTTTCTTTTCAGAATTTCCTGTATACATCTCTCCACCATTGAAGGCGCTGGGGTGTTAGGGGGAGTTTGGGATCAGACATATTACTGGCACATTTGGCCAGAGATATAGAGACACCTTAGTGCTATTTACTGAGTCGCACAGGTTCTTTGTCTTTGTATTTGTATTGTTTTTTTTTTTTTTTTTTGCATAATGAGTAAGACACTAGCAAAGTCCAAGAAGCAGGTTTACTGTAAGGGTGTATTACCTGATGGATTTACCATATGTAAAGTATGTGTTGTAAATTCTGAAACAAATACAATTCCTGCTCCGGTTTCAAATCCCATTTCAACCCCGGACCCGCCATGGGCTATATTAGCAGATGTTTTAGCTGGATTGCAATCAGAGTTGGCCGCCTCTCGGCAGGAGCGAGAGGCGGCAAGATCTGAATCTAGGGTGAGACCGCTAGAACTTCTTGAGGGGTCTCAGCCTTACCAAAGGTCCAGATCTTCTTTGACTAAAGGGGATAAGTTTCATTTTTCCTATAAGCTACCGGCTGCTATGTTAATGTCTGATGATTCTTCGCCAGACCTCACTACAAGATATGGGTGAGGAGGGTGAAGTAGACCAGCAGTCAGAGGGTGACGATTTTGACAGGCCAGGTATTGATGATCTCATCAGAGCAGTGCGTCAGTCTCTGAATTTTACAGAAACTGAGGAGCCTCTGACAAATGATGAGGCCGTTTTTACTAAACGACAAAGAACTCCAGTTTGTTTTCCTGTGTCAGAATCTCTTAATAAAATGTTACTAGAAACGAGGAAGAATCCGGATAAACGGTTTTCTGTACCTCACAGATTTAGGTCTAGCTATCCGTTTCCAGAGTCTATGACAGCTACATGGGAGAATCCGCTGTTGGTGGATACATCTGTGTCTAAACTTACAAAGAAATTAACCATACCAGTACCAGGTGCAACTACACTCAAGGACCCTTCGGACCGTAAAATAGAGGTTATGCCGAAGTCCATGTATACAGCGGCAGGAGTGCTGCTTAGACCTGGGTTGAGTGGCATTTGGGTAACTAAAGCACTAATGGTATGGATAACAGAACTCAGATCTGCCTTAACTGATGATCATCTTATACTTCTCGCTGATCAAATCTGGGAAGCGGCTGACTATTTATGTACAGCTTCTACTGACGTCTGTCAGCTTACTTCTCGCCTTTCTTCATCACTAGTCACAGCACGACGTGCGCTCTGGCTACGCTCTTGGCGAGCTGAGGCAGCGGTAAAAAAAGGAATAGAAGCATTACCTTATGAGGGCGAGAGGTTATTTGGTCCTGAATTGGACAAATGGATTTCTGAGGCCACGGGAGGAAAGTCCGTTTTCTTACCATTTCCTCCAACAGTGCCTAGAAAAAGATATTCTGGACCGGCGTTCAAATCTTTTACACCTCAGTCCTTTCGCGGGCGTGGCAGGGGAACGGCCACACCAGGTAGACAAGGTCGGGGATGTAGTTTCCAACGAGCCAATTCCACTCGTCAGGATACTAAAGTCACCGGTAAGCCAGTGGCATGACGGGCTCCCAGCCCATCTCGGATCTCCTATTGTAGGAGCACGTCTTCAGTCATTCCAGTTGGAGTGGCTTCAGACGTCCACAGATGGGTGGATCCGCAATCTAGTTTTAACAGGTTACAAAATAGAGTTCGACTGTCTCCCGCCAATGCGGTTTTTCAGGACAGGACTGCCTCGGTCGGACGACAAGAGGGCGATTCTGCAGACTGCCATTCAGTCTTTGCTGGACGCAGCAGTTTTGGTTCCGGTCCCTGTGCACCAACAGGGTCAGGGTTATTATTCCAGTCTGTTTGTAGTACCGAAGCCGGATGGCTCGGTCAGGCCAATATTGAACTTAAAGGGCCTCAACCAGTACGTCACTTACTACAGATTCAAGATGGAATCTCTACGATCAGTAATTGCAGGTCTAGAGCCACAGGAGTTTATGATTGTGCTGGATCTCAAGGATGCGTACTTACACATTCCGATTTGGCCTCCTCATCAAAGGTTTTTGCGGTTTGCAATACGACAGAACCATTATCAGTTTCAGGCTCTACCGTTTGGCCTCTCGTCAGCACCTCGGGTATTCACCAAGGTGATGTCTGTGTTGATAGCTCATCTCAGATCTCTAGGAGTGATAATAGTACCATACTTGGACGATCTGCTCATCAAAGCTCCGTCTCAACAAATACTCCTTCAACAGGCATTGCTGACATACAGTGTTCTGGTTCACCACGGTTGGATTGTCAACTTCAAGAAATCACATCTAGTTCCGTCCCAACGACTTCAATTCCTAGGTATGATTCTCGATACGGTAGACCAAAGGATTTACCTACCCGAACAGAAAGTACGGGTCATTCGTCATCTGGTACAATTAGTGCTCAAGCTACGCACAGTCTCGGTTCATTTGTGCATTCGCCTCTTAGGCACAATGGTGGCGGCTTTCGAAGCACTTTAGTTCGGGAGATTTCACTCACGTCCTTTTCAACTGGATGTGCTCGCACAGTGGTCGGGCTCACACTTACAGACTCACCACAGGGTAAGGTTGTCTCCAAGGACCAGAGTGTCTCTACTCTGGTGGCTCAGGGTACAGAATCTAACCGCAGGGAAACAGTGCGGCACCTGGAATTGGATAATTCTCACGGCAGACGCAAGTCTCAGAGGTTGGGGAGCTGTAGTTCAGAATCTTCAGCTCCAGGGTCTCTGGGTGGATCACGAAAGATTGCTGTCCATAAATGTCCTGGAACTCCGGGCAATTTACAATGCATTGCGACAGGCAGTGCACATCCTGCAGGCGCAGGCGGTTCAGGTGCAATCAGACAATGCGACGGCAGTCGCATACATCAACAAACAAGGCGGAACGAGAAGCCGCATGGCAATGCGGGAAGTAGCTCGAATCCTCAATTGGGCAGAATACCACCAGGTCATATTGTCGGCAGTGTTCATTCCGGGAGTGGACAACTGGGAGGCGGATTATCTCAGTCGTCGGGATTTTCATCCAGGAGAATGGGCATTAAATCCAGAAGTATTTCTCATGCTGGTCCAGAGGTGGGGTTACCCGCAGGTGGACTTGATGGCATCTCGCCACAATCATCAAATGCCCCAGTATGTATCCAGAACGAGAGATCCAGAGTCAGTGGCAGTGGATGCTCTCACAATCCAGTGGCCATACAGTCTAGTGTATCTGTTTCCGCTGCTCCCGCTATTGCTAAAACGGATCAAAAGAGAGTTCGTCACAGTCATACTAGTGGCGCCTCATTGGCCACAGAGAGCTTAGTTCTCGGATCTTCGCGAATTACTCGCAGACTATCCTTGGCCGCTCCTACTACGTCCGGACCTGTTACAACAGGGTCCGTTTCTTTACCCCGATTTAGCGCGGCTGCGTTTGACGGGGTGGCTGTTGAGACCGCCCTCTTAAGAAGAGAGGGCATTCCAGAATCAGTCATTCCAACCATGTTACGAGCTAGAAAGCCGGTTACGGCAGCACATTATTACAGAATTTGGCGTGCCTACATAGGTTGGTGTGAAGCTTGCAAATTTCCGACATCTTCTTTCAAGTTATCCCGTCTTTTGTTATTTCTACAGATGGGGTTAGATGGAGGTCTACGTCTATCCACACTAAAAGTGCAGATATCTGCTTCGTCAATCTACTTTCAAAGACGATTGGCTCTTTTGCCATCAGTGCACACCTTTATGCAGAGTGTCCTCAGAGTACAGCCTCCATTCATTCCACCTACAGCGCCATGGGACTTGAATCTGGTTTTAGATTTCTTACAGTCTTTTCATTTTGAACCCTTACAACAAGTGGATATTAAATTTCTCACTTGGAAAACAATTTTTCTTCTAGCCTTGGCTTCGGCAAGGCGGGTTTCAGATTTGGGTGCCTTGTCATGCAAGCCACCATATTTGGTGTTTCATGATGACAGAGCGGAACTTCGGACAAATCCCGCTTTCTTACCAAAGGTAGTGTCATCTTTTCACATCAACCAATAGTAGTTCCTGTGTTATCAGGACATTCTGAAACTCTGGATGTGGTACGCGCTTTACGCGTTTGTGTCTCGAATGTCTACAGTTCGTAAGACGGATACGTTATTTGTTCTCTATGACGCTGCCAAGAGGGGTTGGCCAGCCTCTAAGCAGACCTTATCCAGATGGATAAAACTGACCATACGTCAGGCTCATCTTCAGGCTAGGTTACAGCCGCCTACTTCGGTAACAGCTCATTCCACACGTTCTGTGGGAACTTCATGGGCAGCTGGTCGGGGAGCTTCTACGACACAGCTTTGCCGGGTGGCTACATGGTCGTCAGTGCACACGTTTGTGCGCTTTTATAAGTTTGATACTTTTGCGGCATCAGCATCTAGCTTTGGCCGTTTAGTGTTACAGGTGCCAAATAGCTCTCCCGCCCACGGGGGAAACTTTGGTACGTCCCAAGAGTACTCCAGTGACCCCTAATGGATGAAAAAGAAAATAGGATTTTGGTTCTTACCAGATAAATCCTTTTCTTTGAATCCATAGGGGGCACTGGACGCCCACCCAGAGCAGTTGTTACCTGGTTGTGGTAAGTGCAGGGAATATTATGGTAACACACTCTTACCGACTGTTTCAAATTAGAAATTTTGTCGGGTTGGTGTCAACTGTTGTCATTTTTTGTTTGTGTCAACTTTATTGTTGTCCATTTTTTTGTTATTTTTGTTATATGTATGTCTCCATTGTCAACCTCTATAGCTCCAGTTCGGCTCAGTAAAAAAACACTGAGGTACTCTGGGATATGGAGGGGAGATATAGTCAAAGTTTAACTGTTCAGTGCCTAGTTCCAGTGGAACCGTCCATATCCCAAGAGTACTCCAGTGCCCCCTATGGATTCAAAGAAAAGGATTTATCTGGTAAGTACCAAAATGCTATTTTCCTCTACACTCTGCTCTTTGTCACGGGCTTTCTCTGGGTCAGTTACCTTCTTACAGTGGGACGAGTGGACCCAAGTCTCTCTTTCGGCAACCTTCAATGCTGTCGTGCTGGTCAGTAAGACTTGGTACAGTCCTTCCCCACCGGTCAATCAGGCAACCTGAGCGTAGAAAATTTTGAATCATTACATAATCCCCAGGTTCAATGTCATGACAATTACTGTCTGGCAGATCAGGAATCACTAGCTTTAGATTGCTGTTTTGATTCCTCAACTGCTTGCTCATCTTAACCAAATACTTTACAGTTACTTCATTGTTACATTTCAAATCATCCTGGGGGTCAATCATTACATGGGGTTGTCGACAAAAAAGAATCTCAAAGGGTGACAGGTTAAGAGGGGACCTGGGAGTGGTTCTGATGCTGTACAATACAAGTGGCAAAGCTTCTGGCCACAACAATCCAGTTTCAGCCATCACTTTGCTCAACTTGTTCTTTATAGTGCTGTTTACTCTTTCCACTTTCGCACTCGCCTGTGGGCGGTACGGAGTATGCAGCTTACTATTAATTCCCATTAATTTGCACATTACCTGAAAGACTTCACCTGTAAAATGTGTACCCCTATCACTTTCAATTATCCTAGGGATACCATACCTGCACACAAATTCCTGCACAATTTTCTTTGCAGTAAACACAGCAGTATTTGTGGCAGCGGGGAACGCTTCTACCCAATTTGAAAACACATCAATACAAACCAACACATACTTTCAATTTCTACAGGGTGGCAATTGTATGAAATCAATTTGTATTACCTGAAAAGGGCCGTCTGTTGGCGGGATATGGGATGGTTCTGTTGGTATTTCCTTTCCAATATTGTTCCTCAAGCAGGTAAGGCATGTCATTGCCCTCTTACCCACATGAGAAGAGAATCCTGGCGCGCACCAGTAGGCTCTTACCAACTTGCACATTCCTCATTTGCCTAGATGAGTTAGACCATGTGCCGCCTCAGCTAAACTTGGAAGGTATGTTCTGGGTGCCACTGGCTTACCCTGTCCATCTGTCCTGAGGACTCCTGGCCATATCCTTTTGACCTCCAGACTGCCTTTTCCTGTGGGGAACACAAATTTTGCATTTAACTCAATTTTTGTGTGTTGACGGTATTGAATACCATCAGTTGTGTGATGTCTGTCTGTATGGGGGTGCTGGCTGCTGATTTAGCAGCTTCGTCTGCCCGGCTGTTACCAAGTGACACTGGGTCTTGGCTGTACGTGTGGGCTTTACACTTGATAACAGCCACTCTGTCAGGTTCCTGTATCGCTGCTAGAAGTCTTTTGATGTGGGTCGCATGTGCCACGGGTGTGCCAGCTGCCGTCATGAAATTTCTGAGGCGCCATAGGGCCCCGAAATCGTGCACTTCTCCAAAGGCATACCTAGAATCCGTGTAGATATTGTCTGACTTACCTTTAGCCAATTCACACGCTCTGGTTAGGGCGACCAGCTCAGCAACTTGTGCTGAGTGAGGTGGGCCCAGGGGTTCCGCTTCAATGGTACCTTTGTCATCTACGACTGCGTAATCCGTACACAAGTCTCCCGAGTCCGTCTGTCTGTGGAAACTACCGTCAGTGTAAAAAGTAAAATCTACACCTTCCAGTGGGTTGTCACTGATGTCGGGCCTTGCAGTGAAATTTTGGGTCAAATATTCCATACAATCATGTGTGTCAGTGTTTGTACTAAATCCTCCTTCACCATCACTCTCATCCCCCACCCTTTGTGCCTGTCCAGGCACACCTGGGAGATACGTTGCAGGATTTAGTTCACTGCATCTCCTTATGGTGATGTTTACAGGGGCCATTAGTGCTAATTCCCACCTTGTAAACCGTGCTGAAGAGACGTGTCTGGTTTGGGCAGAATTCAGTAAGGCTGACACTGCATGAGGTGTATGGATGGTCAAGTTATGTCCTAACACTACATCTTCGCTTTTACTCACTAGCAATGCTATCGCTGCAACACTTCACAAGCATGTGGGGAGGGATCGTGCTACGGTGTCTAGCTGAGCGCTGTAGTAGGCTACCGGCCTGCTGGCATCACAATGTTTCTGGGTTAAAACGCCTGCCGCACATCCAGCACTCTCCGTACCGTACAATTCAAAGGGTTTCCCATAATCTAGCATACCTAATGCTAGTGCCTGCGATAGGCACTGTTTGAGTCTCTCAAATGCCAGTTCGGACTCATCTGTGTGCGAAATCCGATCTGGTTTGTTTGACGAGACCATCTCTTGTAAAGGTAAGGCTAGTATGGAAAACCCTGGGATCCAGTTGCGGCAGTACCCACACATTCCTAGGAAAGTACGGATCTGTTGCTGGGTTTGTGGCAGTCATGTCGCGAATCGCCTGTATTCTATCAGCGGTGAGGTGTCTCAGTCCTTGTGTTAAGCAATGTCCCAAATATTTTACCTTGGTCTGGCATAACTGCAACTTATCCTTTGAAACCTTGTGTCCCGTATCAGAAAGATGAAACAAAAGCTGTTTCGTGTCTCTCAAGGACGATTCGAGTGAATCAGAACACAGCAGTAAATCATCTACATACTGTATTAATATTGATCTGCTCTCAGGTTGAAATGATTGTAAACAGTCATGCAAAGCCTATGAGAAAATACTTGGGCTGTCAATGAAACCTTGTGGTAAGCGAGTCCAGGTGTACTGTACTCCTCTGTATGTAAATGCAAACAAGTATTGGCTGTCAGGGTGCAGAGGGACGGAAAATAAAGCGGAGCAGAGGTCAATAACAGTGAAAAATTTAGCAGTAGGAGGGATTTGCATAAGGATGACAGCTGGATTTGGCACTACGGGGAATTGTCTCTCAACTATTTTGTTTATCCCCCTTAGATCCTGCACTAGCCTGTAACCCCTCCCCCCACTCTTTTTCACAGGGAAGATGGGACTATTGGCAATGCTGGACGTCCTAACTAGGATGCCCTGTTGCAGCAAGCGCTCTGACTGGGTACACTCCTAACTCCACCTGGCTTCAGAGGACACTGTGGGATTTTTGGAGCTATCCTATCATCTTTTACTTGAACTACTACAGGAGCTACATTTGCCATCAATCCAGTGTCTTGTCCATCTTTGGTCCAAAGTGACTCCGGTATCTGGGAGATCATTTCCTCTACCTTGGATTATACACCTGTCTGTAACAGCAGTGTGTGACATTAACCTTTGAGGGGAGTCTAACATATCCTGCACTTCCTGAGCGTGATTCTCTCGTATATCTAAGAAAACACCTCCAGGAGTACAATATATGACACACCCCATCTTACACAGTAAATTTCTCCCAAGTAGATTAGTCGGAGCCGATGCAGCTAGCAAAAAGGAGTGCTTGGTCTGCAAAGGCCCTATCGTAATCTCTGCTGGTTTATTTAAAGGGTAGTGTTGTACTACTCCTGTTACTCCCATTGCTGGAATTGTTTTACCCGTGGTTTTCATACCCACCGTTGAATTTAACACTGACTTGGCCGCCCCCGTATCTACAAGGAAAGGTAGTGATCTACCAGCTACATCAATTGTGACCTCTGGTTCACTTCCAAGGCTCGCAGTTAATTTCACTGGCTGCAGACTACAGGTGTGGCCTGACCCCTATTGTAAGTTGTGACCCTCCCGCAGCGCGTTGGCAGCTACAATATGTGAGGGGGGGGTAACTGAGAATTTTCAGAGACCTGCCAGTCTCTCTTTGGTGGGTACCTCTTTGTTTCCCCTGCATGTGGCTCATAACTCCTCCTCTGCGGTACCTGATCCCATTTGCGTGCGCCATACTGTGTGTCATGTTCTGGTCTAGGGGGTCGATATACCTTATGTGGGTCTCTAGAGTTGCAGTTCCATGCATAATGTCCTTCCTTCTGACAGTTATTACATTTTACCACATACGACTTACCATCAGGGGTCTGGGGCTTAGGCTGAGGTGGCCTTGTTGTAAGGGCCTGTATACTTACTGCCATCAGCTTATCCCCCTGTGACTCCCTGTGTCTAACGATGTTCCGATCATGCCCGACAGCGGACTCTCTTAATGCAGCCACCGAGATACCTCTCCAGCTAGGTTGAGTGGTCTGTACCCTTGTTCTCAACACTTCCTTTAAACCGTCCATTAATACGGACACCGCTACCTCCCTATGATGCACACTTTCCTCAATGTCTAGGACCCCAGTGTATCTAGCCATTTCCTGCAGTGCACGATGGAAATAGTCAGATGCAGTTTCACCTTCTTTTTGTCTAATGGAGAAGATTTTATTCCATTTGACAACAGTTGGGAAATATACTCGCCACCTCTACATCTAATTTACAATCAGTAATGAATTTCACAGGGTCAATACTAGAGGGCAAACATGCCCGTAGCACTGTCCGCAAATCTTTGTTATTGGGTTCGGCGGCGTTACCTAGTTCTTTAATAAACTTTTGACATGCGGCTAGATCTTTCCTGGGATCAGGAAATTCAGACATAATTGTCCTCAGTTCTGTGCGGGACCAAGGGCAATGCATTGCAATGTTTCTGACTGGAGTGACTCCCTGTGCGTCAGTCTTCCCATTGGGGACTGCAATCACCCTGACAGGATTAAGTTCAATTATATCACTCTGGGTTGATTCTACAATGTGAGGTGCAATTGTTTCTGCGTAATGTACAGTACCGTACTTACCCGTGGACACGACCTCACCTGTCCCTCCACTAGGGGCCTTCGTTACTACTCTTACCAGTTGGGCCGTGCCCACTTGAGTATCTTGTACGGTGGCTGCTAGAGAGAGTGCCGATATCGTGGTGGGCTCATCTTCCTGTTCGCAGTCCTGAGGGAAGTTTAAGATGGGATACAACTTGCACGGATTAGCATTAGCATTAAGACATTTATCAACTTTACTCTTATCATCATTAATACATTTATTAAGTGCACTCTTATCGTATACCAGTATGCCATTCTCTGTAGCCACTTTCTCTCCTGTTATGTGTGGTGGTGGTGCTGTTGCTATCAGTTGGTTGGAACCAGCTGCTTGAGCTAATCCCCGTTGTATCTAGCCCTCCTGTTGCCATAGCTGTAAATAATCATAATGTCTAATCCTTTGCTTTCCGGATTTTATCAGACATATCCTTCTCCTTAAATTTTGCAACACCTCAGGATTAAAGCTGCCTACCCTAGGGAACGGTTCCCTATCTTCCACAGTCATACGTTCCCACTCATTGCATAAGACCTCTGTGTGTGATCCATATTTCTCACACATTATGTACCTCGCCGACCCTTTGGGCCGACAAATATCAACGTGAACCCTTGTTGATCGTCCCTTACTTGAGCACCTGGCCCCCCATTCTTTGCAGGTATTGCCTTCTCAGCTAATCCTTACAAAAACCAAATTACTCAGTGATAAGGCGACGGTGAAAGTTCTCCGAGCACTCTCACCCACTCACGCCCCTGTTGGCCAATACACCGAACACTGTGCCCAATGCTGGTCGTACCCAACCTCTGGACCTGCGTAACCGTTATTTACTGAGAACGTGTGGGAGTATGCTACCCCTCCCAGTAAATATCAGTTGTTGGAGATTTCCTGAGTGACCAGCGAAACTCCCTTAAAATAAAAAATTGTTACACAAATCACGTCTGCGTGTACAAATAGCGTCTCTGATCCCGCAAATTGAGTGGGTATCAAGTTGAACTAACTATTGCACACACTAACGTGCGGTACAGTCGCACTGCGTGTAAGTAACTGTTACTTATCCGCCGGATGACCAACGGAATCAATTGTTTAGGCTGCAAAACCTCAGCCGGAGCGTATCTGAATGGGCCTATATGGGTACTACGCAAACCCCCGGGGCTGCGCTCTCTACCTCTGACCTTTCTCAGGCCCCGTTTTTCAGAGTTTCGCTTGACCTAGTCAGCGGATTTCTGACTTCGCCGACCTTTTGGTCTGCTGTAATACTAATTGCTCCTTTATACCTTATACAATGTTAACGTGAGAAAGCCACTCCCTTGCCACCAAGTGTCCACTCACCTGATGTGGTCTCCTACGGGATCCCGAATTCTGGGTTCACAAAACCTTTATTTGCACACTCACTCTTGTTCACTCATATACACTTTGATTTTTTTTTCTGTACAGAAAATTACTTTCATTCAGGTGAAACAGGCTAATCCCAGAGGTGTCACAATAAGAGAAGGTTCTTTTAAACTAAAATATTGGAAAACTGAACAAATTTGTGCTATTATCGCGTGGCTACCGTATCGCCTAAACTAAAACAATGCTATTGTGTTATTTGTATTTAGTGGGCGTATCTGTACGCACGTTGTGTAATATACGCCACATGTGTAGGCCTTTGCGTTGCGTACGCAGTCTCGCACGCTGTCCGAGACACGTGTACAAAGACCGGATGCGTCCGCAGTAACACAAATAACACGCTTCTATAAATGTAAACGATATTCAACTATAATCGCTTATTAAGCACCACACAGTATCTGCTGTTTAACTCTTTATAACTGGGCCAGGCTGCGTGTGTGTTTTACACTTACTCCCTTAAATATTACTTTATATTTTTAACTAAATAGCAACAAATTTTCTCAGCACGTGTCTAACAATCAATGCTAATGGCAACAAGCGAGTAGATATGTAAAGTACACAAATAAAATACAGGTGTGTGCGTGTGTTACGTGTGTTGCGTGCGCAGTTGGCACCAAACAGAAATTTAACAGATTTAAAAACAATAGCTTAACTTTCTTACCTTTTCGGATCCCACCAGCATTCCTTCAAACCAAGCGGAGCAGACGCTTATCTAATCAGCACCAGTGTATCTCCGACCAAGAAAAGTTAACAGGAGATACTACCTTCCCGCCCTTTGCTGATGGATAAAGTCTGCCTTGTCCTGCTACGCTGCGGGTATGAGGAGAACGATGCCCCCAATTGATGATGTCAATTATTATCTTCAAACATAAAGCTATATACTATTACCGTGAAGCCGCTAGACTTATTACACACACTACGGACTAAGTACGCTATTTGCGTACTGAGTACCGTATGGGTACGCACTTAGCGCTCACAGAATGATATACAGTAAACCTTGTTAATAAAACACAGTAAGAATATGCTTATACTCTAAACCTTAGTAGTCAAATAGTGTAACGATGTAACGCTTAAAAACCTTAACAATGCTTATGCTGTAATAGCGATTGAGACGCTAAGAAAGCCCTTTGCAGAAAAGTGAAAACAACACCGGTTTATATTTGAAACCACAGGGTTCTAAGGCCTCCGTGGATCGTGTCTAATAAAAGGTAAAACAATACAAGTCATACACTACAAACTAACACAGAAATCTAACAGAATAACAGAGAATAAAGATGGCTACAGAGAATATACATATGTGAGAATGATTCGCAAGCGCGACCTGGATCCAGTCCTCAGCTATTCAGGGAGAAAGCCTTCAGAGTCATGAGGCTGGCCAGGCAACAGTGGTCTTTATATACACAACATACATTCACAATACAATGGTACCTGTAATCTCATTGTTCATTGGACACAGGGATGTGTCTCTACATTACAGGAAAGGTCATAGGTGGATTTGAACAGGTGGGCTGTGTCTTTCCCCAACTGCTCTTGTGGGTGGTATCCTCTGAATTCCCGCCGCATGTGTAATTTACAGCAAATACAGTTAATGTTCATAATCTACTTCTGTACATAACTATACGCAGGAGCGAGCGATCCTTTCCTAACTAACACCGAAATGTTACCCTTAAAATATCCTACAGCTGGATACTAGACACCACCTTTCAACCTTTATCTGACCCTTATTATCATGCAAAGAGGAATCTCTCTGTCCAGGAACTGTTTAAACTTACATTACTCGCTGACATGGTCTAGGGCAGGCATGTCCAAACTGCGGCCCTCCAGCTGTTGTGAAACTACATATCCCAGCATGCCCTGACACAGTTTTGCTGTCAGAGAATGCTAAAGCTGTGTCAGGGCATGCTGGAATGTGTAGTTTCTCAACAGCTGGAGGGCCGCAGTTTGGACATGCCTGGTCTAGGGGAACAATATGTACAATATGCACTATTTGGGTTAAATATGTTATGTACGAGTCGCACGCTACACGCTCACAAACTCAGCCGTAAATACACATATCATGCGCACGAGACGCTAGAGCGTCCCTTACGCAACTTGCGGGTATGTGTACGCACGGGGGACCAGGTGCACGAGCAGCGCGTGTGTGCATGAGGGGTTAGTACAAAGGATATGCATCATGATATTTTTCGACTTTGACAGAAGTATCACGGATTCTTCAGTGGCTGGAGCGCCATCTGCCGGCCATATCCGCAGTGTTCATTCCGGGCGTCCTGAACTGGGAAGTGGACTATCTCAGTCGTCAGGACGTACACTCCGGAGAGTGGAGCCTGCATCCGGAGGTTTTTCAACTTCTCGTGAACACGTGGTGTCTTCCAGATGTGGATCTGATGACGTCTCGACACAATCACAAGGTTCCGGTCTTCGGAACAAGGACAAGGGATCCTCAAGCTGCGTTCGTGGACGCTCTGGCAATTCCATGGAACTTTCAGCTACCGTATGTGTTCCTTCCGGTGTCACTCTTGCCCAGAGTAATACGGAAGTTCAAGCAAGAAGGAGGAAACTTGCTTCTGGTCGCTCCAGCGTGGCCCAGACGGCACTGCTTCTCCGATCTCCTGGGTCTCTTGTTGGATCGTCCCCTTCTACTTCCACAACGACCAGACCTCCTCGTTCAGGGCCCTTGGGTTTACCAGGATTTGGCCCGTCTGGCTTTGACGGCATGGCTCTTGAAGCTTCCGTCCTGAGGGCCAAGGGTTTTTCTGAGGCGGTCGTTCAAACTATGTTGAAGGCCCGTAAGACGGCTTCTGCTCGGATATACCATAGGGTCTGGAATGCTTACTTTACTTGGTGTGCGTCTCACAATCATGACGTTTTCAAGTTTAGTACGGCCAAGCTATTGGCTTTTCTACTACAGGGCCTGGACTTAGGCCTGCGTCTGGCCTCCCTCAAGGTTCACATCTCGGCATTGTCGGTTTGGTTTCAGAGAAAAATTTCTACCCTACCTGATGTGCATACATTCACTCAGGGTGTATTGCGGATTCAGCCTCCTTATGTGCCACCTGTAGCCGCATGGTACTTGTCGTGGTTTTGGAGGCCTTGCAAGAGTCTCCGTTTGAGCTTCTTGCCACGCCTGACCTTAAGGGCTTTCCCTTAAGGCCCTATTCTTGCTGGCGATTGCTTCAGCTAGAAGGGTCTTGGACTTGGGTGCCTTATCCTGTAAGTCTCCCTATTTGATTTTTCACCGTGACCGGATGGTTCTTAGAACGCGGCCAGGTTATTTACCTAAGGTGGTGTCTTCCTTCCACCCTAACTAGGAAATTGTGGTTCCGGCCTTTAATTCTCCTGAGTTGCCTTTGGATGTGGTACGGGCTCTCCATATCTATGTGAAGAGAACTTCCTCCATTAGGAAATCTGATTCTCTTTTTGTATTGTTTGGTTTTCACAAACGTGGCTGGCCTGCTTCCAAGCATACTTTGGCCAGATGGATTAGAATGGTGATTGCACATGCTTATGTACAGGCTGGTCGTCCGGTACCTGTTACCATTAAAGCCCATTCTACTCGGTCGGTTGGACCTTCTTGGATGGCCCACCATGGTGCGACCCTTGAACAATTGTGCAAGGCGGCTACGTGGTCCTCAGGGAACACGTTTATAAGGTTCTTTGCCTTCGATACCGCCGCTTCCCAGGATGCTTCCTTTGGACGCCGGGTTATTGTGCCCGCTACAGTGCGTCCCCTCCCATAAGGAACTGCTTTAGGACATCCCCGATGTTAATCCTTGTGGAGCCCAGCGTACTCCGCAGCAGAAAACGAGATGTATGGTAAGAACTTACCGTTGTTAAATATTTCTGCGAGGTACACTGGGCTCCACAAGGCGCCCACCCTGACGCACTTAGCTTTTTTGGGTTGGTATTGGCATAGCCGCTGATACCCTCTCCTGCGGTGAGTGTGTGGTGTAATTGGCTTCGAGCGATTGTCGTCTCTGGTACCTGCTACTGCATTGGTTTGGTTAACGAAACTGAGCTGCTGTGCATGGAGGCGGGGTTATAGAGGAGGCATTGCTGTGCATCTTGGGAACAGTCAAAAGCTTTGAGCCTGTTGGTGCCTCGGATCAAGATCCTACTCTACACCCTGATGTTAATCCTTGTGGAGCCCAGTATACCTCGCAGAAAGAGATATAACATCTGTAAATTCTTACCATTAATCTCGTTTTCTCCTAAATCCACAGGTTCCACAGGGATCCCACCCTGACGCACCTGATTTGAGGATCTTTCTACTCACTAAACCTTTTCCTTGTACGGAAGGGTGTGCATGTGTGTGCTTGCCTGATTAGGGCTCTACATGATGCTCCTGCCTAAATGCTTTGTAATACAACTGATTTGCCTGAGCCTGTGGGCGGGGCTATATGGACGAGCCCATTGCATCCTGGGAGGACTGAAAGCTTGTGATCGTTTGGTGCCAATCTGCTGTCGCTCCATCATATCCCATTGTTATCCTGTGGAACCTGTGGACTTAAAAAAAAAAAAAAAAAATACCGTTCTCAACGGTAAGTTCTTACCATAACGTATATTTCGCATATGTCAGGGATGGTGCAAAGTAGGTATAGGAACTGAGGATGAATCCTTAGAAAATTATTTCTCTTGCGTCATAGAGGATACTGGGGTTCCACTTAGTACCATGGGGTATAGACTGGTCCACTAGAAGCCATGGGCACTTTAAGAATTTGATAGTGTGGGCTGGCTCCTCCCTCTATGCCCCTCCGACCAGACTCAGTTTAGAAAATGTGCCCGGAGGAGCCGGTCACGCTTATGGAAGCTCCTGAAGAGTTTTCTGCATTTATTTTATATGTTTATTTTCAGGCAGGGCTGGTTGGTACCAGCCTGCTTGCTTCGTGGGAAGGGTTAATGGTCCTGTTCCCTGCTGACAGGACACTGAGCTCCTGAGGGACCTATTCGCAAGAATTGTGAATACTAAGCCGGCGTCCCGACTATCAGGTCGCCGGCCATTATGGCGGCATGAGGGTACGGAGACGCACGGCTTCTAACCAGGGCGAAATGCGTCTCCAGACACGGTACACAACTGACTCAGTACACTGTACACAGTACCCACACTGGCAAAAACAGCCTTAAAACTGTTTTCTCTCCATTTTAGGCAACAGATTACCTCAGCCAGTATAAAAAAAGCGGAAAGACCGCGCGCCATTGAAGGGGCGGGTCCTTCACTATGAGCGCATCCAGCAACTCATCAGCGCCATTTTCCCTCTGCAGTGGACACAGACGCTGACTGACAGGGACGCGCAGCTCCTCCAGATAGACTCCAGATTACCTTAGTGGTACCAGGGGGTCATAGCAGGACGGGGAGCGATTATTAGTGTCCTAAGTGCACCTGGCTAAATTTGGCATTAGCGATAAGGTTGTCGTGGGGGCTGGCTTCAAATATCTGTGTCTACCTGAAGGGCACTTTGTGGGTTAATTGTGCTTAACCTTTTCCTGTGTGTGTGCTGTCACATTTACATTGTCAGGCAAAGAGTTTGTTTCCTGTACAGCAGTGTGTTCCTCTTCACCAGTGGGCTCACTACTGGGTACTCAGGGCAGTGCACCTTCCCAGAATAGCGGGGCTGAACCGGAGTGGGTTAATTCCATTAAAGGAATGATCTCAAATATTATGAGAGAGAGACGCAATACTTAAGACAGACTGTGGATGAGTTTATGAATAGAGACTCAGTCCCCAAACCAGCGTCTCAATCCCCTCCCATTTGTCCGCAAAAACGATCTCTGTCCCATATTCTGCAGTCTGACTCTGACGGGTCAGACATGGAGGAGGGTGAGGTTGATTTGAAAGGGGGATAATGCTACTCTGTCACAGGGAATAGAGGCTCTTATAGAGGCTATCAGAGATGTTTTGCAAATTCCTGATAAGGTGTCAGAGGAGTGTGAGGAATCTTATTTTAATGTAAAAAAGAAGTCCTCAGTCACTTTTCCTGCGTCAAAGGAATTGAATACCCTCTTTGAAGAACTGTGGGTTAAACCTGATAAGAAATTTCAAATCCCTAAAAGATTGCTCTCATCTTTTCCTTTTCCTCTGGAGAATAGAAAAAATGGGAAAATCCACAGATAGTGGACGCATCAGTCTCTAGGCCAGGCATTCCCAACCACGGTCCTTAAGGCACACCAACAGTGCAGGTTTTAGTGATATCCAGGCTGCAGCACAGATGGTTAAATCAAAATAACTGAGGTGCTAATTAAGTCACGTGCTGAAGCCTGGATATCACAAAAACCTGCACTGTTGGTGTGCATTGAGGACCGTGGTTGGGAATGCCTGCTCTAGGCTGTCACGGAAAATTGTATTGCCTGTCCCTGGTGCAGCCTCCCTAAAAGAAACGGCTGATCGTAAAATTTGAAACTACACTCAAATCATTGTATACAGCTGCTGGGGTGGCCCAGAGACCGACTATTGCATGTGCGTGGACCACAAAATCCATTACTAAATGGTCAGGTAACCTAATTGGGTTAGATTCCTTATCTAGGGGGTATGTTGTTTTACTCCTGCAGCATATACAGGACTCTGCGAACTTTATGGTGGAAACCTGGAAGGCCTGCCATTCACAGGAGAGGCCTTGTTTGGATTCGAACTAGACAAATGGATCTCTGAAGCTATTGCGGGTAAGTCACCGTATCTTCATTCCGCAGCTCCCCCAGCCAGGAAAGCGTATTCAGCTTCAAATTTACAGTCCTTTCGGACAGCCAAGTTTAAGGGAGAATCCAGAGGCGCAAGAGGTAAACCACGCAAACCAGCAACTGCGGCAGTGAACATAATTCCGTGCCTGGACGATCTTCTGATAAAGTCGCCGTCCAGTGAAAAGTTGCTGGACAGCATTGCTCTCTCAACCAAACTCCTCCAAGATTACTGGTGGATTCTGAACCTTCCGAAATCTCACAGCCAATACAGAGGCTCCCATTCCTGGCAATGATACTGGACACTGAGTCGCAGAAAGTGTTCCTTCCGTTGAAAATGGCATTGGTAATCCAGTCAATAGTTTGGGATGTCCTGAGGCCAACACGAATATCGGTGCATCTATGCATTCGCCTTCTGGGGAAAATGGTGGCCTCTTATGAGGCACTTCAATACGGAAGGTTTCACGCAAGACCCTTCCTGCTCGATCTGTTGGACAAATAATCCAGATTGCATCTTCACATGTACCAGAGGATCCGTCTGTTGCCAAAGGCCAGGATCTCCCTTCTGTGGTGGCTACAGATTTCTCACCTCGTCGGAGGTACGGAATTCAGGACTGGATCCTGTTAACCACAGACGCAAGCCTCAGAGGTTGGGGAGCAGTCACCCAGGGGGTGCAGTTTCAAGGAAGATGGTCAAGTCAGGAAGTCATCCTTCCAATCAACATTCTGGAACTTGGGGCCATATACCACACCCTTCTGCAGGCCTCTTATCTCACGTTCGGGCCATTCAGGTCCAGTTGGACAATGTGACGTACTTAAACCGACAGGGCGGAACGAAAAGCAGAGCAGCAAAGTCAGATGTGTCCAGAATTCTCCTCTGGGCAAAAAAAAAACAAAAACGCTGTGGCGTTGTCAGCGGTCTTCATTCCGGGAGTAGACAACTGGGAAGCAGACTTCCTCAGCAGATACGACCTGCACCCGGGGGAGTGGGGCCTTCACCCGAATGTATTCAGGTGCTTGGCACGTCGGTGGGGATATCCACAAATCGACATAATGGCCACTCGTCTCAACAAGAAGCTCAAGCTGTATTGTTCCAGGTTGAGAGACCCACAGGCAGTGGCGGTAGACGCTCTGACGACTCCATGGGTCTATCAGATGGTGTACGTGTTTCCTCCTATTCCACTGATACCAAGAATTCTCAAAAGAATAAAAAGGGAAAAGGTTCAAGCAATACGATTTGCTGCGGACTATCCAAGAAGGGCCTGGTACGCGGACGTTCTGGAGGTGCTTTTCGAAGATCCGTGGCCTCTACCTCTTCACGAGGATCTTCTGCAACAGAGGCCGTTCGTCTATCAGGACTTACCGCGGCTACGTTTGACAGCATGTAAGTTGAACGGCTGATTCTAGCCAGAAGAGGGATACCTAACAAAGTTATCCCTACTATGATCCAAGCCAGGAAGGGGGTAACGTCTAAACATTACCACCGTATTTGGAAGAAATACGTCTCTTGGTGTGAGAGCAGAAAATATTCTGCTGTGAAATTTCACTTAGGACGTTTCCTACTTTTTATGCAAACATATATATATTGATAGATGCTCAATTAGCTTAGTGATATCATTCAGGTGCTCGAAAGGGAGGGGTATTTCTAAGCAAGAAAAAAGGCATTTGTTTCCCCCAGCACCCTGAATGATAACCGTAACCAGATATAAATTCCACATGATAATAAAATTCAGAGATCTTCGTTACACATATTTGCGCAAATGTGTGAATAAGCCCCAAAGCCACATCAAGGCATCTCTGTATATTTGGGGTCCCTAGCGCTATATCTAGGTGCAGGGTGTGGCACCCCAAAACACCAGCATAAGCCAGAAAGCCCAGCGTAGCATACCAGTGAAAAAACTATAGTGTTAATAAATTAGTATTTAGGAAGCCGAAGCTATAGAGAAGGTGATACAAAAATGAAATGCAATTAAAATAGAGAAATAGTGTTAAAAAATTAATAAGTGAAAAGTGTTAATAGAACTACTGCTTTATGCAGGCAGGTGTGGATGTGGGCCTACGTCTGGGCTCCATAAAAGTCCAGATTTCGGCCTTGTCCATTTTCATTCAAGATCAATTGGTTTCTATCCCTGAGGTCCAGATGTTTTTGAAAGTTGTTCTGCACATCCAACCTCCCTTTGTGTCTCCCACGGCACCTTGGGATCTCAATTTGGTACTGCAGTTCCTCCAATCGGACTGGTTTCAACCATTACAGGAGGTGTACGTATAATATCTTACGTGGAACACCGTCACACTGTTGGCCTTGGCTTCAGCAAGGCGTGTGTCGGAGCTGGGGGCTTTGTCTCACAAGATCCCCTATATAATTTTGCACGAGGACAGAGCTGAGCTCAGAACTAGTCAGCAATTTCTTCCAAAAGTGGTGTGTGCGTTTCACATCAACCAACCTATTGAGGTTCCGGTTATCGCCGACACTTCCGCTACTTCAAAGTTTTTGGATGTTGTGAGGGCTTTGAAGGTATATGTAAAGAGGACAGCTCGTCACAGGAAATCCCACTCGCTGTTCGATATGATCCCAAAATTAGATTTCCTGCCTCAAAGCAGACAATTACACGCTGGTTCAGGCTCACTATCCAGCATGCTTATTCCACGGCATGTTGCCGGTTCCAAAATCTGTACAGGCCCACCTTACTAGGTTTGGCGAGTTCTCCCTGGGCGGCTGCCCGGGGTGTCTCGGCTTTACAGCTCTGCCGAGCAGCCACTTGGTCAGGTTTGAACACGTTTGTTAAGTTCTACAAGTTTGATACTTTGGCCTCTGAGGACCTTCAGTTTGGTCAATCAGTTCTGCAGGAACCTCAGCACTCTCCCACACAGTTTGGGAGCTTTGGTACATCCCTATGGTACTAACTGGAAACCCCAGTATCCTCTAGGATGTAAGAGAAAATAGGATTTCTCTAACGTCCTAGTGGATGCTGGGAACTCCGTAAGGACCATGGGGAATAGCGGGCTCCGAAGGAGGCTGGGGACTCTAGAAAGATCTTAGACTACCTGGTGTGCACTGGCTCCTCCCACTATGACCCTCCTCCAAGCCTCAGTTAGATTTCGTGCCCGGCCGAGGTTGGATGCACACTAGGGGCTCTCCTGAGCTCTTAGAAAGTTATAGTCTTAGAATTTGTTATTTTCAGTGAGACCTGCTGGCAACAGGCTCACTGCAGCGAGGGACTAAGGGGAGAAGATGCGAACTCGCCTGCTTGCAGCCGGATTACGCTTCTTAGGCTACTGGACACCATTAGCTCCAGAGGGATCGACCGCAGGCCCAGCCTTGATGTTCGGTCCCGGAGCCGCGCCGCCGTCCCCCTTACAGAGCCAGAAGCAAGAAGATGGTCCGGAAAATCGGCGGCATGAAGACTCTGTCTTCACCAAGGTAGCGCACAGCACTGCAGCTGTGCGCCATTGCTCCTCTCACACGCTTCACACTCCGGTCACTGAGGGTGCAGGGCGCTAGGGGGGGCGCCCTGAGGCAGCAATAAAAACACCTTGGCTGGCTAAAATACCTCAATATATGGCCCCAGGGGCTATATATGAGGTAAATACCCCTGCCAGAATTCCATAAAAAACGGGAGAATAGGCCGCGAAAAAGGGGCGGAGCCTATCTCCTCAGCACACTGGCGCCATTTTTCCCTCACAGCTCGGCTGGAGGGAAGCTCCCTGGCTCTTCCCTGCAATTCTACAGTACAGTAAGAGGGAAAAGAGAGGGGGGGCATTAAAATTGGCACTGTATACAGTATATTATATAAAAGCTATTAGGGACATAACTCAGTTAGTCCCTGTATATATATATATATATATATATATATAGCGCTCTGGTGTGTGCTGGCATACTCTTACTCTGTCCCCCCAAAGGGCTTTTGTGGGTCCTGTCCTCGTTTAGAGCATTCCCTGTGTGTCTGCGGTGTGTCGGTACGGCTGTGTCGACATGTTGAATGAGGAGGCTTATATGGTGACAGAACAGAGGCCGATATATGTGATGTCGCCCCCTGTGGGGCCGACACCAGAGTGGATGGATAGGTGAAAGGTATTAACCGACAGTGTCAACTCCTTACATAAAAGGGTGGATGACGTAACAGCTGTGGGACAGCCGGCTTCGCAGCCCGCGCCTGCCCAGGCGTCTCAAAGGCCATCAGGGGCTCAAAAACGCCCGCTCTCTCAGATGGCAGACACAGATGTCGACACGGAGTCTGACTCCAGTGTCGACAAGGTGGAGACATATACACAATCCACTAGGAACATCCGTGACGTGATCCCGGCAATAAAAAATGTGTTATACATTTCTGACTTTAACCCAAGCACCTCTAAAAATGGGTTTTAGGTTTGGGGAGAAAAAACAGGCAGTGTTTTGTTCCCCCATCAGATGAATAAATTAAGTGTGTGAAAGCGTGGGTTCCCCCCTTAAGAAACTGGTAATTTATAAAAAGTTACTGATGGCGTACCCTTTCCCGCCAGGTGGATAAGTTACGCTGGGAGATATCCCCTAGGGTGGATAAGGCGCTCACACGTTTGTCAAAAAAGGTGGCACTGCCGTCTTAGGATACGGCCACTTTAATAGGTACCTGTTGATAAAAAACAGGAGGCTATCCTGAAGTCTGTATTTACACACTCAGGTACTAGACTGAGACCTGCAGATAGTGCTGCTGCAGCGTGGTCGGTGACCCTGTCAAACAGGGATACTAGTTGGCAAACATAAAAACATATTAAAGACGTCGTCTTATATATGGGGGATGCACAGAGGGATATTTTGCCGGCTGGCATCCAAAATAAATGTAATGTCCATTCTGTCAGGAGGGTATTAGAGACCTGTCACTGGACAGGTGATGCTGACTTAAAAAGCGCATAGAGAGCCTTATAAGGGTGAGGAATTATTTGGGGATGGTCTCTGGGACCTCGTATCCACAGCAACTGCTGGGAAGAAATAATTTTACCTCAGGTTTCCTCACAGACAAAGGTACAGTCCTTTCGGCTTCAGAAAAGCAAGCGGGTCAAATGGCGCTTCCTTTCTGTACAGAGACAAGGGTAGAGGGAAAAAAGCTGCACCAGTCAGCCTGTTCCCAGAATCAAGATTCTTCCCCCGCCTCCTGTGAGGCCACACCATGACGCGGGTGCTCCACAGGTGTAGCCAGGTACGGTGGGGGGCCGTCTCAAAAATTTCAGCAATTAGTGGGCTCGCTCACAGGTGGATCCCTGTTTCTTTCAAGTAGTATTTCAGGGGTACAAGCTGGAATTCGAGATGTCTCCCCCCAGCCGTTTCCTAAAATATGCCTTGCTAACAACTCCCTCAGGCAGGGAGGCTGTGCTAGAGGCAATTAATAAGCGGTATTCCCAGCAGGTAATACTCAAGGTGCCCCTACTTCAACAAGGACGGGGTTACTATTCCACACGGGTTGGGGTACCGAAACCGCATGGTTCGGTGTGACCCATTTTATATTTAAAATCCTTGAACACAAAAATTCAAGTTCAAGATGGAATCGCTCAGGGCGGTTATTCCAAGCCTGGACGAGGGGGATTACATGGTATCCTGGGACATCAAGGATGCTTACCTGCATGTCCCCATTTACCATCCTCGCCAGGAGTACCTCAGATTTGTGGTACAGGATTACCATTACCAAGTCCAGACACTGCCGTTTGGACTGTACATGGCACCGAGGGTGTTTTATCAAGGTAATGGCCGAAATGTTGATACTCCTTCAAAAAAAGGGAGTTGTAATTATCCCGTACTTGGACAATCTCGTTATAAGGGCGAGGTCCAAGGAGCAGTTGGTAGTCGGGGTAGCACTATTTTGGAAAGTGCTACAACAGCATGGTTGGATTCTAAACAGTCCAAAGTCACAGCTGGTTCCTATGACACGTCTACTGTTCCTGGGGATGGTTCTGGACATAAACCAGAAATAGTGTTTCTCCCGGAGGGGAAAGCCAAGGAGTTGTCTTCTCTAGTCAGAGACCTCCTGAAGCCAAAATAGGTAGCGGTGCATCATTGCACGCGAGTCCTGGGAAAAATGGTAGCTTCCTACGAAGCAATCCCATTAGGCAGGTTCCATACAAGAACTTTTCAGAGGGACCTGTTGGACAAGTGGTCCGGATCGCATCTTCCGATGCATAGGTTGATAACCCTGTCTCCAAGGACCAGGGTATCTCTACTGTGGTGGCTGCAGAGTGCCCATCTTCAAGAGGGCTGCAGGTTCGGCATACAGGACTAGGTCCTAGTGACCATGGATTCCAGCCTTTGAGGCTGGGAGGCAGTCACACAGGGAAGAAATTTCCAGGGACTTTGGTCAAGTCAGGTTATTTCCCTACACATAAATATTCTGGACCTGAGGGCCATTTACAATGCCCTGAGGCCGGCAAGGCCTCTGCTTCAAAACCAGCCGGTACTGATCCAATCAGACAACATCACGGCAGTCGCCCATGTAAACCAACAGGGCGGCACAAGAAGCAGGATGGCGATGGCAGAAGCCACAAGGATTCTCCGATAGGCGGAAAATCATGTGTTAGCACTGTCAGCAGTGTTCATTCCCGGAGTGGACAACTGGGAAGCAGATCTTCTCAACAGACACGACCTCCACCCGGGAGAATGGGGACTTCCTCCAGAAGTCTTCCAATAGGATTGTACACCATTGGGAAAGGCCACAGGTGGACATGATGGCGTCCCGCCTCAACAAAAAGCTATAAAAGATATTGCACCGGGTCAAGGGACCCTCAGGCGATAGCTATGGACGCTCTGGTAACACCGTGGGTGTACCAGTCGGTTTATGTGTTCTCCCCTCTGCCTCTCATACCAAAGGTACTGAGAATAAGAAGAAGGCGAGGAGTAAGAACGATACTCGTGGATGGCCAAGAAGAGCTTGGTACCCAGAACTTCAAGAATTTATATCAGAGGACCCATGGCCTCTGCCACTCAGACAGGACCTGCGGCAGCAGGGGCCCTGTCTGTTCCAAGACTTACCGCGGCTGCGTTTGTCGGCATGGCGGTTGAACGCCGGATCCTGAAGGAAAAGGGCATTCCGGAGGAAGTCATTCCTACGCTTACTAAAGCCAGGAAAGAGGTTACAGCAACTCATTATCACCGCATATGGCGAAAATATGTTGCATGGTGTGAGGCCGAAAGGGCCCCAACAGAGGAATTTCAACTAGGTCGATTTCTGCATTTCCTGCAAGCAGGAGTGACTATGGGCCTTAAATTGGGTTCCATTAAGGTACAGATCTCGGCTCTGTCGATTTTCTTTCAGAAAGAACTAGCTTCAGTACCTGAAGTTCAGACATTTATAAAAGGAGTGCTGCAGAGTCAGCCCCCGTTTGTGCCTCCTGTGGCACCTTGGGATCTCAACGTGGTGTTGAGTTTCTTAAAATCACATTGGTTTGAACCACTAAAAACCGTGGATCTGAAATATCTCACGTGGAAGGTGGTTATGTTATTGGCCTTGGCTTCTGCCAGGCGAGTATCAAAGTTGGCGGCTTTGTCTTGTAAAAGCCCTTATTTGATTTTTCATATGGATAGGGCAGAATTGAGGACTCGTCCCCAGTTTCTCCCAAAGGTGGTGTCAGCGTTTCACCTGAACCAGCCTATTGTGGTGCCTAGGCTACTAGGGACTTGGAGGACTCCAAGTTGCTAGACGTTGTCAGGGCACTGAAAATATATGTTTCCAGAACGGCTAGAGTCAGAAAATCTGACTCGCTGTTTATCCTATATGCACCTAACAAGCTGGGTGCTCCTGCTTCTAAGCAGACTATTGCTCGTTGGATTTGTAGTACAATTCAGCTTGCACATACTGTGGCAGGCCTGCCACAGCCAAAATCTGTCAATGCCCATTCCACAAGGAAGGTGGGCTCATCTTGGGCGGCTGCCCGAGAGGTCTCCGCTTTACAACTTTGCCGAGCAGCTACTTGGTCAGGGGCAAACACGTTTGCAAAATTCTACAAATTTGATACCCTGGCTGAGGAGGACCTGGAGTTCTCTCATTCAGTGCTGCAGAGTCATCCGCACTCTCCCTCCCGTTTGGGAGCTTTGGTATAATCCCCATGGTCCTTACGGAGTTCCCAGCATCCACTAGGACGTTAGAGAAAATAAGAATTTACTCACCGGTAATTCTATTTCTCGTAGTCCGTAGTGGATGCTGGGCGCCCATCCCAAGTGCGGTTTATCTGCAATACTTGTACATAGTTATTGTTAACTAAATCGGGTTATTGTTGAGCCATCTGTTGAGAGGCTCTATTGTTTCATACTGTTAACTGTGTTTCATATCACGAGTTGTACGGTGTGATTGGTGTGGCTGGTATGAGTCTTACCCGGGATTCAAAATCCTTCCTTATTGTGTACGCTCGTCCGGGCACAGTACCTAACTGAGGCTTGGAGGAGGGTCATAGTGGGAGGAGCCAGTGCACACCAGGTAGTCTAAGATCTTTCTAGAGTGCCCAGCCTCCTTCGGAGCCCGCTATTCCCCATGGTCCTTACGGAGTGCCCAGCATCCACTACGGACTACGAGAAATAGAATTACCGGTGAGTAAATTCTTATTTTTAATTACCTACTGGTAAATCCTTTTCTCGTAGTCCGTAGAGGATACTGGGTGCCGCCCGGTGCTTCGTTCTTCCTGCACTGTTACTTGGTTAAGTATTGTTGGTTCAGCTGTTGCTTGTCCTCTGGTTTGTGTGTGCTGGTTCGGAATCTCACCACTATCTTTATTCTTCTCTCAAAGTATGTCCGTCTCCTCGGGCACAGTTTCCTAGACTGAGTCTGGTAGGAAGGGCATAGAGGGAGGAGCCAGCCCACACTGTCAAATTCTTAAAGTGCCCATGACTCCTAGTGGACCCGTCTATACCCCAGGGTACTAAATGGATCCCCAGTATCCTCTATGGACTACGAGAAAAGGGTTTACAGGTAGGTAATTAAAATCCAATTTCTCTAACGTCCTAGTGGATGCTGGGGACTCCGAAAGGGCCATGGGGAATAGCGGCTCCGCAGGAGACTGGGCACAAAAGTAAAAGCTTTAGGACTACCTGGTGTGCACTGACTTCTCCCCCTATGACTCTCCTCCAAGCCTCAGTTAGATTTTTGTGCCCGAACGAGAAGGGTGCATACTAAGGGGCTCTCCTGAGCTGCTTAGAGTAAAAGTTTAAAGTAGGTTTTTTATTTTCAGTGAGACCTGCTGGCAACAGGCTCACTGCACCGAGGGACTAAGGGGAGAAGAAGCGAACTCACCTGCGTGCAGAGTGGATTGGGCTTCTTAGGCTACTGGACATTAGCTCCAGAGGGACGATCACAGGCCCAGCCATGGATGGGTCCCAGAGCCGCGCCGCCGCCCCCCTTACAGAGCCAGAAGACTGAAGAGGTACGGAAAATCGGCGGCAGAAGACGTCCTGTCTTCAATAAGGTAGCGCACAGCACCGCAGCTGTGCGCCATTGCTCTCAGCACACTTCACACTCCGGTCACTGAGGGTGCAGGGCGCTGGGGGGGGGGGCCCTGAGACGCAATAAAAACACCTTTTTTGGCAAAAAATACATCACATATAGCTCCTGGGCTATATGGATGCATTTAACCCCTGCCAATTTTTCCATAAAAAAGCGGGAGAAAGGCCACCGAGAAGGGGGCGGAGCCTATCTCCTCAGCACACTGGCGCCATTTTTTCCTCACAGCTCCGTTGGAGGAAGGCTCCCTGACTCTCCCCTGCAGTCCTGAACTACAGAAACAGGGTAAAACAAGAGAGGGGGGGCACTAATTTGGCAGATAAATATATACAGCAGCTATATCAGGGAAAAACACTTATATAAGGTTATCCCTATATATATATAGCGCTCTGGTGTGTGCTGGCAAACTCTCCCTCTGTCTCCCCAAAGGGCTAGTAAGGTCCTGTCCTCTGTCAGAGCATTCCCTGCGTGTGTGCTGTGTCGGTACGTTGTGTCGACATGTATGAGGAGGAAAATGGTGTGGAGGCGGAGCAATTGCCTGTGTTAGTGATGTCACCCCCTAGGGAGTCGACACCTGACTGGATGGTCTTATGGAAAGAATTACGTGATAGTGTCAGCACTTTACAAAAGACTGTTGACGACATGAGACAGCCGGCAAATCAGTTAATACCTGTACAGGCGTCTCAAACACCGTCAGGGGCTCTAAAGCGCCCGTTACCTCAGGTCGATACAGACACTGACACGGACACTGACTCCAGTGTCGACGGTGAGGAAACAAACGTATTTTCCAGTAGGGCCACACGTTACATGATCACGGCAATGAAGGAGGTTTTGAACATTTCTGATACTACAAGTACCACAAAAAAGGGTATTATGTGGGGTGTGAAAAAACTACCCGTAGTTTTTCCTGAATCAGATGAATTCAATGAGGTGTGTGATGAAGCGTGGGTTTCCCCCGATAAAAAACTGCTAATTTCTAAAAAATTATTGGCATTATACCCTTTCCCGCCAGAGGTTAGGGCACGTTGGGAAACACCCCCTAGGGTAGATAAGGCGCTCACACGCTTATCAAAACAAGTGGCGTTACCGTCTCCTGATACGGCCGCCCTCGAGGAACCAGCTGATAGGAAGCTGGAAAATATCCTAAAAAGTATATACACACATACTGGTATTATACTGCGACCAGCAATCGCCTCAGCCTGGATGTGCAGTGCTGGGGTGGCTTGGTCGGATTCCCTGACTGAAAATATTGATACCCGGGACAGAGACAATATATTATTGACTATAGAGCATTTAAAGGATGCATTTCTATATATGCGAGATGCACAGAGGGATATTTGCACTCTGGCATCAAGAGTAAGTGCGATGTCCATTTCTGCCAGAAGAGGGTTATGGACGCGACAGTGGTCAGGTGATGCGGATTCCAAACGGCATATGGAAGTATTGCCGTATAAAGGGGAGGAGTTATTTGGGGTCGGTCTATCGGACCTGGTGGCAACGGCTGGGAAATCCACCTTTTTACCCCAGGTCACCTCTCAGCAGAAAAAGATACCGTCTTTTCAGGCTCAGTCCTTTCGTCCCCATAAGGGCAAGCGGGCAAAAGGCCACTCATATCTGCCCCGGGGCAGAGGAAGGGGAAAAAGACTGCAGCAGACAGCCTCTTCCCACGAACAGAAGCCCTCCCCCGCTTCTGCCAAGTCCTCAGCATGACGCTGGGGCCTTACAAGCGGACTCGGGCACGGTGGGGGCCCGTCTCAAGAATTTCAGCGCGCAGTGGGCTCACTCGCAAGTGGACCCCTGGATCCTGCAGGTAGTATCTCAGGGGTACAAATTGGAATTCGAGACGTCTCCCCCTCGCCGGTTCCTGAAGTCTGCTTTACCAACGTCTCCCCCCGACAGGGAGGCGGTATTGGAAGCCATTCACAAGCTGTATTCCCAGCAGGTGATAATCAAGGTACCCCTCCTACAACAGGGAAAGGGGTATTATTCCACGCTGTTTGTGGTACCGAAGCCGGACGGCTCGGTGAGACCCATTTTAAATCTGAAATCCTTGAACACTTACATAAAAAGGTTCAAGTTCAAGATGGAGTCACTCAGAGCAGTGATAGCGAACCTGGAAGAAGGGGACTATATGGTGTCTCTGGACATCAAGGATGCTTACCTCCATGTCCCAATTTGCCCTTCTCACCAAGGGTACCTCAGGTTTGTGGTACAGAACTGTCACTATCAGTTTCAGACGCTGCCGTTTGGATTGTCCACGGCACCCCGGGTCTTTACCAAGGTAATGGCTGAAATGATGATTCTTCTTCGAAGAAAAGGCGTCTTAATTATCCCTTACTTGGACGATCTCCTGATAAGGGCAAGGTCCAGAGAACAGTTAGAGGTCGGAGTAGCACTATCTCAAGTAGTACTACGACAGCACGGATGGATTCTAAATATTCCAAAATCGCAGCTGATTCCGACGACACGTCTGCTGTTCCTAGGGATGATTCTGGACACAGTACAGAAAAAGGTGTTTCTCCCGGAGGAGAAAGCCAGGGAGTTATCCGACCTAGTCAGGAACCTCCTAAGACCAGGCCAAGTGTCAGTGCATCAATGCACAAGGGTCCTGGGAAAGATGGTGGCTTCTTACGAAGCGATTCCATTCGGCAGATTCCACGCAAGAACTTTTCAGTGGGATCTGCTGGACAAATGGTCCGGATCGCATCTTCAAATGCATCAGCGGATAACCCTGTCTCCAAGGACAAGGGTGTCTCTCCTGTGGTGGTTACAGAGTGCTCATCTCCTAGAGGGCCGCAGATTCGGCATTCAGGATTGGGTCCTGGTGACCACGGATGCCAGCCTGAGAGGCTGGGGAGCAGTCACACAGGGAAAAAATTTCCAGGGCTTGTGGTCAAGCATGGAAACGTCACTTCACATAAATATCCTGGAACTAAGAGCCATTTACAATGCCCTAAGTCAGGCAAGGCCTCTGCTTCAGGGTCAGCCGGTGTTGATCCAGTCGGACAACATCACGGCAGTCGCCCACGTAAACAGACAGGGCGGCACAAGAAGCAGGAGGGCAATGACGGAAGTTGCAAGGATTCTTCGCTGGGCGGAAAATCATGTGATAGCACTGTCAGCAGTGTTCATTCCGGGAGTGGACAACTGGGAAGCAGACTTCCTCAGCAGACACGATCTTCACCCGGGGGAGTGGGGACTTCACCCAGAAGTCTTCCACATGATTGTGAACCGTTGGGAAAAACCAAAGGTGGACATGATGGCGTCCCGCCTCAACAAAAAACTGGACAGATATTGCGCCAGGTCAAGGGACCCTCAGGCAATAGCTGTGGACGCTCTGGTAACACCGTGGGTGTACCAGTCAGTATATGTGTTCCCTCCTCTGCCTCTCATACCCAAGGTACTGAGAATCATAAGAAGGAGAGGTGTAAAGACTATACTCGTGGCTCCGGATTGGCCAAGAAGGACTTGGTACCCGGAAATTCAAGAGATGCTCACGGAAGACCCGTGGCCTCTACCTCTAAGAAAGGACCTGCTCCAGCAGGGACCATGTCTGTTCCAAGACTTACCGCGGCTGCGTTTGACGGCATGGCGGTTGAACGCCGGATCCTGAAGGAAAAAGGCATTCCGGATGAAGTTATCCCTACCCTGATCAAAGCCAGGAAGGATGTAACTGTGCAACATTATCACCGTATTTGTCGTAAATATGTTGCGTGGTGTGAGGCCAGGAAGGCCCCTACAGAGGAATTTCAACTGGGTCGATTCCTGCATTTCCTGCAAACAGGACTGTCTATAGGCCTCAAATTAGGGTCCATTAAGGTTCAAATTTCGGCCCTGTCAATATTATTCCAAAAAGAACTAGCTTCAGTTCCTGAAGTTCAGACGTTTGTCAAGGGGGTACTGCAGATACAGCCTCCTTTTGTGCCTCCAGTGGCACCTTGGGATCTCAATGTAGTTTTGGGATTCCTAAAATCACATTGGTTTGAACCACTCACCACTGTGGACTTAAAATATCTCACATGGAAAGTGGTAATGCTGTTAGCCCTGGCTTCAGCCAGGCGTGTATCAGAATTTGCGGCTTTATCCTATAAAAGCCCTTACCTAATTTTTCATACGGACAGGGCAGAATTGAGGACTCGTCCTCAATTTCTCCCTAAGGTGGTTTCAGCATTTCACTTAAACCAGCCTATTGTGGTGCCTGCGGCTACTAGGGACTTGGAGGATTCCAAGTTGCTGGACGTAGTCAGGGCCCTGAAAATATTTGTTTCCAGGACGGCTGGAGTCAGAAAATCTGACTCGCTGTTTATCCTGTATGCACCCAACAAGCTGGATGCCCCTGCTTCTAAGCAGACGATTGCTCGTTGGATTTGTAGTACAATTCAGCTTGCACATTCTGTGGCAGGCCTGCCACAGCCAAAATCTGTAAAAGCCCATTCCACACGGAAAGTGGGCTCATCTTGGGCGGCTGCCCGAGGGGTCTCGGCTTTACAACTTTGCCGAGAAGCTACTTGGTCAGGGGCAAATACGTTTGCAAAATTCTACAAATTTGATACCCTGGCTGAGGAGGACCTGGAGTTCTCTCATTCGGTGCTGCAGAGTCATCCGCACTCTCCCGCCCGTTTGGGAGCTTTGGTATAATCCCCATGGTCCTTTCGGAGTCCCCAGCATCCACTAGGACGTTAGAGAAAATAAGAATTTACTTACCGATAATTCTATTTCTCATAGTCCGTAGTGGATGCTGGGCGCCCATCCCAAGTGCGGATTGTCTGCAATACTTGTACATAGTTATTGTTACAAAAATCGGGTTATTATTGTTGTGAGCCATCTTTTCAGAGGCTCCTCTGTTATCATGCTGTTAACTGGGTTCAAATCACAAGTTGTACGGTGTGATTGGTGTGGCTGGTATGAGTCTTACCCGGGATTCAAGATCCTTCCTTATTGTGTACGCTCGTCCGGGCACAGTATCCTAACTGAGGCTTGGAGGAGGGTCATAGGGGGAGGAGCCAGTGCACACCAGGTAGTCCTAAAGCTTTTACTTTTGTGCCCAGTCTCCTGCGGAGCCGCTATTCCCCATGGTCCTTTCGGAGTCCCCAGCATCCACTACGGACTATGAGAAATAGAATTATCGGTAAGTAAATTCTTATTTTTTTTACTTCTGTGTATTGATCTAGAACACGATTTGCTAAATAATCTGTAATATTGACCTGTTTTCTTGCAGCTGCAGCGGAGACCTCCTGCTTCTGTGCCAGTTGCTGAGGTTGTGGAAAATATTACAGAGACTGCAAGTGAGACAGCAAAGAGTACAGAAAATGTGGAAAATAAAGATAAAGGCACCGCACCTTGCAGTAATCCTGAGACTGGATCCTCTAAAGACAGTGTGTGTGGGTAAGGTATAAACTGAACAAACTTGTCATGGACTTACTGTCCCTTGCAGTGCTTTGTACTCTTTCAGCTTGCATAGCTTATTTTGCCTTCACTTATTTTTTACCCCTCTTTATGATGAAGTCCTCCCCCATTCAAAAAAATGAAGTTGTTTGGATTTAAGGAAGATCCATTTGTGTTTCTGTCAGAGGATGATCCAATATTTATTCCCATACAGTAAGTACAGTTTTCCTCTTTCTTGTTCTGTTATGTGCATAGTTTAGAAATGGCACAGGTAAAAAGCTTACGTAAATACCAGACAGTGGATGTCCCCTTAACTGTTTTTTTCCCATAATGTGAATGTTTATCTGTTGTGAATTGTAGCGTCCTGTGGGATGGGAGAGGCACAAGGTCCATTATTTTTTCTTTATTTTTATTTTTTTAGTGGTACTTTTTTTATATTACAAAAATAAATAATAAATCCTGGAATATGCTTTTTGCATTAGATTTAATACCCCTTTTACACCAAATTCCTGTGTCCGACCTGGGATACTGATCACGGTTTGAAGTCAGGTTTCAAATGTACTTGCCCATTTCACACTTCAGGATGGACCTGGGTAATTCCCAGGTCCTCTCCTTTCACACTGGATCCTTGTCTTGGAATTAACCATGGTCATGGAAATAACCTTGGTAGTCAGGACATGGGTTGCACTGACTTGCCCTGGCAAATAACCCAGGTTATCCTCTCAAAGTACAAATATTTGCAATATGAGAACACAATTGGCCTCCGGCAGTACATCCTTAAATGAATTGAGAATTTTTTGGGAAAGTAACCCGCAGTTAAGGGATCAGGTTGGGTTGCTTAAATGAGAGCTGCGAAAAGGAAAATGAAAGAGCATCCCAAAGAAATAAAGATAAGTGAATACAAATGCATTACAAAACCACATGAGTCTTTGGATGTCCCAGTGAGCACCTTTTGGTTTTATTATCAGGACATGGAATCTGTATCACACCACCAGATACGACTTGCAGAAAGCCATCAGTTTGCTCAAATAAGCTGTAACAAGCCACAGAGGCCAGCAACAGCATTTCAGCAAGAGCTCTATGTAACACTGGCCATTAAGGAGGATAGCACAAAATAACCTGTTACTTCAAAAAAAATAGCGATGAAAAAGCATGAGTGAGCCAGCTGCAATGTGTCAAGAGCTTATTGCGTTGTGTGACACAAATTGACTGGTCACACCTCAAACACCAATCGTACAATGTTTGTTAGTGGAAGATTAGTCTGCTGGGCTGCCTTTCTTCTGCAGAGAATGGGGATTGTTATAATTTATTAAAACAGAAGAATTAAAAAGAACAAAAAACTGAAGTACAGTATTGATGAAAGTTTCAGCACAACAATGCCAAGGTTTACATACATAATCCCGGTGGGTGGGATGCCGGCTGTCAATATCCCAACAGCGGCATCCTGACCGCTAGAATGCCAGCAGCGGAGCGAGCGTTGAGACCCGTTGCGTGCTCGGTGACTCACTGTGCTCGCCACAGGATCTATTCCCACTCTAAAGGTGTCGTGGACACCCATGAGTGAGAATAGCCCTGGTGGGCCATGATCCTCAAAGCCACGAACCTATGTATTTTCACAG